>NW_027555847.1:394874616-395254616 GCF_003287225.1 Phascolarctos cinereus | reverse complement strand
GTTGAGTTTAATTACATTTCCATCCCTGGATCATGGGGAGATGACAATTTGGAAATCCATTAGATTTACAAGAGCTCAAAGTTCTCTGGTTAATTGTGCCCCCTGAAGTGGGCCACAATCACTGAAGTGACCTAGCCTAAAGTACCTCAATGACCTAGTCCTAATATATAAAAAACACCAAAGCAGCCACTGAGATAACTCCTTAATGACTAGATTTCCATGGAGTTCCCTGACTCTTTCCTTACTCTAGGCTGGAGGCAGTTTCCACTCTTGCTATGGGAATTCCTTCAGCTCTCTGAAAGAGGAAGTTTCTGCTGATGACATGTACTCAAATATTAATTTGTATTTGTTCTAAGTTGTAAGGTAGATAAAACATAAAACCCTATATTTGTATAGTGTTTTAACTTTTCAAAACACTTTCACATGTACACTCTCTCATTAGCTTCTCACGACCACCCCAGGAGGTAAGCCTGAGAGGTATTATTATCTTCATTATGGGGATGTAAAAACAGAGCCTCAGAGAGCGAGAAGACCAGAGATCCTTGCAGTTGGAAGAGACCTTTCACATCATCTAATCTAACCCCTTTGCTTTACGTATTAGAAAACAGAAACTAAGTGACTTCCCAAGGGTCTAGTGGCTTGTCTGAGGTCATGTAACTCATCTAGTGACTGAGACAGGACTGACCATATCTGTTGGATTCCCAGGCCTGAGACATTTCCATTGCAACACATGGCCTCTCATGCCATAAAAACAAGTGGTAAATTTAAATTCTAGGACGCAGGACTTAGAGGCTATCTCATATCCTTGCTTCCCTTTCTCCTGTCCCCTTTCAAGAAAAGTCTTTACCATGTAGCCTGGAGGAGAGAGGGGTAGCTTTCTCCTTTTAAGGATCCCCAAGCAGAGCAGGAATTAAAGGAGCAGCAGATATGTCTCTACTGCAACTTGCCTAGAGGATTCCATAGATATAAACACCATCCATTTGAAAGACCACTTTATTTTGGAACTGTTAAAGCAGGTTTTACTATACAGAGAAATGATCTAAGGTGGGGGTTGGAAGGAGGGGTGGGAAAGGAAAGAGAGAAGCATGCTAAGGGAAATAGAGAAATCTGATGGTATTACTTTGTGTAAATGTTCTTTTCAGGGCGTCCCCTTGGGTATGCAGAGTACTCAGATCCAGATTGTATCTCTTCATCCCAGTTCTAACTTTGGTTTTCTGAAATATAGTAATACTTCATCCTAAAGCTAGTATTCGGGGACAAGAAGAATACCTACTTGATAAGTTATCCATGTTCTAGTAAGAGGTGGGCTCTATATAAACAAGAGACAGAAGCATCACAGAATCTGAATTTTAGAAGCATAATGGACCCTGGAGATCATTTAGCCCATCAACTTCATTTTATAGATGAGACAGTGAAGGCCCAGAAACATTGAGTGACTTAATGAAGGTCTCAAAGCTAATTAGTGGCAGAGTCTGACTAGAAGCCAGAGCCTGTTCTGACAGTCTAGGGCTCTTTCTATGCTTCATCTTATTGGGTTATTATTATATAATCTGCAAGACAACTGTATCTGCTCTATAACAGAGCACCATTATAATAGGGTTTTACCATATTTTAGTCTGGTAAAGGTGACCTTAAAGGGGAACTCAAATAGCTTAATGAAGTGTTTGGGTAAAGAGAGGCTGAGGAAGTATAATGAGAAAGCAGTAAGCCACTGCGGCCAAAACTATAAGCAGGAGAACAGGAACCCTGTGGTCAAGCCAAAAAGTTCTTTATTTTCCTGGACACAGTCTGGTTTGTCAGAGGTCTATTCAAGATCCAGCTACCTCTTGGAGCAGGTGTGGATAATTTGAAAGATAATTGATTAGTTTAGTAGCTCTTTTAGCAGTGGCAAAAACCTGGAAAATAAAAGAGTGCCCATCAAGTGGGGAAAGGCTGAAAAAAATGATGGTATATTAATGTAATGGAATACTATTGTGCTGTAAGAACTGATAAAAGGGATGGTTCCAGAGAAACCTGAGAAGACTTGCATGAACTGATGTAGAGGGAAGTGAGCAGAATAAGGAGAACAATTGTTTTTTGGTAACAACATTGTAAAGACAAGCAACTTTGAAAAACTTGGGAACTCTGATCAATGTAGTGACCACAATGATTCCAGAGGACTGGTGATGAAGGAAGTTACCTACTTCCTAATAAAAAGGAGATGAATTTTCAAGATCCAAAATGAGACATACATTTTTGATGTTGATAACGTGGGACGTTGTTTACTCCACCATGCATTTTTGTTACCAGGATTTTGTTTCCTTTTTTGGCTTTTCTTTTTTCTTCTAATGACTAGGGGTGGTGGGAGGGAGAGAAAATAGACTTTCACTTATTGAAAAAATGAAATTAAATTAAAAGTTAAAAAAAGATACAAGGCTACTGTATAGAACTTTCAGGTGTTTGGTTTGTGTGGGTGGGTGTGATGCCAAACTGGTCTATGAAACTGTAGAATTTTTGAGCAGGTTAGGACCTCAGGAAATCATTTGGGCCAGTTCCCTGAATTCAGGCATGTGAATATCTAAGTATCAGACCATCCACAAGCTCCATTGTCAGGTTTTGGTTTTGTTCTTTTGGCCTGCATCTGATGTTTCATTGGCACTGGAAACTCTCTAGGAGAAACTTCCTTTTTCTAATACAGATCAGTGTTCCATTGGCCACTTAAAGCCTGAGGACACAGAGGTTATGCCAAGTCAACCCAATAAGCATTTATTAAGGGTCTATTATTATGCCAGGGACTGTGCTTAGCACTAGGAATATGAAGAAAGACAAAAACTGTCTCTGCTCTCAAGGATCTCAGAGCCCAAAAGGGGAGATAGCATGCAAACAACTACGTACAAACAAGGTATATGAAGGGTAAACTGGGGAAAGTCTCAGAGGGCAGGAAGTAAGATTAAGGAGGACCAGGAAAGGTTTTTTGCAGAGGATGGGACTTGAAAGAAATCAAAGAAGTCAGGAGGCAGAAACAAGGCAAGAGAGTTCCAGACATGAGGAACAGTCAGTGAAAGTTCCTGGCATTCGAGAGATGGAGTGTCTTACTTTAGGAATAGCAAGGAGAGAAACAACTGAAGGAAGTTGGATGTAACTGAACCAGGGACCTCTGCCTACTGTGCTGCTGAGAACATAGCTAAATGTCATTGATTAAAGAGTATGTGGAAGGAGTAACGTATAAGACTGGAAGGTTATGTAATTTGCCCAGAGTCAGGCAGCCAGTATGAGTCAGGAGCAGGTCTTGAACTTAGGTCTCCCTGAATAAAGCTGGCTCTTCCTCTACCAGGCCAGAATGCCTCTATTCATTTTGTTATTACTCTGGAGGATACGAAATTTGGGCACATAAGTTGATGCCAGCATGTGATGTTGGCAACTCTTACTCATGGCAAGAGTTGGTAGATAAAGGGATCATGGGCTTTTTTTTCCTAACTGAAACATCAGCACTCCATCTAGTCAGTGATAGGTGACAGAGATTTTATTCAATGTCATAAACTGTCCAGGAGAGATAACTATGTTTATGGATATAGTTTTCACAGTTGTTCTTGGAGCTCATTCCTCTCCATCTCTGGGCATCTCTAGCTTCCTTCAAGTCCCAACTAAAATCCCATCTTCTACAGGAAGCTTTGCCCAATCCATCTTAATTCTAGTGTTTTTTTTTTCCAGTTGATTACTTCCTACTTATCTTGAAAATAACTTGTTTATACATAGTTGTTTAAATGTTGTCTCCCTTATTAGATTGTTGTCACCTTGAGGGCAGGGACTAGTTTTTGCCTTCCTTTGTACCCCTGCACTTAGCACAGTGCTTGGCATTTAGTAGAGACTTAACAAATGCTTATTGACTGTTTTCATACCCTTATGGACGATCTTTCCTATTTAAGCTCAATTCTGTTTAGTCTCTTGTAGACATGAAGAGGGGCAGCTGTGTGGTACAGTGGATAGAGCACTGGACCTGGAGTCAGGAAGATCTGAGTTCAAATCTGATCTCAGACACTTACTAGCTCTATGACTCTGAGCAAGTCACAACCTCTATTTGCCTCAGTTCTCATCTGAAAAATGGGAACACACTGGAGAGGGAAATGGCAAAGTACTCTAGTATCTTTGACAAGACAACCTCATGGACAAAGGACAGGGAGTCACAAAGAGTTGGACATGGCTGAACAACTGAACAACAAAAGACTTGAAGTAATCCTCTCCTTCATCTCCTTCACAAGCTGGATTTATTGTTGTTTTTGTTGTTGTTCAATCATTCAGTCACATCTGACTCTTGCTGACCCCATGGACCATGACACACCAGCCCTTTCTATCCTCCATTATATCTTGAAGTCTGTCCAAGTTCATGTTCATTGCTTTCATGACACTATCTATTCATCTCATCCTCTGCTGTCCCCTTTCCCTTTTGCCTTCAATCTATCCCAGTATCACGGTCTTTTCCAATGAGTCCCATCTTCTCATTATGTGGCCAAAGTATTTAAGCTTCAGTGTCAGTATTTGTCTTTCCAATGAATAGTCTGAATTAATTTCTGTAAGTATTCACTGATTTTATCTCCTTGCTATCCAAGGTTCTCTCTCTCTCTCTCTCTCTCTCTCTCTCTCTCTCTCTCTCTCTCTCTCTCTCTCTCTCTCTCTCTGCAATTGGGGTTAAGTGACTTGTTCAGGGTCACACAGCTACTGAGTGTTATGTGTCTGAGGCCAGATTTGAACGCAGGTCCTCCTGACTCCAGGGACAGTGCTCTATCCACTGCACTGCCTAGCTGCCCCTATCCAAGGTACTCTCAAAAGTCTTCTCTGGTCCCACAATTTGAAAGCGTCGATTCTGTGGCACTCAGTTTCCCTTATAGTCCAACTCTCACAGCCATACATTACTACTAGAAAAATCATGGCTTTGACTATCTGGACCTTTGTCAGCAAGGTGATGTCTCTGCTTTTTAGTATGTTGTCCAGATTTGCCATAGCTTTCCTTTCAAAGAGCAAGTGCCTTTTACTTTCATGGATGCAGTCACCACCTGCAGTGATCTTTGAACTCAAGAGTACAAAATCTGACACTGCTTCCATTTCTTCTCCCTTTATTTGCCAGGAAGTGATGGGACCAGTTGCCAAGAATTTTTTTGGATGTTAAGCTTCAAGCCAGCTTTTACACTCTTTTCTTTCACACTCACCAGGAGGTTTCTTAATACCTCTTCACTTTCTGCCATAAGAGTGGTATCATCTGCACATCTGAGATTATCAGTATTTCTCCCAGCAACTTTAATCACTCAATTCACATGCTGGCAGAGAACAATTAAGTCCCTTGGAAGCCAGGGCCAATCCTTAGCAAAATTTTGAAGCAGCTCAAATCCCTCAATCTCTCCTCATCTTTTCCATGCTATCAGTCCAATGTCTGATGTCCCCAAGTTGTGTCCCATCCTACAGAAGTATCCCTTCCCTACACCCCTTGTTTCCTTACTTGAGTATCTGAGAGCTATGAGACTGTAACAGAAGAAGACTGTGCTGAGAGAGCAAAATTGCTGAGACTGTTAACCAGTGCTGAAGGAAGTTGGACACAACTGAACCAGGGACCTGTACCCACTGGGCTGCTGAGAACATAGCTAAATATCCCTATTCTAGTTCCCTGTTTCCCTTCTGCTCCTCCCATTCTCTCAAAGGTGAGATGAATCTAGGGGGTTTATTTGTTTTCTTTACTTGTATTTTCAACAGAAAGTCTCTAAGATATCATTCATTATTCACTGTGTGTGTATGTATCCTTCAGGGGATTAACAGAGGCTGAGTTAGTCCATGGTTGCTTAAGGATATGGAGAGAAGAAGAATCTCTAATTACTGGTGTTACCACCCAGGGGCTTGATAAGGAACCAAAGAGATTTTATTGATACATATTATCATAGTTCCCCCAAAGCAGGGAAAAGATTAATTAAATCCAGACTATCCTGGATTCTTCTAGACACAAATGAACCATTAGTATTTTGATGGGAGTAGGTTTGGTTAAATAGCAGGAGAAAGTCCTTCTATGACATTGACCCTCAGGCAAGTTTCCTTTTATGGTGTCTCCTCCTCCCCAAACAGATGAAGAGCTCCATATTTCCTTACCAGGATGGAGACTATGGGGAAATCAAACTCTAAAAGAGTTAGGAAAGAGTGGATCTGCTCATGTAAGGATGGGACCAGAAAGAAGGGACTAGCTCTTCAATCAAATAACCCCTACCATTAACCACTATTAGACTCCCACCCAACTCCCATTTCTACAGTGCCCCATTTTCCTTAGCAGTCTTGCAGCAAAAGAATCTGACATACTAACTCACACTAAAGTGTGGATGACTAACTAGATATAGTAGTTCTCCCAGAGGTAAATATGTTTCAAAAGAAGACACTTACTGGGGCAGTGTTATTTAGTGGAAAAAACTGTATACTCAATCTGCCCAGGAAAGGAATACGTAAGATTAAGTATTTTATCTAAGGTCTCATATGACTTTAATGGTTAATGGATCTCTGAAGATGAAATTTTAGACAGTGTGGGAGAGAGGTTTGAAGTCTAAAGGACTTTTCTGATCTTTCAAATTATGCCTCATAATGACTAGACTGCTTTGACTACAGTAGGCTGGCTCTAGTACTTAGCATATGATAGACATTTCTCTTATGACGTGGAAAACGCTTTCATGTTTCCAATTCTGACTCTGGTACTAAGTAGGTGTATGATGCATTTGAGCCTCACTTTTTCTCTCTGTGAAATGGGTTCGTACTTGTTCCATCTATTTTTCCAAGTGATTGTGAAAAAAGCATCTACATAAATGTTCATTACTTTGTTTTTCACATTATGTGTGAAGCATAGTAATCAAAGTACCTGACTAATGAAAGGGAAACTAAAAGCATCATTTTCTGTCTCTTTCATGTTATACATCTCCCTGACACCCCCTTCCCTCAACACTCACCCCCTATGTTTAAGGAACACCAATTGCCTTTGGGTGCCGTGGTACTTCTTTGCTGACCCGTTCTTCCCTGTGAAACATGCCACCATTTGGAACAAATCACTCATCTTCAGTCCAAGGCACCTGTTGAGAACAAATGACCTGGGATTGGAGGAACTACTGATCCTTTTATGCTTAATGTGATTCTTCAAAATTCAGTCCAAGTATTGACAAGTTCTAAGAATACAGACTTAGATTCTGACACCGCTGCTATGAGCATTACTAGATTTGAAACCTGGGAAAAACAGGAAGTTGGCAAGATGGGTCTCTTTCTACCAAAGATACCAACCCAAACACAACAATGGGGGGCAGGACAAGTAGCTTATTTTTAACTCTAAAGTTATAACAGGTATCTAATACTCTATGATGAATTCTGTGACATTTTATTTACCAGCAGAGGCCTAAAAACATTTGTAGAACATTTATCTTATTAACTGCCACACCATTTTCCGTCTCTTTTTATTTCTCAGGTGAGTTTAATGTAGTAGAAAGTGTACAGGACTGGGTTCAAGCCTCAGTTCAAACATTAATTTACTATGTAAAAATCACTGCCCCCTCTCTGAGCTTTGGTTTCCTCCTCTTTCAAATGAAAGAATTGGCATGATTGGAGACTAAATAAACTGTGGCACATGAATGCAATAGAATATTTCACTGTGTTGCGCTGAAGAATTCAGAGCAGTGTGGGAAGTGTGAACTGATGCAGAGTGAATCAGGGAGAATAAGAAAACAATGACAACCACAATCTAAATAGAAAGAACAAAGACCTTAAACTAAATGCTGTATAATTATAGTAACCGAGCTTGGACCTACAGAAGATTTGAGAAAATGCCCCTCCTTCCCTTCTTTGCAGAGGTGAGGGCCTATAGTCATGAAATATATCAAATGTGTTGTTAGACTAAGTTGACATGTTGGTTGGTTTTGCTGAGTTTGCTTTTTAAATTCTTTGTTACAAAGGATGACTCACGGGATAAGGCAAGGATTAGAGACTGATTCAGAAATCAAAGCAATGTAAAAACAAAATATGGCATTAAAATTAATTTTTTTAATCTATGGTTTCAAACTCTAAACAAGATCTTCACCTCCTCTCTCCAACCGATGGCCTCTCAGACCTCTCATTCTTTCCTCCCAGTCCTCCTTCATTCTTTACCCTTTCCTAGTCTTGCATTTTCCTTTGGGTTCCTCAATTTTCTCATACTTTCTTTATTTTGGTCAAAACTCTTGTGCTTAGCACAATGCCTGGCACATAGTAGCAAATTAATAAATGCCATTTCCATTTCCCCTTTCAGTTACTGTCCTCTCCATTTCTGTTCTATTCCAAATCTTCCTACTCCATACTCATTACTTGTTCTCTGATCAATACTTATGCTTCTGACCTTGCTTCTCCTAGGGTAAGCCAAGCTCTTACATGGATAGAGTTCTGGACCTGGAGTCAGAAAGACCTGAGTTCAAATCCCATGTCAGATAGTAGCTTTGTAATCTTGGACAAGTCACTTAACCTCTGCCTCAGTTTTCTCAAATGTAAAATGGGGATAATAATAAGATTACCTCCAAAATTGTTTTGAGGATCATATGAGATGGTATTTGTAAAGCATTTTACAAACCTTAAAGCACTATATAAATTCTAGCTATTACTATTGTTGTCTAGCTGGCCACGAAGTATCAGGCAGAAAATATTGTCATTATTGCTGTTCAGTCATTTTAAGTCATGACTGACCCTTTGTGATCCTATTGGGGTTTTCTTGGCAAAGATATTGGAATGGTTTGCCATTTCATTCTCCAGCTCATTTTATAGATGAGGAAACTGAAGCCAACAGGGTTAAATGACTTGGCCAGGGTCACATAGCTAGTTAAGTTTCTGAGGCAGGATTTGAATTTATGAAGATGAGTCTTCCTGCCTCCAGGCCGGCACACTATCCACTGTTTAAAGTACACACACACACACACACACACACACACACACACACACACACACACACATACACACACACACGTCACTATTCTAATGTCTGACCCACAATATACATACCCTCAGTCAAACAGAGATACATGTAAACAATCAATCAAGAGTCATTGGATAGAGCACCGGCCCTGGATTCAGGATGACCTGAGTTCAAATCCGGCCTCAGATACATAGTAACACTTACTAGCTGTGTGACCCTGGGCAAGTCACTTAACCCCATTGCCTAGCTAAAAAAAAAACAAAAAGAAAAAAAAAGAAAAAAAAAAGAGCCATTGAGTAAGCACCTACCATGTACCAGACACTTGTGCTAGTCATTGAGCTTATGAAGATAAAAGTGAAGCAGTTTCTACCCTCAAGGAGCTGACATTTATAGGGGAAGATGATGTGCACATGCATAAAGATATATGCATATATGTATGTATATATTTATAGGATACATCTATATAAATGTTTATATACCACATATTATGCTTATATGTTAAATATTTATATATTTATAAATATATGCATATGCACATTTATGAATATGTATATATGTATATATTTATGTATGTATATAAACATGTATCAAAATACATAAAATATGCAAGATAAATATAAGGTAACGGGGCCGCGGATGGGTACTAGGAATCAGGAAAGACTTCATGTAGGAGGAGGAGTCTGATCAGAACTTTGAAGGCAACCAGGGAAAACGTTCAGACACACATATACACACTCACTGAGACATAAGACCAATCCTCCTTCCTCTCCCCTCTGCAGCATTCGTCCCTATTCTTCCTTGTTTCCTTCTTTAGTTCAAAGCTGTGGCAAGTCTTCAAGAGCAGATCCTTTGCTGATTTATTTGTAGTAAGGACAGCCAGCCTCACCAGGTTTTGAGGTCATGAGTTCACACATGTCCTCTAAATATATACACACTATGTGTGATAGATGTGTATATATGTGTATAAGCATGCCTTTACATATAGTTATTCACACTCTTCCAAAGCAAGAACACTGTTCCTAGGTAATCACATTGTTATTTTTCCCTCAACTCTCTTATTTATTTTCTTTTGTTTCTTCCAGTGTGTCTATCATACTTGCAATTCAGTCCTTTGGTCAGGAAAAGAAAGAGAATAGTCAAGAGATTGCTATAATTAGAATATAGTCTAGTTGGAATTGAGAAAAATTGCTGCTGGCCAGCAGGGCCCTAAGTGATTCTAATTCCAGTGTTCGTGAGTAGTCACCTCCTGCTTCGCTGAGCATAGGTTCACCGCTCTGGCTAGTGGAAAGACAGGTTTGATGAGAACTCCCCTCAGCACTTGACATGGTCCCCCTGGAAGAGCATCAAAGAAGGTTTCCTGGACTGCTTCCTATCTTGTCCTTGACCTGAGAGCGGTCAGTCAGGTCCTTTTCATGAGCATAAGCACTAACTCATCCCAGAGACGATTTGAAAGAAGGGAAATTGAAACCCTGCAAAAGCCTCTCCCTGGCTGACTCCTCAAGACAAAGGCCAACACCCACCCTTGGAAGCCAGGCTCTTTGATAGAGATCCTGGATGCTGCTGATGATGACTGAGACCTTTAGTTTCGTATAATTAGGAGCTCAGCCACAAAAGCCTAAAAAAAAAGATAGGGTCTGTCTCCTGAATAACCACAGAATCTCTCCCATTTGCCTTTATATCCAGCCACATATAAGATGCAGCCCCACAGGAACAGTTATGGTCTGAATGCTCATTTCTTGCTAGGGAAGGTTGGTGATAGCACTGGATTCTTGCTCCTTGCTGTGAAGACAGGGGGGAAGAAACCAGAAAAGGAAAATGGATCTCAATCACAAACACACCTCTTTTCACCGCCCTGGCATTTATATATGGGGCTTAGCCTTGTCTTTTGTTTAACTTAAGAGAAATAACAACAAACAGATCTGGAAGGAGGTGTAGATCTGCCCTGTGAGGCTGGGGCTACAGCTCCTATTTGTTTTGGCTGAGTGCCAAAGGAAGGAAGCCCCTCCTCCCCCCAAAAAGGGGCTCTGGCCAAGAGCGTGGTTTGTCCTCATTTCAGGGAAATAAGAGTTCATGTTTAGCCCAGGCTTTCCGAGTGATGGGCTCACTTTCTGCCCACTGTTCTGGTGAAGCTTTTTACTCATCCTGGGAGGTCTTTGCAGGTGAAACTCAGTTCCTAACAGGGCAAAGCCAGCTCTTCGTGAAGGAGCAACAGGAGTCCCAGGGAGGCCTTGTGAGAGAAAGGAGACCATTCAGGGGCCAGGAAGCAGCTACAGGGATTAAGCTCGCCTTCCCTATGGCTACCTTGGTAAAACATCTTCTTGAAACCAGATGTTTTGACCATCTTTTAAACCAAAAGATAGAAGATGTGGCCAGTATTTGAGGGATATAACAACAGCAGTAGGTTCTAGCCAAGGTTTTACACTCCTCTAGGGTATTTTTAAAACGAAATTAACCTAAATTAATTTTTTTTTAAAGAAAAAGTATTGGAGCAGCTAGTTGGCACAGTGGATTGAGCACCAGCCGTGGAGTCAGGAGGACCTGAGTTCAATCCAGCCTCAGACACTGGACACTTAGTAGCTGTGTGGCCTTGGGTAAGTCACTTAACCCCAATTGCCTCAGGAAAAAAAAGAGAAAAAAGAAAAGAAAAAGTATTCTGTATCCTCATTGTTGTATGATTCACCATAGAATGGAATTTAGTCTTTCTTAGACCCCATAATAGTGTAAATCAAGTAAACACGCTAGTTGTTTGTTTTTATTTAATTTTATTATTTAATTTTTTTTTTTCAGAGAGGAGGGTGGAACTAGGTGATAAGTCATAGAATTTGCTGTAATTC
This sequence comes from Phascolarctos cinereus, assembly GCF_003287225.1. Lineage (NCBI taxonomy): Eukaryota > Metazoa > Chordata > Mammalia > Diprotodontia > Phascolarctidae > Phascolarctos > Phascolarctos cinereus. The sequence goes on along the minus strand of NW_027555847.1, from coordinate 395,242,859 downwards.
AATAAATAACAATAGATTGTTGTAGGCACAAAAGGGTTAGGAATTACTGGACTAATAATAAAATAACTCATATTTGTGTGGCACTAAAGTGCACAGAAGGCTTTCCCTGCAATAACTCAGTAGAATGCAAGCCCACAGGCTATGACTCTCTCTATCTCTTTCCTTCCTTCCTTCCTTCCTTCCTTCCTTCCTTCCTTCCTTCCTTCCTTCCTTCCTTCCTTCCTTCCTTCCTTCCTTCCTTCCTTCCTTCCTTCCTTCCTTCCTTCCTTCCTTCCTTTCTTTTTCTTTCTTTCTTTCCTTCTTTCCATCTTTCTTTCCAGTACTTAGTACAGTGTTTGGCATACAGTGGGTGCCTAAATGCTGACTGATTGATTAAAATGTAAGGCAGAGATTGCTTTGATTTTGACTTTGAATATTCGTTACCTAGCACAATATCTCACACACAGTATGTGTTTAATGAATGTTTGTTAAATGGAATTGAAGTTGATAGTTTGAGTATTATTGTTGCACTTTTACACATGAGGCTCTGAGAGGGGTTAAGTGATTTGCCTAAGGTCACACAGGTAGTAACCATCAGTTAGGACATTGAACCATAATCTCCTTGCTCCAAATCCATATGTCTTCCCTTCATACCGTGGTGCTTGTATAACCATTTGATTAATTCACTGTTAGCAATTTGGAACACTGTCTATAGATAACATGGTATATGGTGAATGGGACTCCAGTGGCAGTGTCCAGAGATGGGTGTGATTTTTGCTTGTGTTTAATTTCAAGAGAGAAAAACCCAGTCAAGCAATGTTCTTCATAGCCACTTGAAAGCCGGGTTAGATGTGAATGCCATGTATACTATTGTAATTGATCATGAATTGAAGAAGGTAGGCTTATTAAGGATAGAATGGATGAAACCAAACTGAAAAAACGGGTTCAGGATTTTGGACTTTTGTGTCAACAAAGTCTTCAACCAACAATGTGTGTTATTATGGGATCATAAAGCTAGAAAGGACCTTAGAGGCCATCTAGCCAAACTTCCTCATTTGAAAGAGGAAGAAACTAAGCCCACAGAGGTTAAGTGACTTGCCTGATGTCCCGTAGCTAATAAGCCTCAGAGGTGAGATTTGAATCCAGCTTTTTTAACTCCAGAACCCATGCTCTTTACACTGTACCATGCTGCCTCTTCAATGGGTAGGAAACAGTGAGATGTGCTATGTGTTGTTTTCCTTTGCTTTCAAAGAGGACCAGTGACATCATGGGGTGATGTCTTCACTTGCATGCAGATTGGATTTAAGTGAGGCAGAGTTGCACAAAATCATCAGCCTTACTCTCTCTTTTCGAATCATTGGAGTCCAGTGGCAGGACCAACGTCGAGACAACCGACAACAGACTGGAATGCAGTGGATGACCTCAGCGTCTTCAATGTCTGACCCAGCTCTAATGCTCGACATCACTTGCTTCAGCTACCTTCATGGCTGTTGGAACAAATTGTTCTCATCTGTCTATTCTGCTGGGGGAAGTCTTCCCATGCTTGGGGTAAATATCCCCCTAACTCACAAATGGGTCTGCCCTGCTTTAGCTCATCCACTGGGATGGTTTTACTGGTGTGTGGCCACTGCACATGCTACTTCCTGGAGCTGCAGGGCAGTTGGGTGACAGGTGGACACCAAAGGTGGATGAGCAGCCCTGAAATGGGCTCAGCAAGTCCTCACACCGGAGGAGCTTGTCCTCTCTGAACACCCCATGCACTTCTAAGAGGCTCCAACATGAAAAAACATACAAAAGTGAAATACCTCCTTGCCTTGCTCCCCTGAAAGGTTCCCCACTGTCTGTAGCAGTCACTTTCATCATGCAACCCTTTTGAGGAGATGATATCTCCACAGAAATACTATGTGATTTAACTTGGTGAAAAATAATCTTTGCCTAAGGAGGGAAATAGCACTGTATATGGAAAAGGCTATTGTGAATATGTTGCCCAAGGCTAAGAAAAACAATAGGCAAGTAGATGACTATCTCTTGGCATTTTTTATTGTTAAGGATAGTGCATTGTTAATTTAAATAAGAGTCTGTAGAATTATTGTTGTTGTCAGGATATGTTATTTATCATCACTTTACAGGTTTGAGATTTTAGCCCATGAAACAAATTTTTTTCTTACCAGGTACAATGATTGCCATTCAGGTATACTGCCACCATGTGAACAATGGTGCCTTGACTATGGTCTTATGATCCAAAAGCTAGAATTTCAATAAGAGTAATTCACTGAGAGACATTACAACTTAACTATGCTTTTATATCACCAACGAGATCAAAAGATCATAGCATCACAGATCTAGTGCTGGATAGAACCTCAGATCATTTATTAAAACAACTAAACGGTCATTTACAAATGATTAATCAATATGCTTAATGAAATTATACATAGTTTAGAGTAAGATTTAAGGAAATTCAAATGCTTGAGTACAATTGGTATTTTTCTCACACTTGTCCTAAAGCTAATCTTGGTTTTCCCTTCATGTTAGAGTGGAGCACACTTTCTAACTCACCCTGAGCAAGTCTTTGTGTCTAGAGCTTGTCCCCGTCCTCAGGATTTCTAGACTTTGAAGATCTTTTGTCAGTGATTTTCCATCAACCTTTGATCTTCTTTCTAGGAGAGACCTGACTAGATCCCACTTAGAGAGAGGGCATTAAATTGCATTTTCCATTAGTTATCTGCATACTAAGAATTTTTGTCATATTCCCTCTTACTTTTTTGTTTCTTTCGCTTCTGAGCAAGACAGATATATATATATGGAGAGAGAGAGGGAGAACTTTTGAAGCAGCATGATGTCACATGTCTAGGTGAATGTCCCATCAATGTCTTTTTCTGTTAAGAAGGTAGTGTCTCATTTTTCACGTAATTTTCTCCAAGTTTCCTCTATTCAGCAGACATAAGGTATTTAATGATTCATTTGTATTTGTTCACACAAATTATCCCTTTATTACTAATGCTTTGGGTTTCTTGTATACACTGCTACAAATTTTCCTCATTTAAAGGGACCATGATGTTTTCATAGAACAAAACTGAAACCTATTTAAACATAATGTTTTTAAAACAAAGCTGTAAAGAGATTGATACTGCAGGATGTGTTGACTAAGTCTGGCCACTGATAAGAAATGTAAGATTCAAATTCAAACACACTTTTGTTTACTTACAGATCCTAAGAACTTGAATGAAGGAAGATTATCTTAAAAGAATTATTATTAAAAGTATAAACAAGACTTTAACTGATTAATTGCTTTGTACATATATCATATACAATAAACATATGATAAAGAAAAGGAAATTGTTTTATCTGGATTTACATTTTAAAAAAAATTACATGCAGGCAGTTCATTTTATGAGCTAATTGCTACATTTTAAAAGAAATAACATTGTAGAATTTGGCCTTTCTGAGTATTGCTGTGTCCCATGTTTCCTGTCTTATTCATACTTTGATATATTGTAATTTGGTCAGGTGGTATTTATTTGTGAAATGTTAGCTTTCCAGTTCTTCACCAGAATGTCATACTATCCTTTAAGCTCAACATACTGTAGGGTTTTTATAGATTTCCTATGAGGGTAAGGACAAAAGTTCAATGTAGGATAACAAACTTAAATATCTAAAGTTTCAAGCCCTTCTCCTCTCTCCCCATTTACACATTAACATGTAAAAGCTTCTATGGCATTACAAATGCATTCTGGTGTTGGTTCTGGTATGTCAGCTGTTACTTTTTTTTTTTCCTAGTGAATGTAGATTTGTAACACAGATACTGACTTACCCTGGCAAGGTTGGAAGGTTGCCAAATATTTTCTGCTACTTAGAAGAATCATTTTGCTTTTATCCTAAACTGTCCTTTTGGCCCTAATACAAAGGCAATTCTTACATAAAAGCAGCATTACATTTTATGTTATACTTTCCTAACCAGTTTATTTTTATTTTTGTTTTGGAGGCTTAGAGATCAGAAAATAAATTTGAATGAGGGAAGTATATTTTTTTAAAGGGAGAATTTTTTTAAAAAAAAATTATGTCATGTCAATGTGTCAAAGCTATCAGAAGTCTACATTTCCAGAAGGGTGTTAAGAATTCATATGGCCTCAGGATTCTGTAAGAACCATATACTTCGTTTTTAAAATGTTCCCCAGAGTCTTTAAGGTACAAGTGAAAGGAATATAACAAGTTCCAATACATATGTTTGGAGGAATTGGATTAGATCCAATCCAACAAGCATTTATTAGGCACCTACTACATACAAGGCACTGGGCTAAGTGCTAGGGATCCAAAAACAAAATGAAAAACAGCTTTGCTCTCAAGGAACTTACATTACATGTGAAGGAACACAGCACGTAAACAGATAAGTAATATAAATATGCACATACATACATGCGTATTTTTGTAAATCATGTAAATGATAATTTAAGGAAGAGGAGAGGGACACCTGAAGGGATCATATCTCCAAGGCCCCATATCACACCAGGATCCATCTAACATTGCATGTTTGAATGACTTTTCTTTGTGAATTTGAGAACATTTTTGGATTATTTGATCCTTTTTGGTTTTATCAACCATATTGTAGAGAAAAATTTCAATATGTAAATTTAAATGGGTTTGACTTATATGACTGAATGCTGTTATCATTTTGGCATTGATACAAGTGTATCTCACTTTTCCATCATGCATTCTTTTCTTCCTTCACCTCTTCTTTCCCCAAGGATCCTCTCACAAATTCTGTTTAGATTGGTATACCACTCACACCCCCCACCCCAACACAACCAACTTATTTGGAATTTGTGAGTAGAAGGGGATGGAAGGTTGTTAGCATGGGATAAAAACTACTTTGAGTTTGAAGGAAGAAGATGAAATGGAAAAGAAGGACAAAGGGGAAGATGAAGGGAATAATAATAATTTCTGATATTTCTGTAGCTCTTTAAGTTCAAAGGAAACAGACTCGGAGAGGGTAAACAGTATACCTATGTCTCGTAAGCTGCAGAGCTAGGACCTAAACCCACGACTTCTGATTCCAAATTTACCTTTAAAGACTGAGTTTCATTATCTTGCCAATGCTAGAAGTGTAAGGGCTACTTATGGGCCCAGTCCCATTCTGATTAGCAAGAGAGCTTTGATCTGTTCTGGTTTGTGCCATGGCCCAGTGAATTCACCATTCTTTAGTTAACCCATGGTCCCCTGCTCCTGCGGGGTCATCACATGAATGCCAAACTTAGTGTGGACACTTTGTTGGCTTAGTCCACTGTAACTCAGAACTCCTGATCTCAAGAAATCTATCAACCTCAGATTCCTGAAGAGCTGGGAATACAGCTGTGTGCCACCGTGCCTCCAATGTTCTTCCCAACATTTCTCTTGAGCAGTTTGCGTTTTATCTCACTTAAAAGTTAGGGTATGATATCAGATTACTTACCATATGGGGGGATGGGAGAGTGGAGGGGAGAGATGGAGGGACAGAATTTGGAACTCAAAATTAAAAAAAAAAAGAATGTTAAAATTGTTTTTATATGTATTTGGGGAAAAATAAAATATTATTTTTAAAGAAAGTTAGAGTGTGGAATCTAAAGTGTTGAAAGCATAATTTCTCTTTACTTGAATGAACACAAAACAGTGAAAAAGGAACAGAGAATATGGTCAAACAGAACAATGTGAGTGCCCAGGGATTTTGTTGAACAACTCAGATTATAAGGAGACCTATGTAGTAGCTGAAAGCAAGGATCAATAACTGATAATGGATAAAAAGTCTGGCGTAGTCCTGTAAGTTCTGATTAGTACTAAACCCTAGGGAAAAATAAAAGTCCCCCCCCTCTTTGTTTTAAGAAACAAGAAAATGGAGGATTAAAGAAAGAAGACAATCAGTCCTTGGAGTGGATGGCACAATCCTAACAGATAATAGAGAGAAGGCAGAATTACTTGAATTTCATTTGGTTTTTCTTTTTCTTTGCCAATGAGAATAATCTTTGGGCCAGGAAAAATAGAAAAAAGAAAAGGTTTATAGGGAGCTAAAACCCACAAAATGAAATAATAGCAAGGTAATACCCACTTTTTCTCAGTGAATTCAAGCCTGCATCCCAAGGTTTTCAAAGAACTGGTAGAATTGATTATTTAACTGCTATCAGTATTATTTGAAAAATCACAGAAAATGGAAAAGGTGCTGCAAGATTAGGGGCAAGCAAATGGAAGCCCAGTTTCTTTTCTTTTCTTTTCTTTTTAAAAGGAGGAAGATGGAGCGTTGAAGTTAAAGGTGAATGAGTTTGACTTTGAATCTTGACAAGATTTAAGAATTTATTTTCAAAAGAATGGTTTATAAGCATTAGGAAAGGGAAGCAGTGGTTGCTAAGAGACAGCATCAAGAACAGATCATGCCTACTTAACTTCATTTAATTTTTCAATATATCACTGGATTGACAGATCAAGGGAATTCCATGAACACAGTATAGACTCTTTTTTTTTTTTTTTGCTTTTTGGTGAGGCAATCGGGGTTAAGTGACTTGCCCAGAGTCACACAGCTAGTAAGCATCATATGTCTCAGGTCAGATTTGAGGTCAGGTCCTCCTGAGCCCAGGGCCAGTGTTCTATCCACTGTGCTACCTACCTTCCCCCATTGATAGACTTTCTATAGAAGATTTGACAAAAATCCCTCATGTTATCGTTGTAGAAAAGACAAAGAGATGTGAGGTAGATCATAGAACAGATAGGTAGATTCAGAGCCAGTTGAATGGCACAACCCAAAGAGTAGTCAATGGTTCAGTGTCAGTTTAGCAGGACATCTCTATTGGAGTATCCCAGGGATCTGTCCTGGGTTCTGTACAGCTTAACATTTTTATCAGTTTTTAACCTTGTCTCAGATGATGGCATAGATGGCATTCCTATCACATCTGTGGCTAAAAGGAAGCTGAGAAGGATAGCCAACATCTTGAACTGCCATCAGTATCTAACAAGTCTAGCACTATGGCCTGAACCTAGCAAGATGAAATTTAATGGAGATAAATGTGAAATCTTACACTTTGGCTAAAAAGTTAACTTCACAAGTGCAGATTAGAAGGGATATGGGGAAATTTTATGGAGCCTGATTTCAATTTGTTGCAAAGAATAATGTAATAGAGCTCTTCAGAAGTGGAATTAGCTTCCTTAGGAAATAGTGCACTCCTCTTGATTGGAGGCACTTCAGTGGAGACTGAATTGGCGAGAAGAATCTCATCGGAAGAGTTTGCAATAGACGACCTCTAGCATCCTATCCAACCCTGAGATTCTCAGGTTGGACCATTCTCATTTTTCTTGCCAGATCATAAGAAAGTGTCAAAAGTAACATGAATGAATTGGACAGTATTGAAATAGCAGACTTTTTACTACTTTGAACAACTGTCTATGGTGTGTCTTCATGAAGTGCAGGATCCTAGAATTGGAAGGAACTTGGACATTATCTAGACCCACTTGGCACCTCTGGAATGCTTATACTATGTGTCAGGGAATTGGCAATAGTCATTTGGACGTGTTTCATGGTAGTGGCTTCCAGGGGAATTGGCAAATTGAGGCCTCCATCTAAATTAAGAATGCTATATAAGCCTGGTTTTTGACACAAAAAATAATTTTTTTAGATATCTAAAGATATTGTGGTAAATTATTCCTTTTTATGATTAAATTTTATTTTTTTCAATTAAAATTTTTATTTTTTCTCCCTCTAACTCCTACTCTGACCACTGGAAAATGAATCAAATTTCCATATTTGCCTCTGTCTCTGTCCCCATCTTCATCCACCCATCCGTGTGTGTGTGTGTGTGTGTGTGTGTGTGTGTGTGTGTGTGTGTGTGAGAGAGAGAGAGAGAGAGAGAGAGAGAGAGAGAGAGAGAGGGAGAGAGAGAGGCTTCCTGAGCTCTGATTCTAGTCCTCTCTTTCAGAAGGTATAGAAAGCTTCTTCCCTGCTCTTCTGCAATCATGATTGGCCATCATGTTGATCAGAATTCTAAAGTCTTTCAATAACACAATGTTATTGCTATTATATAAAGCATTCTTCTCATGCTGTTCACTTTATTCTGCATTAATTCATTCAAGTGTTTCCAAGTTTCACCAGGATTGTCCCTTTCATCATGTTTTATGGCACAAAGTATTCCATTCCATACATGTACCATAATTTGTTTAACTATTCTGAATTACTCATTTTGAAATAGAGATCCTTAAAATAAGAGGATACTCAGTACAAAATGATTTAACAATTCAACAATTCCCATGGATTTTTGGCTTCTCACTATAGCTATTACCATAGGGCCAAGAAACTATTCAATAGTCTTTTGATGAAAAATATTATTACTATTGCTATTATTTGGAATGAGCTCGAATTGCTAAAATGGGCCTGGATGCTGCCATTACATCATGAAACTAAAGAATGACTTCTGTGTCTCGCTTTTCAGTTCCCTATGGAAATCCTGAATGCTTTGTTATCCATATCTGAATCAGGATCTTTTTCCTACAGGGGGTCCAAGGGAGAAATGTTTTTCCTTCCAGAAGCATTCATTTGCATCTGTAGGCTCTTGCCTTTGGGCAGTTCCCCTTTTTTCACATGAAAGAAGCTTTTTCTCCAACATCAACAATAAGTAATTAAAGGACTTTCCACCCTGATTATAGCTCTACAATCTACTTTGCTTCTTTTAACATTTGATAGGCATCTAGGCACTGCATTGCCCATTGAAAAAGACAAATTCTGTCTCACCATTTGGCCTTCCTTTTCCTCTCCACCCATTCGAAAGCATTGTTACCACAGTAATCTAAAGAACCATATGGGTTGGATTATTGTGAGGTTTTTTTTTTTTTGGCTGATCACCATAGATAAAGAGTTGTCCTGAACCATTTGAAAAGAAAATGATGACAGACTTCTTTCCAAGGTCATTATCCCCTCCCCATATGGTGACGAGAAATGGAATGTTCTAGCAATAGAATTTGCTTAGCTCACTGAACTTGTTAGATAAACTATTTCAAGTAAACAGGATGCTTAAAGTGATGAATCAGAACTGGTTATTAGACCCTCAAGAAGCATTTATTATGTGCTTCCTATGTGCCAAATACTGTGCTGAGCACTGAGTATAAAAAGGCAAACACAGTCCCTGCCTTCAGTGAGCTCACATTCTAACGAGGGAGACAATATGGAAATAACAAGGTACATATATAACATATACGGAGGAGAGGGAAGGTAACCTGAGAATTATTAGTTATGGCACTCTGTTCATATACACAGTAGGCATCAGGAAAAAGGCTCTAATGACTTAGATGTCAAAGGTTAAAACTGTCTCAGGCATTATAGGAAGAATGAAAATCTCATGATAATATTTTACTCAATTATTTCTTTCTCTCTTCTTGTTATAATACTTCTGAAGCCTAGCTTTTAAACTTGGTGCTTTTGTTTTTAATGTCACATTGTATTCTGAATATTTCCCTTCCTACTCCTTTAACCAGAGAGTCCTGCTTTATGACAAACATTTAAAAAGAAAAGAGAAAAAAAAGCAGCTGAACAGAAAAAAAGGACCATGTGAACTATGTTAGATAGTATGCACAACACTTCCAATTCATAGTTCTTCACTTCTGAAATGGAGGGAGGTGCATAGAAATTGAACTTGTTTCTTTTCCTTTAGTTGACATTTATGCCTGTCAGTGAAAGCTGATCAATTCTGTAACCAAGACGGAATGACCGTGCATCAACTCCAACTTAGCAATGTCCAGCATAATTGATGAATTTTGTTGTTATTGTTTAACTGTTTTTAGTCAGTGTCTGACTCTTTGTGACCACATTTGGGATTTTCTTGGCAAAGATACTGGAGTGGTTTGCCATTTTCTTCTCCAGTTAATTTTACAGATGAGAAACTAAGGCAAACAAGGTCAAGTGAGCTGCTCAGGGTTACACAACTAGTAAGTATCTGAGGTTGGATTTGAGCACAGGAAGATAAGGCTTCCTGATTCCAAGTCCGGTGCTCTATCCATGGCACCACTTAGCTGCCCAATTGATGAATACAAGTATAAATGTAGTATACATAAATAGACTTACATGGCTACACATGTAATTTGAGATTGAGATTACTCAAAGGTCGTGATAGGTGTAAGTGAGCTAAAACATATTGCACATAAAAATTATACAAAACTATTATAAAAGACATCGTAGAAGAAATGTATCATCAAAAATAAAGATGCATTGTTAACATGGCAAGAGCAAGAGATAAATAAGTGATGGACAAGGTATATGATATTTCATGATATTATCATAATTTCAAGAGAATTCAGGGAGGGTCCCTTGCACATTGTGTGGATCCCTGTGGTAAATTTTTTGGAAGACATGTGTAAGGATTGGCAGGCAGGATGGGTTATGGTCTGCCTTGTTAGAAGGAATACCCACATTGATGAGCTGTCAGATTCACTAGAGATGAAGACAGTGGAGAATCATATATGTGAGGATATATATGTATATTTATACACATACATATATAAATATTAAAATATTATATATATAAAACCAGCTTTATGAAAAGAGGAAGAGATTGCCAGAAATATCTTGTTAAAGAAATGGTACACAGCACTTAGCTTCCTGAAAATCATTCTCCTGGCTTCATGTGAAGGAAGGATTCAAAATATGTAACTGCTGTCCAGAGTTACAGCTACTATGCTTATGCAGCCAGTGTTCTTGCTGATCAAAGACATACCTGCTAACAAATTATTGCCTTGGGTTAAATAGCCCTGTTTTCACAGACTCCCCACGATGGCGAATAGTTGTGTGTCCCGACATGGAGATCCAGCTACCATTTTTGACTGTGGGGTCACACTGGCTGGCTACATTGCCAGCTAACCTTTTTTACTCAAGTGCATTTGAAAAGAATGGCGCTGGTGTTTTTTTTTTCTCTGCCAACAATTTTAAAATGCCACTTAGGTCTGGTCATATTTACTTTCATTTATTTCTCTTCTCCAACTTTGGATAGTGAAAAGGAGAGAAATCAACCTTGCCAAGAAAGATCACACTTCAGGTGATTTTTTGTTTGTTTGTTTTTTTTAATCAAGAATTTCACTTTTGCCCTGAGTTTCAGCAACAACCCATTAGAGGTCCAGGAGTTGAGAAGCTCTAGTATTGAGGGAAAACTGTGGAGGATCTTGTTTTATTCAATGTACCATGAAACAAAGAAGGCACAGCTGGAGATCTACAGTGGGCAAAGATTACAATGCTTAAGTTAAAATTGCATTACCAGTCATAGTCACTGGGGACTGTGTTATTAAGTCCATAATGAGCTCCATCTGAAGGCTTTTTCTTCAAAGTCTTGGTTCTTTAAACAAACAACAACAATAACAAAACATCTAAGTCCCGTATTTTCACCATTTGGCTAAATATTAAGTTTGTTTTCTTAAGCATACTTTTCTGCCCAATCTAATTGAGTTACATATTACCACCCAAATCTGGTTCCAAATGTAGCCTACATATGTGCTAGCTTCTTTTGCTAAAAAAAGGAGGGGGCAATGAGGGCTACTGGATTGAAGAAGAGAAATTATACAAACCTTGTTTGCATAATATTAGGCTACAAATCTTTCTTCCCAGCCGCATGACTCTTCTGGTCTGCTTTCTAGCTGATATTTGTTGCCCCTGTCATCTTCTCAACAATTTTGCGCTCAACTCTCTTTTTAATAGAGAGGTGGGGGACTGTGGATACAGAATGTTGCTCACATAGGCATTAATGTTTGCATTATTGGTTGGTTATATTTAACTTTTTCAGGGTTCATGATAGTAGTGGGGATATTTAAGAAGGATAGTGGGAAATGAATGTGATGTGTTTATATGTTACATATTTATTATATAGAAAATATTTAATATTTTTACTATAATATAAGATGACTACATATTTACTATAATACTATACTATAATATGATATTTACTATAATATATAGATATAGATATATTTTAAAGCCATGCAGAAAAAGGGGAAAGCCCCTAGTCTGTGGGATGACTGGGATATCGAGATGAGAAGTAACACTGGTTGTGATTACTTCCTCTTTCCTTCCCAGGTTTCCTTACTTTCCTAAATCTCAGAGATATTCAAAGCAATATTTAAGGGAGGTAACTTCACACCTTCCAAGGCAATGTATAACTCTGAAAGAGCCCGGTCTGACAGGCTTTCCTGGCTCTGATGTCATTAGGCTCCTACATCTCAAAGTGGAAGAGACCTTAAGTGCTATCTATATCAACCCTCTCACTTTTCAGATAAGTAAACTTAATCTTATGGATGTTAAATGACTTGAGAGTCATGTGGGTAATAAAGGGTCAGAGGCAGAATTTTAACCCAGAGCCTCTGATTCTAGAACTGCTGCTCTTTTATCTGGCATTTGTTAACACATTTTGAACAGATCAATATCCATCACCACCCTGAAATCTTTCCAAACCTCAACGCAATTCGTGAAATCTTGTTCTATGTTTGTCTGTAAGAAACTCCACTCGTGGTGGCCCATTTCCACTTTCCCTGGGAGTGTGTTACCTGTCTCCTGATGCAAAGGACCATTTCTTCTTTTATTTCTGCTCTTGGATCACATGTAATCATACTAATTTCAGAGGAGCCAACTCCCACAGTGGGATATTAAAAAAATTGGGTTAAAGGGATGGGGAAATGAAATCACGGGCCAGCAAAGTGAATAAATTCAGGTATGTAAACAAAAGTAATCTACTGTCTTCATTCGCCTTCCCACAAAGAGGCTTTTCCATGGGAAAGAAGTCTCTGGAAGCCTTATTTAGCATACTTTCCTAAATATCCCTTTTAATCATTGCTGTGGTTACTACAAAGATATTTAACAATTACTACAAGATTGCAGTAAGCATAGAGGCCAGAAGGTCTTTAATAATGACTGAGGCCTTGAGAATATTTTGGGACAAAGCACAGTGTTTTTCAATTACCACGATTTCCTAAATATATAGTAACGGACATTTTGAAGTTTTAATTTACAGTCAGTCTATTTAGCTTATAATTTAAATGCCAGAAATGTAACAGTTCATTTAAAATCGGCTGCAGCCTTCTTCAAGAGGACAGTGTTGTCATTTCTAGAGAGATGAGGTTACAAAAGGGCAAACACATCTGAAGGAAAATGATTTTTCTTATGAGCAATGAGGTCAGCCATTGTGTAGACAGAACAACCAAGATATTTGCAGTTTGATGAAGAACCTATGCTGTGGGATCATCAAGGCTGAGATAAATACATTAATCTCTCACAGTAAGTATATGCATGTGTCCTGAAAATGAGGTCCCCAGAGAATATATAACAATGTGATAAAAGTCTTTGTGGGTAAATGATTAATGCTTTAATTTTACTCAATTACGTTCAGGGTTAGAGGACCTCACCCAACCTGAGAAGAGAAAGCTGTTCAAATATGCTCCAGTCTTGAAATTGAAAGACCCCAATGTTCGGGTAGTCCTCCGACCTTGAGAAACCCTCCCAGGATCAACGCGAACACAACTCCGGATGCAAATAGCAAGAGGTTTATTGAACTTACGAGTACTCGGGCGACTCAGTCACCTAGAGGGACTTGGCGCGCCGGGTGGATTCTTTGGTCTCATTTTATAGCAAAAAAGCGCGGGTACAGAAGCGAGGAGCAAGATCATTGCGTTAGTTTGAATAAAAACCCGGTCACGAGAGGGTTCTAGAAACTGCTGAGGGGCACCCTAGAAACTGTTATGAGCTCAGCTATTTCTGGGAATTGTTTGCATAAGTCCGGGGTGGGGACTCAGGTGCATGACCACAGATATCCCGTTTGGCACTCCAAATCTTCCTTGTTTTTCTTGCTCTGACCTTTTACTGTGCCTGGCTGCACCTGTCCCTAAACCTTGGGCCCTCCGGGTAGTTTCCATACTCCACGGAATGATTTCTGCCTCATGATTTCTGCCTCCTTCATTCCCCCATTTTCTTTGAGGGTAGCTCTAATCATAGAGCAGAATTAAAGGTTATCCTCGTTGTCTAGGGTCTGGTACTTGTGCCTGAGAACCAGAATCCTTACTGCACTAACCCTATCATTGATGAATTGCACTAACTTATTGATGACACAAGGCCCGAGGGTGAGTAACAGAAGGAGGAGTAGCAGGGGACCAGCAAGGGCAGACAGTAAAGTAGTAAGCCAGGGGGAACGGTTGAACCATCCCTCGTACCAACTTAAATTCTTTTGGTGCTCTAACTGCCTCTTATCTAACCTTTCCTTGAGTCTCCTCATGGAGTCTCGCACCGCGCCTGAGTGGTCAACATAGAAACAGCATTCCTCTTTTAGGGCTGCACAAAGGCCCCCTTCCTTCAAAAATAGCAGATCAAGGCCTCTCCTATTCTGGAGCACTACTTCAGACAGGGAGGTTAAGGAATCCTCTAGTTTACTTATGGAGTCTTGAAGGGCCCTAAGGTCTGTATCCATGGCAATCTGGAGGCTAGTCAAACCTTGTTGGAGGTCTATGGGCCCTTTTATTAGGGCGGTCGAGCCGGTACCTATACCTGCTGCGACCCCTAATCCGAGAAGGACAGCCAGGGTGAGTGAGACAGGCTCTCTCTTGTTTCTAGGGTGGGGGGACTCATAGGCCTGTAGCAAGGTACCGTCTGGGTGATAGTAGATGCGAGGGACAAGCTGGATCTGGATACAGAAATCGTTAGACTGGTTGAAGACTGATGTAGAGAGGCAGGGGGTGAGGCCAGAATTACAAGCCCACCAGCTGTGGTTGGAGGGGAGGAGGTACTTGTGAGTATGTGAGGCGTTTAAGGGTATAGTCAGGTTGCAGAGATGTTGGTGAGTAGGAGGTACTTTCCCTATACATAACCCGAGTCCAGAGACTTCAGTGAGGGTGAGCTTCCCTTTTCCTCCCCAGCGACATTGGGAATCTGTGGAGGCATAAGTGACTTGCCCTGGAGTTGCGATTCCTTCGTAATAAGGAGGGCCGAGGGCTAGACAGAGCCAGCAAGACTCCGTGGCCTCCGGGTTGGTGGCATTCAAGGCCAGAAAGGCCCCTTGTACGAGGCCAAAGAGCCGGTCGCCCGTGGTGGGAGATGGAGTACTAGGGGCCGGGGGGCTAGCCTGTACCGTGGGGATAGGGGACGCTGGGGGATAGGGTAGGAACCGGCACTCTGGGGAGGAAGGGAATTTTTCTGGGAGGTCCTTGTTCTGCGAGGACAGGATCGGGGCCCACTACTACCGGTGGGGGACTTGTGATCACTAGTCGTATGGTCAACTGCACGCCTGGGTGTCCAGTCACATAGAACCTTAGACCCCAGGTTCGCCCCTGTAGCCAGTTTCGGAACCGTTTGCCAGGCTCGGTGAACTCTATCTTGAGTGGGTTGCACCAACCGGTGCGCTCGCATGTCCCTGTAGGGTGACCCTGGCCTACAGTTATAAGGTCCCACGAGGACCGGGGTTGCCAGTAGGCGGTTCCCGCGGTC
The DNA here is from genome assembly GCF_003287225.1 of Phascolarctos cinereus. NCBI lineage: Eukaryota > Metazoa > Chordata > Mammalia > Diprotodontia > Phascolarctidae > Phascolarctos > Phascolarctos cinereus. Next base: position 395,227,429 of record NW_027555847.1, on the reverse strand, counting down.
TCACAACCCCACTCTTTACAGTACAAAGATTCAAGTCCTCCGCACCTCCGGGCCTCGGACAGGGAACGGCCATCCCGGGGGCACACGTAGAACTGGGACCTAGCAATTCTTGTTCTGGCCCGGGGATAGCTACATCCCAGGGTTCCCCAAGTGATCTGATTATAAGCATGTTCATAGTTTGAATCAGGGGGCCTGGCCTGTTGAGAGGCCGATGCAGTGAGTTCCGGGATGTCCCAGGACTCGAGACCGGCTACCAGCGCGCACACATCAGGCTCAAGAGAGGGCCACCACGTCCAGGGTGGCTCGACTGCTTTCTTTTCCCAAACGACACTTCCCGTCTGGGACAGTACCTGCCAGGTGAGAGTCATGGGTTGGTGAGGGTTGTTATGCTGTTGATTCATTTCGGCGCCGCCGAACACGCAACTTAAGAGGATGATCAGTCTTTTCCAGTTCCCAGGACTCATCGGGTGCCCCAGGTGGCGCGGGTTTGAGATGAGAAGCATGGACCCAGGCAGCAATACCGTCAACCTTCACCGCGGTCGGGGTGGTCAGTAGCACCAGGTATGGGCCTTTCCACCGAGGCTCAAGGCTGCCGGACCGATGACGTCTAACCAGCACTCGGTCACCGACCTGGAACGGGTGGGGAATGGCCACAGTACCAGGCCTGTAGGCTTCTTTTATCTGGTCCCAGATCTGAGTCCTCACAACCTCTAAAGCCTTCAAGTGGGTAAATAGAACGGGAAAAAAATCACCATTAGAACCCACGACTTCCCCAGACGCAAGTACAGGGGGCGGCCCCCCATGAAGAATCTCATAAGGAGTCAGGCCAAACTGGCCAGGGGTATTCCGGGCCCTAAGTAGCGCCAAAGGGAGGAGGGTCACCCAGTCTTTTCCACCGGTCTCTAAGGCCAATTTTGTCAAGGTCTCTTTAATTGTCCTATTCATCCTTTCTACCTGACCTGAGCTCTGGGGTCTATATGCACAATGTAATTTCCAATTAATCCCCAGTTGAGTGGCCAACCCCTGGCTTACCTGAGCAACGAAGGCAGGGCCATTGTCGGACCCGAGTACCTTAGGGATCCCGAAACGAGGTAGGATTTCCTCAAGTATCTTCTTGCAGACGGTCAGGGCTGTCTCTGTTTTTGTAGGGAAAGCTTCTACCCACCCAGAAAATGTATCGATAAACACTAGCAAATATCTATTACCATACCGGCCAGGCTTAACCTCTGTGAAGTCTACTTCCCAATACACGCCGGGTCGATCTCCCCTTTGCCTCCTTCCAGACTCTCGGTAGGTGGTGACTGCGTTAGTTACAGCACAAACCTGACACTTGCTGGTGATTTCACGCACTACAGACTGGAGATTCGGGATGTGAAAACTGGTGCGACCTACAAGCTGGAGAAGCTTGTCTGGCCCTAAGTGCGTGAGCTGATGCAGCCGTTGAATGAATTCCCTTCCCTGGTCAGGGGTGAGCTCTCTCGGCTTGATCTTCCCCCGTGTAGGCTCGAAGTGTTCTTGATTTTTCGTGGTCTCCGTCAGTATTCTGGTTGACTGGGCAGCTTGTTTCGCGGCCTCATCGGCCTTTCGGTTTCCGGTAGCCACAGGGTCAGTCCCTCTTTGGTGGCCGGGGCAATGGATGATAGCGACTCGCTTAGGGAGATGGATGGCCTCTAGCAGGGCCAAAATCTCCTCTTTGTTCTTGATGTCTTTTCCAGCGGAAGTGAGCAGTCCTCTTTGTTTGTATATAGCCCCGTGAACATGAGCGGTGGCAAAAGCGTACCTGCTGTCCGTGTAGATGTTGATGCTTTTTCCTTCGGCCAAGCGTAATGCTTGTGTCAAGGCGATTAGTTCGGCCTTCTGAGCTGACGTTCCCTCTGGCAGGTTGCTCGCCCACACCGTCCGCTTGTTGTCCACAATGGCAGCACCTGCTTGTCGCCTGCCATCCATGATGAAACTGCTGCCATCCGTATACCAAGCGGGTACCCCGGGCAACGGCTGATCTCTCAGATCAGGTCGGGTTCCTGTCTCCTCGGCAAGGATTTCTGAGCATATGTGTATTGGGGTGTCGTCTGACTCTACGGGGAGCAGGGTGGCAGGATTCAGAATGGCCGGGGGCGCAAAAGACACCCTCTCATTCAGCAGCAGACTTTGGTAATGGGTCATCCTGGCATTTGTCATCCATCGGTCGGGGGGCTGTCTCACAATACTTTCCAGGTTGTGAGGTGCAATCACCAACACGTTCTGTCCTAGGGTTAACTTATCAGCGTCCTTGAGAAGGAGTGCTACGGCCGCAATTGCTTTTAGGCAAGTTGGCCACCCACTGGCCACCGGATCTAATTTTTTTGACAGGTAAGCTACCGGGCGTCGCCATGGTCCTAGGGTTTGAGTAAGCACCCCCCGGGCAACACCCTCTTTTTCATCCACGTACAGAGCAAATGGCTTGGTGAGGTCCGGAAGGGCCAGGGCGGGGGCCGATAGCAGGGCCTCTTTTATACGGCCAAAGGCTTCCTGGTGGGCCTCAGTCCAGGTAAAGGGAACCTTTTCTCTCGTCAGGGGGTACAGGGGTGCAGCCAGGGAAGCGAAACCAGGGATCCAGAGCCTACAGAATCCAGCAGTGCCCAAAAACTCACGGACTTGTCTGGGGGTTGTAGGGGTGGGGATCTTCATTACAGTGGCCTTTCGGGCTGGGGTCAGCCATCTCTTCCCCCTTTTAGCAAATACCCGAGATACGTAACTTCCTCCCGGCAAAGCTGGGCCTTTTTGGCCGACACTCGGTATCCCAACTTACTTAGTTCCTGTAAGAGCCTTCGTGTCCCTTCTTTGCAGTCTCGGTACGTTGGGGCCGCTACCAGGAGGTCATCAACATATTGGAGCATCACTACCTGGGGGTTGAGAGCCCTGAAGGATGCCAGATCCCGGTGGAGGGCCTCATCGAAGAGGGTGGGAGAGTTCTTGAATCCTTGCGGTAGCCGAGTCCAGGTTAGCTGGCCAGTATTGCCTTTTTCTGGATCTCTCCATTCAAACGCGAACAATGGCTGGCTGTTGGGGTGTAGCTTGAGGCAAAAGAAAGCATCTTTGAGGTCTAAAACTGAATACCAGGTGTGGCTGGGCGGGAGGGAACTGAGTAGGTTATAGGGGTTCGGGACTGTGGGATGAATGTCCTGTACTCTTTTGTTGACCTCCCTCAAATCTTGGACTGGCCGATAGTCATTGGTTCCAGGTTTTTTTACAGGTAACAAAGGGGTGTTCCAGGGCGACTGGCAAGGTACCAGAATCCCCAAATCCAAGAATCTTTGGATGTGGGGCCTGATACCCTCCCGGGCTTCCTTGCTCATTGGGTACTGTCGAACAGCCACTGGTGAGGCATCTGACTTCAGTTCCACTACCACTGGTGGGACTTGATTGGCCAGTCCCATACCTGCCTTCTCGGCCCAAACCATGGGAAAGAGTTGGAGCCATGACGGGTCGATAGAAGGAGGGACCGGCTTTTCGTGTAATCGGTATTCCTCCTCCAAGTTCAGGACTAAACACATGGCGGGGCGGTCTTCCCATGTTACCTGTGGGCCCTCTGTGGAAAACTGGATTTGAGCTTTTAGCTTGGTGAGGAGGTCCCTGCCTAACAGGGGAGCAGGGCATTCGGGTATGACCAAGAATGAGTGGGTCACTTGCTTTTGTCCAATTTTCAAAAGTCTCTTGGTGGTCCAAGGGTAAACTTTGCTGCCCGTCGCCCCAGCCACGACTGTCCGTTTGGGTCCCATCTTTCCCATAGGCTTGGTCAATACTGAATGTTCGGCCCCGGTATCAACCAAAAACTCAGTGGGGATCCCCTCCACAGTTAACGTTACCCTGGGCTCGGGGAGGGGGTCCGAACCCCGACTCCCCTAGTCACCCAGGGTCAGGACATTGGTTTCCCTGGCGTTCTTCTTCCGGGGGCACTCCCTTGCCCAATGGCCCCTTTCTTTACAGTATGCGCACTGATCTTTGTCCAGAGGCGGTCTTCCTTCCCTAGGTGCCCTCATTGCCCTGTTGCTCAGATTCCCTGCCTGTCTCCCTCTGGACCCTTTCTCACTTACTACCGCGGCCAAGATTTTGGTCAAGTTTTTCTCCTGGCGCCTGTCACGCCGTCTCTCTCTTTCCTCTGTCTCCTTTTTCTCTCTTTCTTGCTTTTCTTCCTCTGTCTCTCTCTTATGATATACCTTCTCTGCCTCCTTTATGAGATCCTGCAAGGAATGGTCCTGGAGTCCTTCCAGTCTTTGTAATTTCTTTTTAATATCCGGGGCAGACTGTCCGATAAAGGACATGGCCACCGCCGCCTTTTGTCCCTCAGAAGAGGGATCAAATGGGGTATATCTCCTATAAGCCTCCATTAGACGTTCTAGAAAAACGGACGGGGGTTCTGTTGGTCCCTGCAAGACTTCTCTTACCTTGGCCAAATTGGTGGGGCGCCTTGCTGCCCCTTTGAGACCCGCCACTAGAGTCCGGCGGTAGACCAGGAGACGCTCCCTACCTTCAGCCGTGTTGTGATCCCACTGAGGTCGATTAAGGGGGAAGGCCTCATTAATGAGGTTCTCGAGTTGTGTAGGGGCCCCGTTAACTCCAAGGACGTTCTTGCGAGCCTCCAAAAGAATCCTTTCTCTTTCCTCGGTGGTAAAGAGGACTTGCAGGAGCTGCTGGCAATCGTCCCAAGTAGGCTGGTGGGAAAACATGAGGGACTCAAGGAGTCCCGTGAGTCCTGTAGGATTCTCGGAAAAAGAAGGATGATTAGATTTCCAATTATAGAGATCTGCTGAGGAGAAAGGCCAATATTGCAAGGGGACTAAGCCGTTTGGTTCGGCCGGGGGTCCCACGGCCCGGAGGGGCAGGGCCACAGTGGAGTCAGGACCAGTGTCACCCGTAGGACTGCGGGGACGGCGACTCCTAGTTCCAGCGGCCGGTCCCTCAGAGCCGAGTCCCTCAGCCATTAGGCCTGGCGCTGGTCTGGCCGCGTGAGGGGCTGGGGGAGGTGGAGGGGACGTTGGATAGGGCGGGGGTTCTGAGAGGAGGAACAGGCTGTCCGTCTCCGGGTAGATGGGGAGCCGGGAAGGAGCGGACGGCCTCCCCCCGCCGACTTTCGCCCGTTATCTTGACCAGAGGCAACGGCGATCTTGGCTAAGGGTGGCACCCATGGGGGGGGGGCTGTTGGAGAGGTCCTGCCAAACTATGATGTAGGGAACCTGGTCCGGGTGTCCTCCAGTCTCCTGGAAGACAATCCTTTTGACTGCAGAAATAATAGAAGGATTAAAAGTCCCCTCCGGTGGCCATCCCACTTCGAACGTGGGCCACTCGGAGGAACAGAAGGTTTGCCACTTTCCCTTTCTTATCTCCACGGAAAGATTGTGAGCCCTTGTCTTCACGTCTTTCCAGTGATCTAGTGTAAGAGAGAGAGGGGTCGACTCACCCTGTCCCATTCTGGGGGTCCCGAAGAGTGGAATTACGACCCAGATAATGATTATTATTGAAATAAAAAGGAAAAAAATTATATGGCGGCGTAGACGTATATTAAAAAGACAGGAAAAAGAGTCAGAAGGTAGGGTATGTCTCTCAAGATAGTGCAACTGTGAGATCAGAAGAGAATTATCCCTTGCCGTGGGGTCCACCAGGCGTCCCTGGTCCTCCCCTGATCCTGGGACGTCTCCCAGGATTGCCGGGCGGTGAGCCCCCGAACACGTCTGTCCGCTACTCACGCCTCGATCTTAGATCGATTAACCCGGAATAAACTGAAACCAAAAATGCGCGCACACCGAATAGACAGTCAGAGTTTTCGGAGTCAGACACAGAGAGAACATAGAGCGATCGCTGGCCAGCTTACCTCCCGTCGGTGGTTCGGCGGTCCTTGGGTGGGAATCTCAGATCCCGGACGAGCCCCCAAATGAAAGACCCCAATGTTCGGGTAGTCCACCGACCTTGAGAAACCCTCCCAGGATCAACGCGAACACAACTCCGGATGCAAATAGCAAGAGGTTTATTGAACTTACGAGTACTCGGGCGACTCAGTCACCTAGAGGGACTGGCGCGCCGGGTGGATTCTTTGGTCTCATTTTATAGCAAAAAAGCGCGGGTACAGAAGCGAGGAGCAAGATCATTGGTTAGTTTGAATAAAAACTCCGGTCACGAGAGGGTTCTAGAAACTGCTGAGGGGCACCCTAGAAACTGTTATGAGCTCAGCTATTTCTGGGAATTGTTTGCATAAGTCCGGGGTGGGGACTCAGGTGCATGACCACAGATATCCCGTTTGGCACTCCAAATCTTCCTTGTTTTTCTTGCTCTGACCTTTTACTGTGCCTGGCTGCACCTGTCCCTAAACCTTGGGCCCTCCGGGTAGTTTCCATACTCCACGGAATGATTTCTGCCTCATGATTTCTGCCTCCTTCAAAATGAGCTAAGAGAGCTTAGTCTAAGGGCAGAGAATGGATGACGAGTATCATTTTTCAATAATCAGAGCTCATTGGAAGTTGGGATGGTTTTATTCTTTGCTCTTGTAACTCAAAACCTAGTGTAGAGTCTGGCTTAATAAACAAATGATTGATAAATAATTGGTTGACTGTGAACGTGCTGTAGCCCAGGAAAATGTAAGATTTTTGAGGACAAGGGCTGTCTTACTTATTTACTAATACAATGTCTGGCACACAGTAGGTGCTTAATAAATGCTTGTTTGTTGATTAACCTGGAAACATAATATTCTGTGCTCCTTACATGTTCCTAGGTATGAAGCCCAAAATGGTGAATTAGGGTCATTTGAACTCTGATTAATTAGAGTAACTAATCAAAGAGAGCTGATGGTGAATCTTCCTCTCCATAAAGAGGTGAGGGACAATGGAAGCAGAAGGCAGCATGATGTGTTGATTTTGTGTAAACATTTTTATTTTTCTATGTTACAAGTGCGACAGGTGGCTCAAAGACCATTTGCATTGGTGGAGATTGAGTTTTCAATGCTCTGATCCTGCATGAAGGGAAGAGCTGGTGAGATCTGGAGGGTTTTCTCAAGATATCCTGATCTTCTGGCTTCAAGTTTCAAGAGAGAGAGTCTGTGGTTCCAGATTCTCTTCAGTCTCTGAAGGAAATCTCTGGAAAGAAGCAGAGGAGCTAGCACTGCAATCATGTCCCTCTTCCCTACTATTCTAGAGACTTTGAGAAATTTTCCCTTGGGTGAGCCCCGGGGCTCTCTCTTTTCATTGAGCTGAGTTATCTCGCTCCCAATGGGAGAGCTCATCCACTCTATTGTATTATCTTTTATATATTCTTATAAATCTCTCTCTGTCTCTCTGTCTCTGTCTCTCTCTGTCTCTCTGTCTCTCTCTCCACCTTTTTTGGTTTCCATTTGCTGTATGTTTAGATAAATGTATCTTTTCTTCTTTTTGTTGCTATTTGCTATATGTGTTCATTGTGGAGCTGGCATTTGATGGGAAGCAAGTCGAGCTTTGGATACATAGCTTTGGACACTGATTCCCTGTTGAGACCAGGAGAGCAGCTTGAACCTAAAAATGACTTTCCCTAGACTAACAATATTTAAGCCTGTTACCCTCTTTTTCTGAGTAAAGCCATCCTGTAACCCCAACTTCCTGTTTCCCCTCCTGATAGGAATCAAAACTGTCCCTAGGAAAAGGGTGGGGTGAGGTGATTCTAGAGATAACTACTCTCACTTCCCTTGTAGCCACACCTAGACAGACCAGTGTGGAAGCACATAACTTATATGTGCATATACACACAGCACCATACACCTAGCACCTATACAAAGAAGGGAGGGTTCAGTGGGGAAGAAGAGGTTGTATAAAAATGAAAAGCTGACAAAGGGAGAAGCAGCTTGCTATAGTACAAATGCACTGGAATTGGAGTTGGAGACCTTGCTGGATTTTGGTCCAGGCTCTGCCACTAACTACCTGCTTATTGATGAGCTGGCCAGAGATGGAGGGTGGCAAACCCATCCATTCTGATGCCCTTATGTGACTCTGCAACTTATGTGACCTTGGACAAGTCATTTCCCTTTCTGTCTCTAGTTTCCTGAACTAGAGGGTTAGAGGAGAAGATCCCCTAGATTAGGTGGTCCCTTTCAGTTCTAAATAACTGTTGTTGTTGTTATGTAGTCCCGACAAGGCAGGGCAACTACATGGCCAAGTTGGGCCTGGAGTTAGGAAGACCTGAGTTCAAATCCAGCTGCAGACCCTGGTGAAGTCACTTCACTTCTGTTTGCCTCAATTAGAAAATGGGGATAGTAATAGCACCTATCTCCATATGTAAAGCACTTAGCATTGTGTCTGGCACATAGTAGGCATTCAACAAATATTTCTTTCTTTCCTTCCTCATTTCATCCTTTCAGGGAATTCCAGGATGCAACCTCTTTCCACAAATGCAAATCAGCAACTCATCTGTAGGTCTTGCCAGTGCATCTAGAAGTTATGTGACTTTCCCATGGGTCCCAAGAATAGTATGTGTGGGAGGGAAAGAGAACTTGAGCCCAGATGTTTCTGACTGCAAGGCCAACCCTCTATCCACTCTGCCATATTGTCTCTCAAAACCCTACGATGAGGTGTTATAAATACCTTTGAAGTTTCATACTCACTCATATGTAGTAAAATTTAATGCAAACCTTCCTGGGAAGATCTGAAATAAAGGTCCTCTATTGTTCCTTCTCTCCCTCCTTCCCGCTTCACCCCCACTCACACTGCCACTTTGAACAGAGGGAAAAGAGATTATTGAAATGGATAACCATCTTTTTTTGGCTGTAGTTCTATTCCCCGACCTGTACCAAACCCATCACCGGAACCATGCTTCCACCCGACCACCATTTGGGGGCTGTGAATAGGAAAAAGGGAAGACCAGAATCAGTGCAAGTTCACTCTCCTCCAGGGAGCCCTACTTTTTCACACTAGCCCACACACATCTCTCTTTTTTTGACCCTTGACCATACATTATTTTGGATTATCCTCCAGTTACATCATGGCATATATCTTTCCTTCCCAAAGAGATTGTTACCAAAGTAAGATAATATAGTCTGACTCTTTTTGTGCTGCTTGCTCATGATCCCGGCTGATTACTTTAGTTATAAACTCTTTGTTAAGGTAAGAGTCTGCTTCCAATGTGAAGAATGTACTGTCACAAGCTTCGGGGGGTTGTACAGCTGTTTTCAGAGATACTTGTAGGGACGTGTAAATTTTCAGTTCTTCCAAGGTGGTATGATAAGGGGCGAGGTGTTTAGTCCTTTCTTGGTCTGTGCTGTGGTCTATGAGTGACCATAAACACTCCTTTCTGTCCTGGAACTATGAGGAGGGTTTCCTTTTTACAGACACTACAAGATCCACCACGCCAACACTCCTCCTTGCCCCAGGACTGCCTCCCAGAATTGTGACCCAGATCCCAAAGAGATTGTTAAGGCAAGACTATGTCTTATCCTTCTCATATCACTTGTAGAGGGGCTCTAGAGAATCTATTTGAGTTTCATCTCTGACACATGTACTGTCTATGTACCCATGCACAACCTACTTAACTTCTCTTTATCTGGGGCATCACTTAAAACTAGCGGAGTTGTCAAAATTAGCAGAGTTGGTACACTGTGAGCTCTTCACCACAAAGAAATCATAGGTCTGGCCAAAAAACTCCAAACAAACAAAAAACCCTTGGAGTATCTAGCATAGTACTATAAACATTGTAAACGTTTCATATAGACTTTTGGAATTGATCTGAACTGAAGAATTGGAAAAAGTGACAGGAAGAGGAGAGGAGAGTAGAATGGGAAGACTAGGACGGTGTATGATCCGTCATTTAAACTGGCCTGGATGTGGGAGAACAGAATGAAAGTTCGTGTTAGTTAGTGGAGCATGAGTTAAATAGAAGTCAGCAGTGTAACTATAGTTATTAATAATATAAACACGATCCGAGGTTGAATTGTAGCGGTAAGGAAATCTGGAGACCTTGTTACACTTGGCATAATTTAGGCTTTTAAAATGGTGACCTGTTTGCCAATCTGGAATAAATAGTATCTTGCTTGGAACATTTTAGGCATAGACTGTACTAAGGAGGGACTGTGAAGGGACTTCCATCACTATAAATCTTTAAAAATCCTTAGAAGATCCTGCATATATGTGTGTGCGTGTGTGCGTGTGTGTGTATGTGTGTGTGTGTGTGTGTGTGTGTGTGTATAAAACTATTACTGTAAATTTCAAGGACTTAACTTTTTGATAGTACTGGGATTTTGTTATGATTAGATTCTTCTTTGAAATTCCCAAATTCTTTAGATTGGGTTTGTATTAAACTGTAAAAAAGAAATAGTAACATAAGGTGAAATTTCTAAGCCAGTGTCCCAAGGCCATGACAGGACTGGACAGGTTTCAAAGCAGAAAATGCTCCTGGCAGAAAAACCTGCCAACTTAGGGCTGAGTGTTCATCTCACTTCTCTTAGGAGCGGCAGTGATGTCATAGAAAGAGTCCTAGACTACCAGGAGGAAGATCTGGGTTTAAATCCCTTTTGAGACATATTAGTTATGTGGCTTCAGGTTATGTGACCTCTTTCATCCTCTGGGCTGTTGTGAAGAAAGTCTTTTATAAACCATAATGCTTTCTATAAAAATAGAAAAGTGGCATAATGGATAAAGAGCTGGTTTTGGAGGCAGGAAGACCTGAATTAAAATCTTGTCTGACACATACTGGCTGTGTGACCTTGGACAAGTTGTTTAACCTGTTAGAGCTCCAGGCCATAAGTTGTGGAGAAGGCATTGACCTACATTGGGACATACGCAGTTTTCTCATGGAGGATCTCCCCATACCAATGAGATCACAGGTCCATTCCCTGGTCCTATTATTATCCTAAGGAGACATATTCTTTTCTTGATTTTGAATTCATTCACTTCTTTCTGTTTCTGAATATTTGAGACTTCCTCTTCTCCCATTTTGACCCATCCCTAGCTCCTAACTTGTACATTTCTTTCTGTTGTTCTTGCCATACCAGTTAGAGGTAGGGGTTAGGGAAGGAGGAGAGTGGGATGGATGAGGGAAGAAGGGTTGATGGAGGAGGAATTGGGGGTGGGGAGGGGTGGCATGGAGGACTGAGTATGAAGCAAATTGGGACGAATGTATGAGGCACCAGGGAGCACTTTAAGTTTAGGGGAATTGGATTCTCATTCCTTTCAATTGTGTGAGTCAGAGGAATGGGCAAATATCTGCCTAGGTATTATTCATCCTTCTGGAAGGAGGCAATGAGATAAATCTTCCCAGAATAGACTTCTGAGCATTCCTGAATGCAGCATTGACACTACTGTGAGCCTATTTCATATTTTAGGCATAATAAGTTTATGTGTAATATAGAAATAATGTAGGTTTTCTTCCTAGTAGGGGTAAATGTAGAGAAGGGAACCCAGTTGTTTACTTGATAAAGAATCCCATAGAAAGCTGTCCTCTTTATCACAAAATACCTCATTGTCTTGTCTAGAGGAAATTTCTTTGATTCTGGTCTGCTTCCTAATCTCTCCCAGCTCACTATTTCTCCAGCTTATCACTCTGAGTTGGCAAAGCAGGGTGACCAGGATTATGACTCCATCCAACCAGTGAGATGACCTTTGCTCTGCAGCTTATCCACTTTGACTCCTGCTACTTTTACTTTGAATTGTCCAGTCACCAAACCTCAATCACCTCAGCCCACATACAACATAAGAGAAGGTTTAGCAGCTGCTGATTCCTTCTATAAAGAAGGAAGTGGGTGATGCCATAGTAGGAGAAGGGAGGACATGAAATGGATGACTGGTTCAATTCATTAGAAATAACAGCAGCTGGTACAGACGATTCTGGCTGCAGCAGGAAGACTGGCTTCCCTCCTTCTATCTTTTTTCCCTCTGGTGGGAAGGAAGGCAAAATGATTTCAAAGGAATATTTTAGTTAAAGAGGTAGCATCCTTATCAGCCTTGAGTCTAGGAGAGAAGGATGGAGCTTATTTCTCCAGTTTCATGATCACTTAGTCTCTGACTGACTCTTAGCATGGTGAGGACCTCATCTGCTGCTCTAGAGATGGCAATTCCTAACAGCAGCTATCAGAGTCTTTGTGGGGAGGAACAGAGAAGTACAAGTGTTTGACTCTGCAAAGTACACATTGCAACAAGATGGTGAGGAATCCAACTCTTTATCTCTTAATTTGACTTTTCACCTTTTTCTTCCCTGAATTAATTACAAATAAGCCTTTATACTCCTAATTCCATGATGTCAGTGGCTGGTGAAATTTTGGAAAAGCTCCTCCGCCCCCATTGTGATGCCAAGGCAGGGTTAGAGTCCAACACAGGATCACATTCCTCTTTAGGCCAGAAATGTTAAATTCCCTCGCAAAAATCACCTAGAGAATACTAGAATTTTGTAATTCTATATAATCTACTTGCAGAAATGAGACTAACAGAGATGCAGGGGGAGCCTGATGCCATGGGAAGAGCACCGGATTTGGAATTGGGGGACCTGAGTTAAACATCCTAGCTCTGCCACTTATCATGTATCTGCCCCAGGGCAATCACTGAATCGTTCTGGGACTCAGGTGCAAAATGAGTGGGTTGGACTAGGTGACCTCTAAGACCCTAAGAACCCTTCTGGCTCCAAATCTGTGATCCTATGAGGCAATTAGAAAATAATTAAGCCCTAAAATGTGCTATAAGTGCAAGAGGAGCTCAGAAAAAGAAAAGATAGGTTTGGCCTGAAATTGGTATAAATAAATGAATGAAAAATACATAGCTCTGAAGATACGAATGGGAAAAATGTAGTAGTAGGTCACCATGTTAGGCTTTTATCAGGTGAGGCTGATTTTAAAATGGCCCAAGTTGGTAGTAATTCTATCCTTGGAAATAGAATTATGAAAGAGCTCACAATAATACTTCCAGTTAGAGAGAAAAACTCTGTAACAATGGGTTGGTGTGTTGAGATCCCAGCCTTAAATTAGGAAAGGTCATTCTTTCCTGCAAGGCTCTCAGAGCTGTTCTATGCCCTTATGTCATGAACCAAAGGATGCCAAGACACACAAGGATAGGATCAAGCACAAGCATCTCTGAGAAATAAGATTAGATCCATCAAAAGCAGTTTTTAACAGAGTGAAAAAAAAGCATATGATTAGAAATGGGTAGAGTAATATCTGGCTGAAGTAAGGCAAGGGGCAGGGTCAAGATTAGCCATTTTCTCGTGTCTGTTTTCTCTCACTGCTTCACCTTCTGGAGTGAGAATCCATCATGAAAACAAAACAAAAGCAAAACAAAACAAAAAACTAAAAGCACCTTTCTGCTTGTCCTTATAGAAGTCAACTGTCATGATTTTGCATGGAAGCTCAAGTTTGAAGAGTGAAACCATAGATGTTGTTGCCACCCGCTACGGTGTTTGTACTGCTACTCCACATATCAGGAAGAAGATGCCACCATTTCCCTATTCTCCTTTCCATGCCCTCAAAATCCCTGCCACACTAGAAGAAAAACATCACCCTCTAATCCTGATTTCCTGATAGCTTTCTCTCGTCTCAATTTGGGAAGAAATACAACTCACAGTATTTTTGCAGCTAGCCATTGAGAAAGTAAAAAACAAAACCTCTGTTACAAATATGCATACTTAAATTCCCAAATTGTCCATGTCTAGAAAAAAAATATGTCTTGGTCTGCATTCTGAGTTCATTATCTCTCTGTCAGGAGATGAATAGCATATTTCATCATGAGTCTTCCAGAATCATGGTTGGTCATTTCATTGATCAGAGTTCCTAAGTTTGTCAGAGTTCTTTGTCTTTTCAGTACCATTGTTACTGCAATAATGTTTCTTCTGGTACTACTCACTTCATTTTGCATCAGTTCATATGTCTTCTCAGGTCTTCCTGAAGTCTTCACCACTCATCATTTCTTGTAGCATAAAAGAGTATTACACCACATTCATATGTCATAACTTGTTCAGTTATTCCCCAAATGATGGGCACCCCCTTATTGTCCAACTCTTTGCCACTCCAAAAAGAACTGATGCTTTTGTACTGTGGGTCTTTTCCCTCTTTCTTTGATCTTTTTAGGTTATAGACCTAGTAGTAGTATCACTGAATCAAAGGACAAGCAGAGTTTAATAACTTTGGGGGCATAATTCCTAATTACTTTCCAAAATGGCTGGAACATTTCACAGTTCCACCAAGTATGAATTAAAGTCTTTGTTTTGCCACAGCCTCTCTAGCATTTGTTATTTTCCTTTTTTGTCAAATTTTACCAATTTGATGGATAGAAGTTGAAACCTCAGAGTTGTTTTAATTTGCGTTTCTCTAATTACTAGTGATTTAAAGAATTAAAAAAATATGATTCTTGATAGCTTGGGCTTCTTCCTTTGAAAAATTGTCTGTGTATGTCATTGGACCATTTCTGAATTGGGGAAAGGGAACTCACATTCTAAGAGAGGTAGACAAGTTTTAGGGTAGACAAGTTGGGGAAAAAGGTCCAGTGAACCTTAGGGTGTAACATCAAAGCAGATGATAATATATTCTCTTTTAAGTCATTTCCCTCAATAAAATGACACTATTTCTGATGTTGAACCATTTGACAGTACCAAGGACCTTAGCGATGAGAACTTTTTTGGTAGAGAGGTTTTCATGGAGTAGGTGGGACTTCAGTGGGGAACACAAAGGCTTTCCAACGATTTCTGGTATTCATAGGTTACTGATATCATAATTTCACCTCATACTTTTCTCCCTGGACTGCACCCTTCATAGATTATCTCTGGTACCTAAACATTTCGTTGTATTTTTGCCAATGAAGGTTTTTAGAGCATTAAGATATTTTCCCATATTCCCCTTCTAACATACCCAGAAAACTCTCTATTGTAGAAATGGATTCCTTTAATGGTAATAAAGACTCTTCTATCATAGTTTCCAACCCTCCCCCTTCCACCTGCCCCAACTACTTCAGCTCTGCATATTTTTCACAAAAGGTATCTGCTGTTGAAAAAGAAAAACAAACAAACATATTTTGGGAAACAAAGATTCTAGCCAATAAGTCAGCATTTGAGGTTAAGCACCATAGTTTGGAAACCCTCCCCTACTCATCCCCTCCTACTGTATTCCTTCTTCCCTTGCCAGTCATCTAGTCAGATCATAAAATCCTGGAGCATCTTGCACAGGCCAGAAACTGATCCAGAGCCAAATAAGGTGGGCCCTTTCCTTCAGCTGGTGTTATTACTTTACAGCACATTCCAGGCCATTGCAATCAATGAACAGATGTCCTGTTAAGGAAGCCAGAATATTCCCCCACTTCCCAGACACTTATGTAAGCACTAGTACAACCAAAAAATCCTGTGGTCACACAATACTACCTGAATGACATCCAGCTAGTCTAATGACAATGGGTGAAGGAACTCTACTCAGGTGTAGCTATCTACCCTCTAAAGGAGGGGGAAATATGTGATAAAGTAGTCAAAGGTACAGCCTCCCTCTGATCGGCCCCCAGCAGTGGTCTCTCAGTGTCTTGAGGCCTCAGCCTAGGGGGGTAGAGTTTGTTTGAAAGCACCTTTCTCCTACTTGCCTCAGGCACCCAAATGACAATCTGGATGTCCTGCCATATTGGGACTGTAAGTCTCACAAAAATGACCCACTTTAGCCACTTATACTAGTTCTTTTGTGGCACTTGAAGTAATTGAGCTGCTCTTCAAGAAAATTTCCCACCAATAAGAAATACAGGAAATGGGGTACAGAAGTCTATCCTGCCCTACAGGAAAATAGAAGGGAAAGGGGATAAGAGAAGGGGAGAGAGATAGAAGAGAGGACAGACTAGGGGAAGGGATATTCAGAATGCATGCCATCTTGGGGTGGGAGGATGGGGGAGATGGAGTATAAATTTGGAATTCAAAAACTGAGTGGGGGCTGTCTGATGATCTATTGGCAAATGGCTAGACAAATTATAATATATGAATGTAATGGAATACTATTGTGCTATAAGAAATGACCAAAGGGACAATTTCAGAGAAACCTGAGAAGTCTTATCTGAACATGCAATGTAGTGAGCAGAACCAGGAGAACAATTTGTAAGTCTACAACACTGTAAATACAAACAACAAAAACTGACTTTGATCAGCAAAATAACCAATCACAACTCCAGAGGATTAATGATGAACTATGCCAGCCGCCTTCTGACAAAGACCTGATGGACTCAGGATGCAGAATAAGACATTTATTTTCAGATTTGGCCAATGCAAATTTTTTTTTTTGCTTGACTATGCTTGCTAATTTTAAGGGCTTTCTTCTTCCTAGGGAGGTAGAAGGGAGAGAAAACAAGGTTTTGTTAACTGAAAAAATTAAATTAAAAAAATGTCCATTGATGTGGCTTCCCTTCACACCTCATATCAGATAGTGGCCCTCAGTGTATGTCCTCTTTTGACATGTCTTGTTAATTTCTACAGTTAGGGCTCATCTCTCTGCTATTACCTCCAGTCCAATGGTCACTTGGAAATGGAAACAGAATAGAAAAGCAGTGCTTGTGCTGTTATACCTCTTACCACTGGGATAACTGATCAGATTTGGTCAGGCTGGAGCCCAGGAAGTCCTTTCTTCCTCCCAGTCACTCACTATCTCCATGGGGAGCTAATAAGACATGCACTTCGAGGATTTTCCACTCTTGGAAAATGGCTTCTGATCAATAAAATGACTCAGAAATGCAGGACTCTTCTCTTAGATGGTCTCTTGCCATCACCTCCAAGAGAAATGTCCAGAAGACACACTTTTAATTTTTATCTGAATTACTGACACATTTCCATTTTTCTTACTTCTAGACAATCAACAAAACAATAAGTCAAGCTCTGATTTATAGTGTTTACCCATTTCTGAGGTGTAAATGCTCACATTGAAAATTTAGTAGTTGGCTCTTGGCTCTCTCCAGCCAGTTACATTGGGCCCCCGCACACCCCCCACACCCCCCACTGCTCCTGGAGCCACACAACGCTTCAATAGACCAATTTTAGCCTTATGTAACTCAGTTCCAAATCTACATAGCACCTCCTGGACATCTCTAGCCATTTTCACTGCCTGTGAACTTATCCCTCTTTCCTTTTCCAGTTCCCCTTTATGTATTGCTTTTCCCCATTAGAATGTAGGCTCCTTGAGGGCCAGTATTGTGTAGCATGCTTTTACTTGTGTTTCTAGCACTTGGCACAGTGTCTGACACAGAGTAAGCACTTAATAAATGCTCTGTCTTATCTATCTATCTATCTATCTATCTATCTATCTATCTATCTATCTATATCTATCTATCTATTATTTACCTACTTACCTATCAACCTATCTTCCTCTCTTTCTTTTTCTTTCTCTCTCTCTTCCTTCCTCCGTCCTTCCCTCCCTCCTTTGTTTGTCTGTTTCCTTCTTTCTCTGATACAAGTTTGGATCCCTCAGATATGATGAGTCAGCTTTGATTCCCTCATCTGGACCACCTATTTCCACTTCTGGATCCTCAGCTCTTTTCTCATGTATTTAGTTAGTCGTGCCTCTGCCTCCAATACCATACCAATAAGTGTGAGAGAAGGGCACCTCCCCTATTGGCCTGCATCTCTCAATCCTGTCCAATTGGCTGAAGAGGAAGCATGTACAGTCTCCCCTAAGCAGGCACCACTGCCTCAATCTCTCTTTTCATATTACATTTAGATGCTCTTTTGAATAGCCTACACCTCAAGCTTCTTCCATTGTTATCCTCAATCAGAAGCTTGGTGGGTGGGGCCTCTGGATTTACTCCCTACCTGGGTGGGTTACCTATACTTAATTCTGTTCTGCAATCACCTCCCTGTACCATGGTGCCAACAGTACTTGATTCCTTGGAAGAACTAGAGGTAGAAAAAGACAGCACACAAGAAGAGAGCAGGTAACCTTAGAACCCCAGGGAAACCTCTAGACTAGCACACCTTCAAAGCATCTGGCAAATGGAGGAACAGGACTCTCAGTCTGGGGTGTGCTAGAGCCAGCTCATACCAGCTTATAAAAGCTGATTGTTAAATTGTCATTGTCTGCATTTACACCTTTAAAATCAGCAAATGCTACAAATCTCATGACTTGACATTGTATTGTTGTTGTCTAAACTTAAGAAAATAATGGAGAAAATGCTAATAATACAAATGAAACTTAAATGTTTGCCTTGCATACAGTTTTTTTTCAGAGAGCTGGTTGTTAAACATTTATCAACACACCATCAGGTCTCTCCCTCACTACTGAAGTAGTAAGCTCAATGGCCTACCAGATACAAATCCCCTCATCCATGCACATTTATCCAGTACTCCACCAGTTCCCAAGTGGCCAGACATATGTCCTTTGTACCCACTGAATCCAGACTGACCCTAGTACTAATCAAAAGGCAGGAAGGATCCTTAAGGAAGGACACCCTTAACCCCATGGGTGTAGGAATCACCTCCTGTGCTTGGTGGGGTGGGACAGGATATAGACTAGAGGAGATTACTTGAGAGCTGGCACCTTCATGCAACCCCATTGGTAAAGACCTTCCGACAATGGCATCCCATTAAGTCCAGGCTCTGGGACAGGAAGACCCCTAGGGGAATGGATGATATTCAGTCTTAAAGATTAAAGATTCTGTAAGAAATGCTGATGGGGGTAAGGAAATGGGGAACTCTCCAGGTAATAGGGGTTTGAAAGAGTCAAAAGACAGGAGCTTAAAACTCATATGTTCCCTTGAAGCCTTTGAACCTATGTTCTTTAACTAGCTCAAGTCATCTGTCACCCAGTACTGACCATTCTCTTCTGAAACAGCCTTGCCCATTGCAAATCCCACCTTGCTGTGAATTTCTGATTTTTAGCCAGAAAATGGACTGTTAGGTTTGGGGTATATTGAGAAGGCCAGTGTAGATAGATCATAGAGTGTATGGATGTTGTTTGTCCTTCCTTCTTGAAGAGGACCACGACATCAGGAAGGAGATGCCATGACATGCAAGTGAATTGGATTTACGTGAGAGAGGGCTGTGCAAGGTCACCAGCCTCACTTTCTCCTCCAGAGCCATCTGGGTCCAGTGGCTGGATATAGATCAGGAAGACTGTTGATGACCCTGGATGCCAGAGTGAATGGAGTAGAATAAAATGAAAGCTTTTAAAGATAGAAAGGGATTAGCTTGTAAAAAAGCTTTTAAATGCCAGAGGACTTTACATTTGATTCTAGAGGTGACAAAAGTCACTGGAGCTCACTGGTCAACATGTTCAGACCTACCTTTGAAACAAATCACCTTGGCAGGTGAGTGGAGGATGGATTGGAGGAAGAGGCGATGCAAAGCAGGTAGACCAATCGCACGCTATTGTAATAAGCCAGGTGAGAGTTGACAAACGCTTAAACTAGGCCTGTATGAGTAGAGAGAGAAGGGAACATGTCCTTAGCGATGTTATAAAGGCAGAAATAATGGGACTTGACAACAGGCTGGATATGTGTGGTGAGTGCAAGTTACAGGCAACATTGAAGTTGTAAGCCTGTGGTAACATCAAGGAAAGTAAAGAAAAGTTGAAGAAAGAAGGGAATTTTGGGGAGAAGATAATGAGTTTTGGGCATGTTGAGTTTGCGGTCTCTACGAGACACCCAGACTGAGATAATTAAGAAGCAGTTGGAGATGTGTGACGATAGCTTGGGAGGGAGACTAGGACTCTGAGAATATATAGTTCTGAGAACCATCTGGCTAGAGATGATGGGTTCAAACCCATGGGGCAAAACAGTAGGCAATGCCATGAAAACCAGAGGCATAGAGAGAAACAAGAAGAAAAGGGGTGACTGGTAGTATCAGATGTTGCAGAAAGGTTAAGAAGAGTGATGACTAAGAAACTGCTACTGGGTTTTGCAATTAGGAGATAATTGGTGACCTTGGAGAAAAGAGTTTCAGGAGGGTGATGGGGAGGAGCCAGTCTAGATAATGCTGAAAAGTGAGCTGATAGTAAAAATGTGGGAGCAGTGGATGCAAGCTATTTTTTCTTTTTTAGAAGCAAAGGAGAGAAAAGAGCCTGAAGAGGAAGCAGAATGGAATACTATTGTGCTATAAGAAATGATGAACAGGCTGACTTCAGAAAAACCTGGAAAGACTTGTATGAACTGATGCTGAGTGAAGTGAGCAGAACCAGGAAAATGTTTTACACACTTTGATAGACTTAGCCCTTCTCAGCAATACAAGTATCTAAGACATCTCCAAAAGTCCCATAACGAAAAATGCTATCTGTATCCAAAGAAAGAATTACGGAGTTTGAATGCAGATTGAAGCATATTATTTGCTCTTTTTTTCCTTCTATTTTGTTTTGTTTTCTCTTTCTGGTGGTTTCTCCTATTGGTTGTAACTCTTCCTTACAACATGACTAATGTGAAAATATGTTTAATAGGAATGTATATGTAGAGCCTAAATCAGATTGCATGCCATCTTGGAGAGGGAGGTTGGGAGAGAGAGAGAGAAAAATTTCAAACTCAAAAGCTTATGGAAGTGATTGTTGATAACTAAAATAAATTAATAAAAAATTTAAAAATTTAAAAAAGAATTAGCTCCCAGATATATGTCATAAGTAAAGAAATTCCAAGTGTTATATGTCATAAAGATATTTTGGAATAAAAAAAAAAGAGAAAAGAACATCTCTTCTTCCGAGAGAGGAAAGGAGAAGAGTAGGGTAAAGGTGTAGAAGTTTAGAGGAGTACAGGATATTATCTCACGTATTAGTTGAGGAAATTCAATCAAGACAGAAGAAGGCAAGGTCATTCACCAAGAGCAAGGGAAAAGGAAGAGTGGAGGTCTGGAGGGGAAAGGAGGAAGTATGGAATAGCCATGATAGAGAACGTGATCATGAGTCAAAAGGAATAGCAAATTAGATTTAATAGATTTTCAGTTTCATGTGCAATCATCTTTTAAAAAATATACTATGTTATGGAAATGCTCATTTTATCCCATAAATGAAAAATGGAATAAATAAAAATTTTTAAAAAAAGATTCAGAAGATAAACAGAAGATTGTTGGTTAACTGTGGAAAAACTGCTGAGGTTGTTTTATATCATTGTTAGCGTTTGCTCTTTCTTTAAGGGGGAAAAGGACTGATCCTGTGACTTCATTGATGTAGGGAAGGGAATTCCCTGGGAAGGGGACACCTTCTGTCAATGTAGGTCATAGACTGCATTGAGTTGCCTGAGGGGAGAATAGGTGAAGTGACTTGCCCAGCGTCACACAGTCACTAAGTGTCAGAGGGATGACTTGAATTCAGGCCTTCCTGACTTTGAGTCTGGCTCTCTATGATCTATGTCAAGCTGCCTCTTTCTTTAAGGATTAAAAGAAAAAATATTCATTATGATGCATTCCATGTAGTTATATATATATATATGTAAAGTATATTATATACATTTTCACATATATATGCAAGTATATACACATATAAGTACAAATATCATACAAATATATAAATAAAAATATAAATATATACATATATACACACAAGTATCATCCTGGTTGGAGGGAAGAATAGGTTTGTGATCTGACAATATGGAGTCCTCCTCCCTTATGTACAGCTGTGGCTAAATGTGTGTAGGGGCAGGTAGGTGGCGCCATAGTGCATAGAGTGACAGCCCGGAGTCAGGATGATTTGTCTTCCCGAGTGCAAATCCTGCCTTAGACATTTAGTAGCTGTGTATCCTGGGCAAAGTCACTGAACCCTCTGCAAAATAGAGTTATGAAGAGTTGGAAATGAGTGAAAAACGACTGAACAACAACAAATCTGTATGTGTATGGCTAAAGCTCTTAATGTTCTTATTACTCAGTTTCCCTGTCTTGGCACACTTCACTCCTATGAGGTAATTGTCATTATTAGCAAAAAGCCTTTATTAAGGGCCCTTCACCATCAGGCATCATCACTTGGCTGAAGAGCCTTAGATGAAAGGGACCAAGTAGTAGGTGTGTTTATTTCCTGATAGAAGACAGTGCTCCTATCATCAGAACAGTAACTACCTTGCTTTCAGTAATTGTGACGGTCTACCTGTCTAATTGGCTAAGGTAATGGTGGCCTTGAGATGCCTCAACTATTTGTTGATAAATTATTAATTTGGGTGTTTGTATAGACAACACCCTAGGTTTTCCTCGGACTACTTACTAGATCAAGAATTCACTCACTCAGTTCATTCATTATCTGAAATGACCATCCCCTTTCCTCATCTAGGAATGTGGAAGAACAGATGATTAAGAAGTTGCAGATGATTTCCCAAAGCAGCCTAACAGCATGAGGTGGAAATTATCTTAACTTGAAAAGAAATGAGGCTGTCAGCAGGATTGGTTTACAGGAGATCTCTCTGTCAGGATTATCAGTTACTTAAACTCTAAACCAGGGGTGGGGAGCCTGTGGCCTCCAGGCCACATGTGGCCCTCTAGGTCCTCAAGTTCGGCCCTTTGAAAAGGGCCTTCAGCTTTAGGGTGGCAGGTTCCCCACCCCTGGCCCCAGGATACTAAGAGAGTGCTTCCTTGCTGCAAATATCAAGAGGAAAGCCAAAAAGGTATGCTTTCTTATTTTTATTTTGAAAAAAAAAAGGTCCAGGAGAAATTTAATGAATTGTGAAAGATGTGGAGTTAGGAGTGGGGAGGAGGAAAGTCTAAAGGATTGTCAAATGTACCCTTTTCAGAGGCACAAACAGTGATTGGAGTAGAGTAGATTATTTCATCTATTAGAAACTCAGTCAGTCACCCAACAACCTCACATATCACAAAAATGACTAAACACCAGGAAGAAGCAAAAAACATACTTTGAGCAGTGAAAATAGATGTCAGAAATATCTGAAGCTCATCCAATTTACTCCTGCGAGAGCCCCTCAGAGCTTTCTTTGGTCTCAGTTTGCTTGTATTGACATGAAATTTTAGTAAGTTTCATGATCTGGTTTCCAAGCCAATGGCAGATTAGAAATAGTAAATCAGGAAAGCGGGAGCAATCAGTACAGACTTATGGTCTTGGGATGATGATGATGATGATGATGATGATAATGATGATGGTGATTTGGCTTTATAACTTCTAATTCCCAGTGAGAAAACTCCTTCTACCATTGCAGAGTGTAGAGCATACAGAAGAGAAGGAAAGTGGAATAAGGCTGGAAAAGTAGAGTGGTGCTAGATTAATAACAAAAGCTACTATTTTATATAGTGCTTTAAGGTTTGCACAGCAAATTTTATGTGCAATAATTCATTTGATTTCATATTCTGTCATTATCAGACTGAGGATGACAAGTGGAATTTGAACTCTGGTAGGCATTCAGTGGCAATTGAAGGCTTTGAGCAGAGGAATAACTGAGCAGGTCTGTGGATTTAGAAGGTAAAGACTGGTAGGGGTGTGAGGATGATGAGGAAAGAGAAAGGAAATGTAAAGAACATTTAAGAGGCTTGCTATAATCCAGGTGGATGGTAATGAGAGTCTACTTCAGGTCAATGGTCAATAGAGGCAAGAGGATAAAGATGAGAGCTATTAGGGACAAAAGATTTGGTGTTTGATTTGATGTGGAGGGTGAGGGAAGAAGGAGGAGTCAAAAACACCCCTAAAGTTTCAAAGTTAGGAAAATACATGAATGGAGATATCCAAAGACAGAAATAGGAAAGTCCAAAGGAGGAGAAAGTTTTAGAAGCTGCTTGGTATGGTTGGGTTTGAGGTGCTGATGGTGCCATATACTCAGGTAGAGGTGTCTTGTGGATAGATTAGAGATAAGAGTAGAGACAGATTTGGAAGTCATTTGCATAGAGATGATCAATGAAGCTATAGGACTGGATGAGATTGCCAAAGGAGAGAGCAGAGAGAGGAACAGAAGAGTGACCTGAGGGAACCTTGAGAGACAGAAAGATGATGAGAAGCTGTTGAAGGAGACAAAAGAATCAGTCAGATGGTGGTATCTTGGATGTCAAAGGTGCTAATTAACTGGGGCATTCCTGAAGAAACTATGATGGATAAGTGTAATGGAATACTATAACTGTGCTATAAGAAATGAGGAAAAAGATTATTTGAAGACACATGGTGAGACTTGTATGAAATAATGCAGAGTGAAGAAAGCAGAACCTGAAGAATAATTTACACTAGGGAAACAGAGAAGAGGGGAGAGAGAGGGACCAAACATTTATTAAGCACCTATTATGTGCCTGCCACTGTGCTATGTTCTTCACAAATATCACCTTGTTTGATCCTCACAGCAACCCTAGGATGGAGGTTCTATTATTATCATCATTTTGTCCTTCTTGTTGTTCAGTCATGTCTGACTCTTCATGACCCCATTTGGAGTTTTCTTGGCAAAGATGGTTTGCCATTTCCTTCTCCAGCTCATTTTCCAGATGAGGAAATTGAGGCAAACAGGGTTAAGTGACTTGTTCAGGGTCACACAGCTAGTAAGTAACTGAGGCCAGATTTGAACTTGGGAAGATGAATCTTCCTGACTTCAGGTCTAGCACTCTATCCACTGAGCCACCTAACTGCCCAGTAATTGGCTCTATAACATCAATATTACAAAAAGGAATAATGTTGAAGACTTGATTAAACTGATGAAGAATGAAATGAAATGAACCAGGAGAACAATTTATATAACAACAACATTGTTAAAAAACAAAACCAAACCCAAAACACTTTGAAAATCATGAGAACTCTCATCAGTCTGACCATTCATGATTCTGGAAGACTGATGGTAAAGGGGGCAGACAGTTGGAATGACTATACAGGATCACATAAGTAGTTAGTAGGGCAGCTAGGTGGTATAGTGGATAAAGCACTGGGTTTGGAACCAGAAAGACTCACCTTCAGGAGTTCAAATCTGGCCTCAGACACTTACTAACTGTGTGACCCTGGGCAAGTCATTTAACCCTGTTTGCCTCAGTTTCCTCATCTGGGAAATGAGCTGCAGAGGGAAATGGCAAATCACTGTAGTATCTCTGCTAAGAAAACCCCAAATAGGGTCATGGAGAGTTGGATACAGCTAAAAAATGACAACACCACCAACAAAAAGTCGTTGGTGGCTAACAGAACCATAACAAAGGACTCTTAATTTGAGGGCCAGAATGCTACTCTCCCTTCCCCTCCCCCCCAAGTGTTGGTGTCACATAAAACCAGACTCAGTGGCTAGTTATACAGTGTGATTTGGTAATAAAGATGTTCCTTCCTCTGTCTCCTACAACAGCACCATCACCTCCCTACCATTAGAGAGCCATTCCTTTGAATCAGGACTCTGTGTCTCTAAAAGGTCCTTTGTAAAGTATCAATGTCCTCTGAGGATATCCTAGTATATCCTGGAGCTAGCCTTTAGCCACAGTGTTCTCCTCGTGTGTTGAGATGGAAAAATAAAAAATAACAATTTAAAATAAAGACTTCTAGTTTCAAATTCTTGTTCTAGCTCTCTCCCTTATTGGGTGTTGGGTGTTTAATCTCGGATAGATCACTTCAATGCTTTGGGGCTTTCTTCTCATTTACAAAATGAAGGGTTTGGATAGTTGTCAGTATCTCAGCAGGAAAGTCTAGTATAAGTTTTTCTAGATAATTTCTAATCATCCCCATCATGTTTTTCTCAAGCAGGGGTTCTTAACCTGGAGTTCATAGACCTTCGTTCTGTGAGGTCTATGACCTGGGATGGGAAAAAAAACCAATTATATCTTTATTTTTCTGTTGGGGCTTTGGAACACACCTAGATCACCTTGCCATCCGAGATGGTTCTAGCATGTACCCAAGGCCTCATTATGCTTTCATTAACCTCTAACTGAAATTTAGAATTTCAGTCAATTATTTAAAAACATTATTCTGAGAAGGGGTTGATCAGCTTTGCCAGACTGCCAAAAGGGGTCATCACACACGCACACACACAAACACACACAAATTGTTACAAGCCCTTATTATAAAGGAAGTTTACCACTGATAAGAAGGCTGGCCTTGGCATTCCACCTAATTACAAGCTGGATGGAACAGCAGAACCCATGGTCTGAAGACCTCTGCAAAGCAGGCTGGGCTACTATACAGGTTTTCTACTATGCAGGGTTTCTACTATGCAGGTTTTCCAAGGGCAGCAAGTCACTGTTGTTCCTCCCTTATGCAACCTTTTCTTTTTACTCAACCTGGACCCTCTTCCCCCTCAAAAAAAAAATGGGTGCAGAAATGCATGCAGCAGTCACTGAGTAAAAAAAAAAAAAGCCCAATTGCCTTTTGACCCTAAGAGCAATTCAAATAAAAAACCTTCAGATCTTGAGAGACCTATTTTGTTTAGAATCTTTTCAACACTGATTAGCTTTCAAGAGTAGTCTGAAAGCGTCACAAAGCCACAATTGTAACTCCCAGCAAAATCTGAAGGGTGAAATTGCACAATAATACACATACACACAAATATACATACATATACATGTATATACTTCCCCCCCAAGCTCCCCCCGCCATGGGGTGTGTGTGTGTGTGTGTGTGTGTGTGTGTGTGTGTGTGTGTGTGAGAATTTTAGGTTACCCTAACAGCAGTGTTGCAGAGTGGAAAGAGAGTTGGCGTTAGAGTCCGGAAGACTTGGGTTCAAATCCTACCTCTGATACATACTGGTTATATGGTCCTGGGCAAGTCCATGGCTTAGCACAGTGACTGGCATATAGTAAGTGCTTAATAAATGCTTGTTGACTTGACATGCCTTTCACTGCCCCAGAAAATTCTCTAAGACTATAAGTTGCAGAATGGGTACATTAGGACAGGGAGCTTCCTCATTTAAGAGATTCCCTATATCCATGAAACCACAGGTCTGCACCTTCTCCCTCCCCCCTCCTCAATCACCCCGCTCCCCATTCTGGAATAGGAACAGGCTATTTCTTAATGTAGGCTGCATTTTCTGCACACTGGTGTCAGAGATGACTGGTAGTCCATTTCACCTAACGCTTTTAATGGCAGGGCAGCATAGGAGTCCAAGTAATCCTCTTCAATTCTTTATGAAATGAGTAAGAAGAAAGAAATAGAAAAAAAGGAAAGAAGCAAGAAAGAAAGGAAGAAAACGTGATGGAAGGAAAGGAGGAAGGAAGGAAAGAAGAAGAGAAGAAAAAAGAAAAATCTATGGTAAGGTTTAGATAACATCTAGAAATAAAGCTTTTTAACTATGGGGCAACAACTGCTTGCCTCCCCCCTACCCCCCACCTCCACCCCACCCACTTACACACCCAAACAGATTTAAAACTCCTCAGGGCTTAGGAACTCCTGGGGAAGGACTAGCCAAGTTTCTTTTTAATTTTTTAAGCACTCCTCCCCTCCCACCCCAAACATTTGGAGATAGCAAGAATTTCCTCATAGATGATAAAGACTACAATGAGACAAATGTTTATTTAGGCATTACTGTCCTAAGGGAGAAACCAAGAAGTAGAAGAATGAAAATCCTTACACACTCGGAATGGCTTGGAGTGGAAGCCCCTCTCTTATCTGATGTTCATACCTGAAATTAAAAGGCTCTTTCTTGTCTTTTGTCCCCATCTCTACAGAGCAGGGTCTCCATTCTGACTAGTCTTTTTTTTCTCTCTCTAACCTTTATTAACCAGATGGATGGATCCACTGTCATACCAACTCTTCTCGGTAGTACAGATACTTTTATTACAGCTGCTTTTATTTTCTGGATCATCTTACAATCTCTAAGAATGAAAGAAACAGAACAGGATGCTTTGATGTTGTTCTAAATGATGTAGGAGTGACTAATATTCTCAGTGTGTCAGCCAGCTTCGAGGCTATGCTGTTTCAGAGGAGGCGTTAATTTCCTGGGCAGTATCCCAGAGATACTAGACATACCACGGCTGTCATTCTAGACACTAAACTGGTGGCATGCCCCTGTGTTTGGGATTTGGTTGATATGTCAGCCCAGTCTGGATGAACAGCAGCTGAAGTCACTGCAAATTTTTATAATATAAGTTGAGAATTTATGCATCACAGGTATTATTAAGGAGAAAAACCTATCCCAAATTATAGGAGTTGGAGATGAAAGATAAATAATTTAGTCCATTATAGAGGTCAAATGATTTGCTCAAAGCCATACATCTAGTTGGTGACTAAGCTAAGTGGTCTCCTGACACCTGGACTAGACGTCTTCCTTGCTAACTCTTTGACCTTCTACCAACTCCCCTCAGCTAACAAGGTAGCTTAAGTAGGTGTGTGTCTGCAGCTGTGAACTTTTAGGTAAACAGACAAACATATTGGTGTTATCAAGAGTTAATATTGTATTTTGGTGTGATCTCCCCTCCTTCCACCAAACTCAAGCTACTCAGTTATACTCAGAGGAGTGATAAAGTATCTTTAGTCCTTGTGGCTGATTAGAGCCAATAGAACTTCAAAGACCTGAGAAATGTGAGGGCTAGTGCAAGGAGAAATTTGCTGCTTCATTCAAACTCTGATGCACTTGAGCAGTAGGTTGAAAAACTAGGTAAAATTTAGTTGCCTAACTTGTCTGAGTT
Source organism: Phascolarctos cinereus (assembly GCF_003287225.1). NCBI lineage: Eukaryota > Metazoa > Chordata > Mammalia > Diprotodontia > Phascolarctidae > Phascolarctos > Phascolarctos cinereus. The sequence goes on along the minus strand of NW_027555847.1, from coordinate 395,199,037 downwards.
GCTCAAACTAGTTTGAGCTGGGAAATCAGGATTTCCCATCCAATTACTCTTTCCTTTTTCGTTGTCCTGGATCCACAGTTTCTAGTGCTGCAAAGGACATTAGAGGTCATCTAAACCAAAATCTTCATTCTAGAGATGAGGCAATAGTAGCCTAGAATGGTAAAGTGACTGGCTCAAAGTCACAAATGTAGTAAGGAGCCAGGTCATGATTCCAGATCCAGTGATCTTTTCCATTGTATTATCCTGTCTATGTGGCTGCAAAGTGCTAGTGACCAGATTTCTCAGTCACATGTGTGCTTCACTCCATGATTTTTAGACGTGAATAGCAGTTAGTAAACCCACTAAACTTGAAGTGCAATATAAAACCTGAAAGACAACATTAATGTGAGATTTGGGTTGTATGAATTCCTCTCTAGCCTATAGTTTCTTCACCTATAAAATAAATGTAAAACTGTGCACCAAGATTGATTGACGCTTTCATACTCTCTTCAGCCACTATTCCAAAGCTCAGCCTCTCTTCTCAGGCCCTTCAAGCCACTTCCAACTGCTTTTCTCTCAGCAGACAGGTTTGTCTCCCATTTTACTAAGAAAATCAAAGGCATTCATTGGGATCTCCCCCATCGCCTTTCCTCCACACCTCAGAACCACCCTAGATCTTGGACCTTTTTTATATCTTTGCCCACATTGCCATTTTTCTCCTTTGCTCCAGGCTCAGAGGATCAAGCAGCTCTTCTCCTTGCCAAGGTTAACTGTGCCTTATACTTCTCATGCCAGCCCCTCCTATTTCCTCTAAAAGGTCAGAAGTTTGTTCCATTGATAACATTGATCTCTCTGTTTCTCTGTCTCTCCTCTCTCTCTCTCTCTCTCTCTCTCTCTCTCTCTCTCTCTCTCTCTCTCTCTCTCTTCCTCTCTCTCTTTTTCTCTCTCTCCACATCTCTTTCTCCATCTCTGTCTCTCTCCACATCTCTTTCTCTCTCTCTGTCTCTCTCTCCACATCTCTCTCTCTCTCCACATCTCTCTCTCCATCTCTCTCTGTCTCTCCCTCCTCATCTCTCTCTCTCTCTCCATTTCTCTCTCTCTTCCTCTCTCTCTTTTTTTCTCTCTCCACATCTCTCTCTCCATCTCTCTCTCCACATCTCTCTCTCTCCATCTCTCTTTCCACATCTCTCTCTCTCTCCCTCTGACTCTCTCTGACTCATTCTCTCTGTCTCTGTCTCCATCTCTGTCTCTTGTATCTTCACTCTCCCATTGAGTGGCACTTTTAACTGAGTTCAAATCCTTCCTTACACTAGTTCTATGATTCACCTCTTTTGGCCTGAGTTTGCTAATTTGTAAAAGGGGGTCAATAATAGCACTTATCTCACAGGATTTCTGTGAAGATCAAGTGAGTGATATGTACATGTGTCCATGAATACATGTATGTACAGAGTACGTGTACACATGCACATATATATGTATGTGTGTTTGTGTACATACATATATATATATACACATAGTGTTTTGTACACCTTCAGGGCTTTACAAAATTAGCTATGTTTATGATTATGTTTATTATTATTATTTTTATTATCTGCAAAACTGCTCAGTTTTCCTCTATCTTTAAAAAAAACCTTCACTTCACAGAGGCAGTTGGCAGCTGGTGACTCAGTGGATAGAGTACTGGGCCTAGAGTCAGGAAGACCTGGATTCACATGTGGCCACAGACTTTAGGTTAATCACTTAGCCCAGGGGTGGGGAACCTTTGGTCTAGAGGCCAGTCCTCAAGTGAGGCCCTTGACTGAATCCAAACTTCACAGAACAAAGAGAGATTTGCTGTCAAGGCTGCAGGTTTCCCAACCCTTGACTTAGCCTCTATTTGCTCCAGTTTCCTCAACTATAAAATGGGGGTCATAAGTTGTTGAGGATCCAATGAAATACCTGTAAAATACTTAGCACAGTGCCTGACACACAGTAGGCAATATATAAATGTCTCTCCTCCACTTCTGATCTTATGGTTCCCTCAAATAACAATCTTATGCATCATCTCCCTTTCATTTCCATACTCCTAGAAATCATCATTTGCTTTTTTTCCTACTATATCTTCACTAGCCCTAAACTTCTCAACCTCTTACAATTTTACTTCCAATCCTACTATTCTACTGAAATTATTCTCTCAACCTGTGTACTCTGACTCCAAATCCACCATTCCTTCCTTGGCATCAGTATGCCAGCTTAATAAGTATTTGTTTAATTGAATGAAAAACTTACTGATATCCATAGTAAGGAGCTATTACCAAATTAATTAATTAGGGTAATTAATTACAAAAGAATTGTCAAGAGGAATAAAGTTCAAAAATGAATGTTTTCCTTTGATTAAAACCCCTCATATCCATAAACAAATGAAAATGTATTTCATTTTTATCGGTTCAGCCTGCAGTTTTTTAAGTTAACATCTTTAATCAGTCCACAAGGTTCCAAACTAATAAATGATTGTCCTTCACAGTAGAAGTATAAACAGAACCCAAGTTCAAGAATTTGCTAATTGCTCTTCCCTCTTGCAGACATTTGTTGGTGTTCATCTTCAGCCATCTGTGGGACCATAGCCAAATTAATTCAAGAACCAACCATTTACAGGGGTCCATTTTAATGGATGGCGTGATTCCTGTTCTAGGATGTCTTCTCCTTAGCCCTACCATGAAGATGAACTTTCAGTGAATGAACGGTCCAAATGTTTTATTAAAGATGATCAGTGCCCTCTTACTGGGCTATGGTCTTATAGTACTGCCTGCAGCAAAGGAAAGAGAAGGAGTGGCTGTGAGTGTCTGTTAACCTTACCACTTCTAGGAGCAGCAATGTCAGTGAGAAAGTCCTGGATTTAATCAACCGAGGGACTAAAATTCAAGTAATGAAAGAAGTTTCTTTTTTATTTTCTTTTTAGATTTTTGCCCATAGTCTTTGTAATTTATTAGAAAATTAGTCATACATAGACTTGGCATCAAAATTAATGAGGTCGGCTTCCAGTAGAGTGAATGTTAGTATTACATATTGTAAACCTGTCAGGACACATCTTGCCAAGAAACAATGCAGCCCCTCAGTTGACAGCCAATATGTTTTCCCTGTTCGTTTGTAAATTCAATATTGTTCTTAAGTGATTACAGTTTATATAGGAATAATCCCTTTTTAATTGGGCCCAACAATCATCGGTGAGTAATGTGCTTGTGAGTTTTGCCTAGGGCCATTAAGCAAAGAACCTGTCATTTGCTGTAGCTAGAGACAAATTTTCCTTGGATAACTGCTTGATTATCCAGACAAAAGTTTGCCTAGGAACACATGGCTATATGGAAACTTTTGTGACCAGTGGAGGAGAATGATGCACGATGGGTCATACATGTCAAATTCCATTTTTTATAAGTTAATAGAAAGGCACAGTTTGTTTCTGAAAGACTGAAAATACAAACAGCAAATACACTCAAACATTATTACCAAAGTTCATTGGCACTAATTTGCTATGTGTTTCATTCGGCAACATATTGCAAATTAATTATTCCCAGATGCCAACCATCATGTACATTCCAGAGTTGCTACAGTGCCCCAAACACCTAATCTTTAGCTATGACTCACCCAAAATGAAATTAATCTTTTTGAGGGGGTTTCTCATCTTTTTGTTGTTGAGAATTGCAGCAACCCATGGGTATTTCCATGGATTAATTCATCCTTCATGTATTTATTAAACAGACTATCATGTGTAGAATACTTTGATAGGCACTAGAGATACAAAGATGAAAAATAACAGTGTTGGGCCTTAAGGAGATTATAACCTAGAGAGGTTATAAGGCAACTAGCAACCAATTAAGAGGAGATAAGTGAATTGGAGAGGCATGAGAGATTTGGGAGGGGAGAAATCACCTCTAACTAGAGGAAGGGCCTAGTTAGGCCAGGTTTCAGGGCACACTGGCCACTTAAGCTGAGCTTTAAAGAAAATGAAGGATTTTAACAGACGGAGACCCTGGTGGGGAATTTGTTCCATGTGTAGGGGGTGGCACGTGTAGATGCTTAAAGACGGAGGAATGATAGGGCATTCTGGTTTGTCTAGAACATAGAGTGAATTTATTCTGGAATGCTGAAGAACATTGAGGAGGGCTATTTCTTTCTATCTACTCAAACCCAGGGACCGTGGCACAGAAGCTGGGAAAATTTCTGTTTGGTTTTTACTTTCTGCCGTCATTACACCTTCCTAATCTTTAACTGTTTACTCTAGATCCAAGTGTCTCCAAGTGTGGTGTGAGAGGGTCTTCCGGGTGGTCTGCGAACGATCTCTTCCAGTGGTCACTGCACCAGTCTGGCTGCATTCCAAGAGGCTCACTCCAGGAGATTAGCTACTGGGTGCTTGCGCTGTAATTGTTGTCATTGCTATTGTTACGGATGTTGTTGTTTGCATAGAGAAATGTTAAGCAGAAAGCTCTAACCATGTAAGAGCCTGGGCTGGGGACTCTCTCGGGAGAGGACAGAAGAAATATCTGAGTCTGTGAGCCTCTTCTGGGCAGCCTCCTAGGTGACGCTGAGAGACAGGTGAAAAACACGGACTAAAGACTATGAATAGCTTCCAGGCGTGAGGCCTGGGACGTATCTGGGAGAAGCTGAATCTAGAAGAATATTAAGAGAAGCAGATTAACTACTCAGTTTCCTCATCTATAAAATGAGGAGGTTGGACTCCATGAGTGCTTGGGATCCCTTCCACATCTAAATCTATGTTCCTGTGAGGCTGAGAATGTTGGGGCAGAGTGATGGCTCCTGAGATAGAACTTTGGTAATTACACCAAATTACAGCATAGACATGGGCAGAGTAAGGGCTGCAGAAATAGAACTAGCTGGGCAAGCTCATAGCTGAGGTAGTACTGTTTGTGACTGACAAGAGCAAAAGGGGACCCTTGACCAGCAACAGCTGAGGAGGCCAGGAGTTCCTTTTTTTAAAAAAATTTAAATTAAAAATTTTTGGTTGCATTTTAAGTTCTGAACTGTCTCCCTCCCTCCCCACTTCACACTAGAGAAGTCCATCATTTACACACACACACACACACACACACACACACACACACACACACACACACGTATACATATGTATGTATGCATATATGTATCTGTGTATGTGAAACCATACTATGCATACTTCTATTTATCAGTTCTTTCTCTGCAGGTGGATAGCATCTTCCTTCGCAGGTCCTTTGCAGTTGATTTGAATATTTATAATACTCAGAACAGCTTAGTGTTTCACAGTTATTCTTAAACAATATTGCTGTTACCGTATATGATGTTCTTTTGGTTCTGCTCATTTCACTCCTCATTATTTCATGCAAGTCTTTCTATGTTTTTCTAAAATCCATCTTCCATCACAGAGGCCATTAGAATCTCAAGGCAGCCCTTTGTCCTGTGTCTTTGGAGTGTGAAATTCTCTCTCCACCCCCTTTCACTCCCAAGGAACTCTGTGCTCTCAGGTCCTGGGTCCTCCTTGCCCTGAAACATATAAGCGTTCCTGTATCCTTCTCAATCTGGAATATATCGGTCTGCAAAGCCTACTCTCTTCTCCCATTGCTCACTTCCTCTTGGGGCTTCTGCTTTGTGGAGGAGCCTGGGACAGATCTTCATTCCCCTCCCTGGCCTTGCTTCTGATTTCTGGACTTCAGGATCATCCTTCTGCTACTGCTGTCTCATTCTGGAACTTCCCTCAAAGCATGGGGCTTCCTTAACCTGGAATAGCCCTCTGCAAAGCTTTCCCCTCTCTCCCATTGGTGACTTCATTTTGGAGTCTCTATTTTGTGGTAGGTGTAACTATGTTGGCCTTCATTGCCCTCCAGGCTCTGCTCCTGATTTTCAGACTTCAAAAACATGTGCAGTTTACCTTCATTTCTCTCCTTGAGCCCCCCCCCTTCCCATTTAACAGCTACTTTTTGTATCTTGTCTCCTCCCACAGAGGAGCCCTCTTTGAAGGCAGGGACTGTCTTTCTTTTGGCTTTTATTGAATCCCCAGCACTTCCCACCATGCCTGGCACATAGTAAATGCTTAAAAAATGTCTATTTTCTTCCTTCTTGTTCATCCAGATCAAGGTAATATTTATCTGCTGACTTTTAGGTCTTATGCTCTCTTTTCTCTAGGAATTAGGCAACTAGTTTAGTTTTCCTCTTCCCTCAATCTCTGCCTTTATTTTAGAGTACTTCAATATATAGGCAGCTGGGTGCACAGTGGATAGAGTGCCCAGCCTGGAGTCAGGAAGACTCATTATGAGTTCAGACACTTAGTAGCTGTGTGGCTCTGGGCAAGTCACTTAGTCCTGTTTGCCTCAGTTTCCTCATCTGTAAAATGAGTTGGAGAAGGAAATGGCAAACCACTCCAGTATCTTTGCCAAGAAAACCCCAAATGGGGTCTCGAAGAATCAGACATGACTGAACAATAACTTCAATATACATGTTGATGTCATACTCTGCCTCCCAAGGTCTCCATCCTCTAACTCTCATGACTTTCACTTTCATTTTATCTTAGGCACACCCAGAGATGGTCATCCTCTGGACCTAGCCATCACACCCATATATTCCACCTCCATAATCCAAAATGCTGGAATCTCTTTCTCTGGCCACAACATCCTCTTTTTCCATCTTTTCCTGGGTCTTCTCCTAACATTATTCTCTGTCCTTGCCAGGGAGTCACTTCCCCCTTCATTGATTTCTCAGTCTTCCATCCTTGCTCTGGCCTCCTTTTTTCCTTTCTAAATCTTGATATTATAGCTAATCAGTTTAACTGTTTATTGTTCTCTACCCCAGGATTATATGTCCCCTTGTCCTATTCCTTCCTAACCATAGTTTTGAACTACCCTATCATTTGCCTTCTCTGCTTTTAACTACTGTGAGCTATGAGAAGTCAAACAACTGTTCTGATTGGGTTCATGATGCATTTTTGTTATCTAGTTTCAACTGGGCCCTAACTGTTGCCAACCAATCCCTTTACTGTCCCCTGATTGACTCCCTGATATACTCCCCACTTCCCTTCTTTCAAACTGCCTACACTAACCAGGACCTCCCCTCCACCAACAAAGAACCCTTCCCAACAGAGACTCTTGATTCATACTTTACTTAAAAAATGGAGGCCTAATGTCCTGAACTCTTCCTTCTTCCTAATTTTATGCCTCAAATTCCTTCAACATAATTTTCTAGTACTTTATTCTTTTCTCCAGTATTGAGGAAAGAGGTAGTCATCCTTGCCCAAGTTAGGTCCCTTCTGGTACCCTTGATTTCTGACCTACCCCCACACCCACCCACTATCCCCACTGGAAACTTTCGCTTTTAATCATCTCCTCCCTCCTAACCTTCAGTCTCTCTTTATATACTGACTTTTTCTGTGCTGCCTACAAACAGATCCAGATTTCCTCACCCAAAAAAACCTCAACTCGACCTTGCCAGCCCCTCCAGCCAATGCCTTGTATCTCTCCTCCCTTTCACAGCCAAACTTCAGGGAAAAGCTGCCTCTACCTGCTGACTCCACTTTCTCACATCCCACGCCTTTCTCAGCCCCTGGCAACCTCGCTTCCAACTCAACCATACTCTCTCCAAGACTGCCAGCTCCTTTCTGCTAAATTCACTGGCCTTTGATCCATTCTCATTCTTCTTGATGTCTCTGCAGCATTGATCACAGTTGATGAGCCTTCTTCCTGGATACTTCCTCTTTCTTAGGTTTTCATGACACAATTTTCATCCTGGTTATCCTCCTACTTGTATGACCATTCCTTCTCTGTCTCCTCTGATGGGTCTTCAGCATGTCCTAAATCCTATGGCTGCCTCCCAAAGCTTGGTCCTGGCCTTCTCACTACCATGTGCTCATTTCTACGACTGGTTTCATTTCACTCTAGCTGCTATCTCCATCAAGTCCAGTTTTCTAGGCATATACTTGCCTTTTTATTCCATCTTATTAGCCCAATTCCCTAGTGGAGCTTTTCCAACTAATTGGAAGCAACACAGCTTTGGTGCAGCCAGAAGGAGGTCAGGAAACCTGGGTATGAGAACTAGTTCCACCACTTACTAGACTTTGGACAATGAGAAAAGTGCTAGATTTGGGGTCAGAGAACAAGATTTAAAATATTGTCTCTGCCACTTAGTAACTGTGTGATCTTGGGCAAGTTGCTCTCCTTGGCCTCAGGTTCCTCATCTGTAAAATGAGGAAGTTGAGCTAGTGACCTCTGAGGTCTCCTCCCAGCTCTATTCTTCTGTGAAGTCATCTTACTTCTCCAGGCCTCAGTTTCCTTATCTGCAAAATTAGCTTCCTTCCCCATCTGTTGCAGTGGCCAATTTGTATTCCAGCTGGATGGCTAGATAGAGCATGAGCAATCTCACCTGATCTAATATGGTGGAGCTTTACTCTTTCCCCAAGATTCCATGGCTACATATTCTGAGACATAGAAACTCTCATGTTTCCCTCTCTCTTTTCTTGACTCTTACAGTAATTTAAATTATTTTGATTTCTTGATTCAAAGTTATTTTAAAGTAAATTATTTTGAGGTTTTTCTAACCTCTGCCAATTAGTCTCCTGTTTTTTCTTTTTGCTTTATTAAGCCTCAATCATATCTTAATAATCCTCTTAATTATTACCCTCCATCACAACAAGAAGAGGTAAAATCAAACAATAACAAACTTCCTCCTCTTTTCTCTCTACTAAATATCCTGGCTTCCTTTTATTCCCACCTAAAATCCCACTTTCTACAGGAAGACTTCTCCCACCCTCTGTTAATTATCTCTTATTTATCCTGCATATGGTTTATTTTGCATATATTCATCGGGGCGAGGATTGTCTTTTGCCTCTTTTTGTATCCAAAGTCCTTAGCACAGAGCCTGGCATAAAGTCTTGAAGTTGGTAAGAACTGGATTCTAATCTCACTACAGATCCATGCTGGCTGTGTGACTCTGAAAAAGTCACTTAACCTCTAAACAACTCTCTGAGACAAGAAGATTCTGACTGATATGGATTGTTAGAGGGAATTTTCTTACTTGAGAATTACCAACACCAGTGAAATCTCAGGTATTATTCCTATCCCTGCCACTAGATTCCTGGCATGTAATAATAGATGCTTAATAAACACCTACTCAGTGTATAAATGAGTGATTACAACTGTCACTATATGTAATATTTTACACTATAATCTACCCCGTCTTTACTAAGAGGGAAGAGTAAACTTTAACTGATTAAAACTGCACTAAGATTTTGGGGACATATTCCAAAATATTAGCATTTTCTCTGGGCCTGTTTTATGAGTTCTGTTGTCATTTGGTACTTCCTCCAATTGCTTACTATAATCACTGAATATATTTTTCCTGTTTCTGCTCTATTTTTTAACTTTTCAAATTAAATTTTACTTTATTTTTTCTTTAAGCAAGTATTTATTTTCTCGCCTTCTCATCCACCCTAACAGCATTAGAAAAAGAAAGACAAAAACCCTTGTAACAAATTTTCAGCATTGAGCAAAAGAAATTACTACATTGACTGTGCCTGAAAATATATGTATTATTCTACATATTAATCCATCACTTCTCTGTCAGGAGGTAGTTAGTGTTTTTCTCTGGTTGTATATTCTGTTGATTAGGTTTCTTAAGTCTTCAAAAATTGTTTTGGGAATTTAAAAAATAAGTTTTTTTGGATTTTTTTTATGTCACCATAATTTCCCTCAGTATCACTACCCCTCTCTTTTCCTTAGAACTATCTCATATAACAAATAGTACTTTAAAAAACAAAATAAAAATAAAATGGAAATAATCAGCAAGGTGTTTGCCTCCTAGCCCATTCTCCTCCAGGCTCTCTTCTTTCCAAAATGCTATGAGTTATTTTCCCTTCATTGTTAACTTTTGACTTGATTAGAGTATATCACGTAGTCCTCTTTATCTTCTCCCTTCCATCTTCCCTTTTATGCACCCTCCCATTTTGTAGTTTAGAGCCAGAAAAACCCCCCAAAACAAAACAACCCAATAACAGTCCAACATTGATTCACCAGTAGGTTTAGTCCATGATGTTTCATCCTGTTTCTCCACCATCATTTCTATTTAACTTCTGTTTTCACCCTTCTCTCCCTTGTGTACTTTTGTAAAGAAACCTCTTAATGGTCTCTCCACCGTTACTTTGTTGTTGTCGCCCTTGGTTTCTATATCCACTTAATTTCTTGTATTTTTACTGTCTGACATATCTAAAAAAGAAAATAATTTGGTTGGGTCTGGTTTTCTTTCTAGAATTGCTTTGAATGCCTTTTTTTTTAATTGAACATTTTTTTTTCAATAATGATTAAACTTACCTTTGCAATGAGGGTCATCTAGCATCTCATCTTGAGCTCTTTTGCACTTTGGAACACATTATTCCATTCCTTCCCTTCTGATAAATGCAAAATAATTTCATGTTATTCAAATTTCTTTCTTTTATATTTCAAAGTTCTTCTACCTGTCACCTGAAGAATTTTTTTGTCATTGGAATTCTTAAAATTTAACTACTGTGTGTCTTGGAGTGTTCAGCATTGAGTTTTTCCCTTTTTTTTTTTTCTGAAGTGATCCATTATCATATTCAGATTTCTTGACTTGTTGAGTTCTTCTACAAGGCCTATAATCCTGAAATTGAAGAGCATATATGTATATATTATATGTATAGTATATATGCATATAATATAATCCTTAAATTATTAAGGAACATTAATATGTTCTACTGGAATAGAGATTATTTATTTTTTACCATTAGTTTTTGCTTTTCTTCTTCTTCCAGATTGTCCTTCACTGCCATGTATTAACATTCCCAATCAGTTATCTCTTTTGGTTTTTTGGTGAGACTTATCACTGTAGATTCATATTATTCTGCCATTTTTTCCCCTGCTGTTTAGGTTATGAAGTTTGTTTTTACAGTTCTTACTTCTTTAATCAATTCAGGAACATCTTCCATTGATTCCATTTTCTCTTGGAAATCTACAAGGCCTTCTGCTTCATCAATATTAATATATATATATATATGTATATATATATATATATATATATATATATACACATATATATTTTTGTCTTGCAATATTTATTCATAGACATCTGGATTCTTTTACCTGAGCTGGTTACCACATTCCCATCTGTTCCCTTCCCTATTGATTTATCTGCTTATATTCAAGATTTTTAATTGAGTTTTCTTCTTCTTGAGATCTTTGACATTTTCAGTTTTTTCTTCTCATATTTTCCTATTGCTCACTTACTGACTCTTTTCCTTTTGATGGTGGTTTCCTTTGGGGCTGGACCTCAAATTGTCCCAGCCTATTCCCATGTTAGGCAATTCATATTTCATTTACCTCGGTCTCTTCCCTAAGTGACTTCTGGGGTACAGAACTTGCCCTAAATGGTTGCTGGTCTTTTTCCTTCAGGCTTAGTAGAATGTCACACAGCCACACCCATGTCCTCCTCTGGCCCTCAATTCTCTAGGTGAGCTCCGTTATACCATAGAGTGCTGCCATGTTGCTCTCCCAATTATTGTAAGCTTCCATCTTTTGGTTTTCCAAAGCCCAGGGAGGAGTGGTCACATAGAATTGAGTTATATCGCAAACCTATGGTGTGGTAAGGAATGAGATACTGAGAGTACATCTTGGGACTTAGGGGTTATCCTTTTTTTCCTGTTAGCTGATCAGGTTTTTTTCCTCATTAGGGTTCTTGATATCTGAAACTACAATATAGCTGAAATTGTTTTATCTCATACATATAGAGATTTGAGAGGCTGTAAGGAAATGTCTAGTCCTCCATCTCATTGGTCACTTGACCTAAAACAAAGGTTGTTCTCCTGTTTCTAATTTCTTTACTTCACATTAATTCATAAAAGTATTTTGGTATTTTGATTTCTTTAAAAACATTTTTTTGGTCAATACCAGCAAACTTGATTTTTAGAGGAATAAAAACTCTGCCTGTGACCATTTTAAAAGCACTTTTGGTGATGGGAATTCTCATACCAAAAATAACTGCCAGGAGTGGCCTGTTTAAACATTAAGGTCAAAATTAAATATCCCTCACTTCTCTTTTCTCCCAACCCTCTAACCCCATTTCCATCTAACCTTAAAGAACCATGCTAGTCATTTCATGCTATCACTCCATGGCTATCATTAGTCTAGAGGAGGAGAGGTTTCTGGGCTTTGTAGCTAAAATGTAAGGTCCTGTATTCCTTTACCCACATGCCAGACAATGGCCCCTATCCAAGTGCTCTCTTGGCTCTGTCTACCAGTCACCAAGTGGCTACTCACAGGCTCTCATTACTGCCTTGTGATAAGCCACAAGCTGGCTCACCCCAAGCATTTTCTTAATAAGTGGCTGTTTTTAAGCCACTGGCTACACTGCTCAGGGTGACTTTGGGGGCTCTGTGGATTCAGAGCCAGAGCCCAGAGCAAGCCTGGGGAAGCTGTGCTCTAGCCCACAGCCACTGGGAGTGGGCCACTCCAAGACTCAGACCCATCCCTAATGTTTCAGAGAATCCCTAAGGAAGTGGATTGAATCTGGGGCCTAGTTGTGGTTTCTGAGTCATTCTTTGGGTGCCCCAAGGCCATCAGATGTTCTGCTGGAAGCTGTTAAAAAGGGAAAAAAAAGGTTTTCTTAGTAAGAATTTAACAGCTTTTATAATGGACATAGCTAATTTCTTCCCCAAATGTGTATTCGCTTTTTGTAGATGACCTATATAGAGAATAATCAAGTTATTGAGTTTCATTCCTATTTACTCTTTTAGTTGCAAAGTGAATTGTTGGTTTAAGTATTGCCTTCTTTCTCCATCAAAGGATTTTGCACATAAGTTTTTATGGATGAGAATGTTTTACCACATAAGAGGCTGGCTCCTTGCTGAGAAAATATAAGACTTGTGAATTTTGAACATACTTGTGAAAACCAAATGTAGTTTCAATGACCAACTGCTACAAAAGCTGTGTCTTAATTAGTGAAGGATTTATAAACTTAACCAGGGGATCTTAACCTTTTTTATGTCATGGATCCCATTGGTAGCCTTGTAAAACCTCTGGTCCCCTTCTTGGAACATTTTATATGCAAAACATAAAATACACAGTATTATAAAGGAAATTATGTTAAAAGATAGTTCTAAAGGCATATTTTTTAAAAGTTTATAGACGTAAGGTTTATAATCCCTGACTTAAATCAACAATTAAACTTAGAAGTAGAAATGCAGGGGTAGCTAGATGGCACAGTGGATAAAGTTCCAGCCTTGGAGTCCAGAGGACCTGCTTTCAAATCTGACCTCAGACACTTGACACTTACTAGCTCTGTGACCCTGGGCAAGTCACTTAACTCAGATGGCCTCACCAAAAGGCCAAAAAAAAATGCATACAGATATATAAACTCATCTATGCAAAGCTAAACTTATCCCTACTACCACTACCCTTGCCACTGCCAAACCTGCCTCTCCTTCTACTTTTTTTTTTCTGTTAGTGGCTTTTTTATCCTCACCCTTAACCTCAGATTTATATTTGACTCTTTGTCAGTGACCAAGAAGAGATGGCAACAGACAGTGGTCTGGAGTCCCTGAGCTTAACAGGGCAATATGGGAGAAGTGGGTTTACTAAGATGGGAGGAAGAGAAGGGAAACCTCAGGCATGACAGAAGGGAGCAGATCTCAAAGAATGGCAAGGGATGTGGTCTCAGAAGTATGAAGAAAGTGATGTGTAAGGAAGCCTGCATTGAGGAGGGTGATGGCCCCAAGAAAGGTTATTATAGAAGGCAGGGCTGAAATGCTCCTTCCATTATACCAAAGGACATCCACAGGCTGCTGTCACTACTATTACTACTACTATTACTATTGCTACTATTACCACTACTGCTAAGGCTGTGACTACTACTATAATTATTAAGATTGTCCCTACCACCGCCATCACCACCACCACCACTTCCACCATTACTACTACCACCACTACACCACCACCACCACTGCTGCCACTATCACTACCAGTACTATTGCCACTACCGCTAAGGCTGTGATTGCTACCATAACTACTAAGACTATTCCTTCCTCCTCCTCCCCCTCCTCCTTCTCCTCCTCCTCCTCCTCCTCCTACTACTACCACCACCATCACTACCACCACCACCGCTAATACTACCACTCCTCCTCCTTCTCTACCTCCTCCTTCTTTTCTTTCTCCTCTTCATCCTCTACTGCTACTTGTAGTGCTGTTACAGCTACAACAACTACCATGATGGTGATGGCTTACTAGAATGAGAAAAATTGCTAGATCTGGGGAACCCCTGCACTAGTAATGGTCTTGGGGAGTGACTAGCAGGCATCTATGACTTCCTGGGATTTCCTTCTGTAGAGCTCTGGACCCAGGGTCTACCTTTTGTATTACATATTGGGAGAAATATGGCCTCAAAAGGTGGGAACATGTTCTATGTGATCTGTGCATGGATGATGGGGTGTGTGTGTGTGTGTGTGTGTGTGTGTGTGTGTATGTGTGTGTGCGTGCGTGCGTGTGTATGTATGTGAATGGACCTAGCTTTTTTCAGATCATAAAGGGAATGAGTCTGTGATGTGAAATTGTCCTTGACCTTATATATACACTTATATATAGGAGGATCTTCAAATTGAAATCCTCAAGCATCAATTACTCTCCCTCCCTCTCCCAATGCATGTGCTGAGGTATACTAAACTAAATCTCTTTTTCAAAAAGTGTTATTGATAGATATATAAATATTTATAGATTACCCCTAAAAGACCATAAGAGATCTGTTACACAGTAACAAAATTAAGTAAAACTAATAATACAATGACCTCATTTGAAAGTGCATGCATAGTATATGATTGGGATGGAATACTACTGTGCTATAAGAAATGATAAGCTCAATGATTTTAGAAAAGCATGGAACGCCTTGCATGAGATAATGAAGAGCAAAACGAGTAGAACTAAGAAAACATTATATGCAGTAACAGCAATATTGTTTTAAGAACAACTTTGAACAAATAAGTTATTTTGACTACTATAAATGCACAAAATAACTATAAAGGACACATGAAGAAAGATGCTATCTGCATCCAGAGAAAGAGCTGACAAATAGAATAATTTTACATATATATGTATGTGTGTGTGTGTGTGTGTGTGTGTGTGTGTGTGTGTATACCTATTTGTGTTTAATGGTAGCCACCTCTAGGGCAAGGGAGAGGAGGAGAGAGAAGAAAAAAAGAAATTTGCAAGATAATTTTGTTGTATATTTGAAAAGAACAGCAAGTTGTACATAGTAGATATGCAGTTTCATGTACAACCATATTTTTTATTGTACTATATTATGGAAATGTTTGTTTTATTCTGTAAATTAAAAATAATACTAAAAAAAGAGAAAGTGCATGCAGTGTTCCATGTCTGTAGCACACTCCCCGCATTGAAAAAATTGAACAGAAATCCATTTTCTCTTCCTCCTATTCCCTACCTCCTTAAAAAGACAAGAAAAGATAAGAATATTTCTTGTAACAAATATGCATAGATAGCAAAACACATTACCTTAGAAACTGTATGTAAATATATGTAATGCTACCATGGCCCTCATTGACTGGAAAGTCAGGTGGGTAAGATTTTTCCTCTCTGTAGGAGTGCTCCAGTACCCATAAGAGGACTGGAGGGTCTAGGATCTCTGTAAATGGCTCCAGCCCACAACCAATGGCGATCCGTCACTTACATTCAGTCACTAACAGTTAAACTGGTTTTTACAAAGGAATATTGATTTCAGAAGGTATAATCACAAATATACAAACTTATTTTCCCAATGTATAGGAGGCATAATTATCCCAGCTTGCAATACCTCAGTCTTTGTGGAGGGGAAGGGGATTAGGTTCATGGATTAATTCCCATAGAATACAATCCCAGTTCCCAGTCCAAAAGCTCCCTTGGGCTTGAGTCCCAGGCACCGAAAGTTCTCTGGGCTTCCATGCTAGGCTGGCTCACTACACCATCCTGCCTGCAGTCCTGGGTCCAATGTCACCATGGTTCAAACTCCTGGGTCCCATGAGGATCACCTCTGACTCCTGAAACTGAGGAGGACAAACAATACAAAATAGATTCAAATGTCCCCAGGACCAATTTTTGGAGCCAGGGTGAAAAAAGAGGGATCTGGGGAAGCAAAGTCCTTTCTCTCTCACTGGTTCAGTTCATGGTGTCCTCATCATGGGTGAACTGGGATCTTTACCCTCTGGACACAGCAGATTAAGAGTGGCCAGAAACGAGGTTGAAAAAGAACTCAGGTGAAAAAGAGTGGTGGAAAAGGGAGAGAGGAAATGGCTCAATTTCAACAGTTTTAATGAAGAAGGCAACCAGCTAAAGCAGGCTACCTCCACCCATGTGGTAGGAGATAGAGGCCTCTGTGTTTCCCAATCTGGACATGCTCCAAAGGCCCCTCAAGGGCGCTTCCATTCTTAGGAGAACTGAGCATACCCAGAGAACCCCAGCTTTTATACACACACACACACACACACACACACGTATATATATATATATATATATATACACACACATGAATATATGTATAGGTATATATATGTGTATGCATACACATGCATAATGCATGTGTGTATTATGTGTGTATACATAAACACACACATACACATACAGGCACACTAAGATATATATATATATATATATATACATACATATATAAATACACACATATATATCCTGTCTATATTATAATATATGCATATATATTTTCATATCATTCTGTACCCTAAATCTGTCATGTCTCTGTAATGGATAGTATATTTTATCATTGGTCCTTTAGAATCAAGAATAGTCATTGCATTGCTTATAGTTTAAAGCTGTTTGCTTTTTATAGCAAGTATCGTTATCATATAAATTGTTCTCCTAGTTCTATTCATTTCATTCTTTATCAGTTTACATTATATTTATAAGAATTTGTATTATATGTTAAAATTATATATAGCACATTATATATTAAATAAATAAAATATATTATATAAATATATAACATTCAAACAACATATAATATTTACATATTAATTCATAGGATTACATATTAAATATATTAATAAGAATATATAATATATTTTTGTTTTAAATAACATTGATATTATAGTACATCGATGTACCAGGCTAACTTTCTGGATGAAATGACTACATGGTGTTTCTTAGGTTTCCTTAAAATTTCTGAGTCCTAGGTCCTTAAAATGCCACAGCCATGTTTGGTTTCTTAGGCTGCTTGAATTGGAAGAGACTTTAGAGATCATTTAATCTAACTGCTCATTTTAATGATGAGAAGTTCCAGTGATTTGCCTGAGATCTCATAGCTGTGGAAGTGGGATTTAAACTCGGGTCTTCTCTCTCCAAATTCAGTGACTTTCCATTGTAATTCACCACACTACTATCGGTCTATGTTTGGCTCCAATCATACTGTATGTGATTCTGTAGTTCCTTAGAAATTTAGATTTGAAGACCAGTGAGTGGCCAGAGCCAACTCGGGGCAAACTTGTGGAACAGGTATCATATAGGTCTTCTTATTCTTCTTGCCTCCTTCCTGTGCCCTCTCATTTCTTTTCCTTTTATCCCCCTGCTCTTTCCCATGTAGACACTCCACTCTGTGTTTCTGCTATGTTCCCCTGTGTCCATCAGTGATTTTCAGTTCCTGCTCTCCTTTGCCCTTGCTGCCCAGTGAGTTTTCTGTAGGGAGAAGTTCTGGAAAAGCCATCAGTACAAGTAAGCTCTAGACAGGATGGGTTGTCCATGCCTGTGCTGTCCAGGCCTGTGTGTCCCTGGTCACCTTCTGACTTGGGAGCTTACCTCCCGAATTCCTAAGCCAATGATCCCCTCCACTCCCCAGCTGCTTCCTGTCCTGATTACCCCAAAGAGCTCAGTCCCCAGGCTGTAGTTTACATTGTCACTCACCTCTGCATAACTTGAGTAAGATTGTTGGGCTATTAAAAAGAGTGAGTTGACAAAGCTGTTTTCCCCAGATGCCTTTTCTAACTCTAACTGAGGGGATTTCCTCTTCTAACAACCCGTTAAAGCCCACTTGGGAAAAACCTTGTTATTTCTTCGACCGGGAGTTCATTCCTGCAGCTCTAAGCCTTCACAGCCAAGATGTCTTTTGCAACCTTAGAAAACAAACCTCTGCCCTTATGTGATTGGAAATTTAAAAAAAAAAAGTGTCACCAGACCCATTCAATTCAGTTCAAAGGTTCACAGATCCGGAGCTGGAAGGAACCTCAAAAATCATTTAGCCCAAGCGTTCTTAACCTTTTTTGGGGCTATGGATACCATTGGCAGCCAGGTAAAGTCTATGGATCTCTTCTCAGAATAATATTTTTAAATGTATGAAATAAAATACATCACATTAAAGAAACCAACTACACAGTTATCCTTTCCACATCACAACCTTCCCCATCGTGGTTTCAATGTGTCATGGGTCGGCATAAGAAATTACTGTAAATGGGAATTTTAGAGGAGTTTTGCAGAAGCCACAGATGATACACAAGGCCAGTGGATAACACAGAAAAAAGTTTAGAAACTCAGAAACTGATAAAATATGTGTATAGTATTGTATAATATCAACATACTTTATCTTTTAATACCATAAATATATGTCATTTCTTTTTTAAAGTTGAAATAAGTAAAAAGTTAAAGTTAGTATTTTTAAATTTATTTTTCATACAGCATTTTAACTTAACATTGACCTACATATAGCCTACGACCAAATACTTAACACAAATTTTATAATAAGATACTGTAAACATCCCATAAAGGAAAAAGAAAATATTCAGACTTCTTCCCTTGTATGAATGAAGGGCCAAAAATTTTACGCAGATTTTTCAGATTGCCAGGGTGCCACCCCCTCACCCTTGCAATGTGGAAGGGATAACTGTATTGAAATTGTTGACAAAATAATTATTAATTATTCAAGTTACTGAAATATTGAGAATGTATGTAAATTCACACGTGTCCTGATCTAGTGGAACCTTCTTGTTTTACAGATAAAGAAATAGAAGCCTAAAAAAGTAGACTATCTTGTTCAATGTTAACACAGATAGTATCAGAGATGAGATTTAAACTCAGATCTTCTTGACCAGAGAGCTAGTGTTCTTTTGACTGTATCACACTGAATTCAATTAGATCCAGTGCAGCAAACATTTACTAAGTGACTGTTCACTAAGCATGGTCCTAAGCATTGTGTTTTCAGGTCATCTGTCATGACAGTGTCCCAAGGAAACCATTCCCTTTCTCTGTTTTTCTTACTTCATCTGCAAAATGAGTCTTTCCAAAGACTTGGACATCACTTTGTTAAAGAGAGTTTACCCACACAAAGATCACTACAGTGTGAGGTAAGGGAAAAGGCAGGCAATGTTTCCTTAGTGCTCTGAAAATCCCTGTCAGTGGGTAAATTCATAGGCACTGGAGAGGAAGAGAATATTTGAATCTGGTTCCATTATGAGGATGAACTTCCTAAGTAAGGGAAACTCTCTGTGTCTTATAATTAGATATGCCATAACTGTGTTGAAAGTGCCCTGCCCCCCACTCTCTTCACATCCTCTTAGTAACTTTCTTTTATTGGTGGTTTTGCAATGAGGTAGTAATAATAACCTAGCATTTAGTAGCATTTCAAATTTGCAGATTGCTTTACAAGTATTATTTCATTTGGTCCTCACAATAACCTTGGTGGGTAGTTGCTATTATTATCCTTCATTTTATGGATGAGGAAACTGAATCACAGAGCAGTTAAGTGACTTGCCCAGGGTGATATAGCCAGGAAGTGTTGAGGCTGAATTTGACCTCAAGACTTCCTGATGCCAAGTCCAATGTTCTACCCATTTTGCCATGTAGCTGCCTCAAGTGGAAGTATTTGGTGGCTGATAGTTGAACTGGTTAGTACCCAGTGCTATTGATGTCAAGATCATAATAGGGTCAGACCTCACAAGAGTCATTTGACATTCCTGTGGATGGCTACAAATGAGTCCTGACTCCTGATCAGCTGTTGGCAACCAAGGGGATTAAGGTGAGAGAGTACGGACATATCTGTCCACATGAGAGACAGCTAGGGGCAGTGAAAACAGCAATGATTGGGGAATGGGGAGGGAAGGGCCAGAGGACCTAGGTTCAAATCCCACCTCTGACACCTGTATGACCTTGGGCAGAGTCCCCTAATCTCCTTGGGCCTCAGCTTCCTCCTTTGTGAAACAGTCTAGATGGCCTCTGCAGTACCTTCTAGCTTAAAAATAATGACCTATCCTTGCTGCTAGAAAACTAACATAAAGAAATAGCTATGAGTTAGTACCCTGGCCTGTAGACACAAAGAAGTATGTTATCATTAGACATATTAGGTCCTTCTCCACAGAAAAAAGGAAGAAAAAACAGGAAAAACTAGGATTAGGAAATTTAAAGCTGGAAGATAGAAATAGATGGATGATAGATAGATAATAGAAAGATAAATCATTTATTAAGCTCATACTATGTGGACAAGCACTGTGCTAAACTCTGAGGGCACAAATACAAGCAGTGATGAAGGTAAGCCTCTGCCCTCAAGGAGCTTACATTCTAGTGAAAGAAGACTACACATAAAGGGAAACTGGAAAGGTTAGAGTGTGGAGGGGAGGAAAGGTTATCATGACTTGAGATGTCAAAGAAATATGGGCAGAAGCTCGGAACTAAGCAAAATAAAGACAAACCTGGTCTACCAAAGCCCAGACAGATTCAGGGGTGTGACCCCAGCCAAGTACAAACAGCATTATTAAAGATGGTTGGAAAATGCTTCCTTAAAGATCATCTAATCCAAAGGCCAACTAGGAGAAGCTAGGTGGTGTAGTGGATTGAGTGCTGGGCCTGGAGTCAGGAAGACTTCACTTCTTGAGTTCAAATCTGCCTTCAGACACTCATTAGCTGTGTGACTCTGGGCAAGTCACTTAACCCTGCATGCCTCAGTTTCTCATCTGTACAATGAGCTGGAGGAAAAAATGGCAAACTACTCTAGTATCTTTGCCAAGAGAACTCCAAATGGGATCATGAAGAGTTGGACACCACTGAAAAATAACTAAGCAACAGAAGTCCAAACCTCTTATTTTTACAAATTAGGGAACTAAAGACCAGAAATTCAAGGATTGTTGATTTTGAGCTGGATAATACCTCAGAGGTCACTTTGGCCAGTCTCCTCATTTTAGAGGCTCAGGAAAATTGTGACTTTTTCTAAGGGTCACAAAGGTAATAAAACGGTGGAGTAGAAATGTGAACCCAGGTGCTCTCATCCTTCCATTCTTCAATGTAAAGGTACCACAAGACAACGTCCACGTAATGAAGAGGGAAATATGCAATCACCATTCTAGGCTGTGCTAAATTCCCATCTGTTATGTGCCCCAAACAGAGAGCAGCAGGTTTCTGTAAGGTAACCTGTATCACTACTAGTAACACTTCTTGATCAAAGTCACAGAGGTAAAGAAAATATTAGCTCCTTCTTCATTTTGTGGTGTCTCAGTAGGTTACTTTGAATATCATTTTGTTTCTTCATCTATAATGATGTACTGTATTTGTCATCTCATTGTTAGCCAGTCTTGGACATCCTTGTATTAGAGACCACAAATCATAGGATTTAGAGCTGGAAAGGTCTCCAAGGCCATCTAGTTGGACTTATTAAGGAAACTGAGGCTCAGAAAGATGAAATGACTTAGCATCAGAAGTAGGATTTGAATCCAGGTCTTATGATTCCAAATACAGTGCTCTATCCAGTCTATCAATCTGCTCACTAATGCAAAAGTCTCTGTTGCATCACGTAAAAAGAGAGAATTGCCCTAAGCTTCTTCTATCCCTCCCACTGTAAAAGTATGTCCACAGTATCTTCTGTGATACTTGAAGGCAAGAACAGTGAGCCCAGAATGCCAGATGGCTAGTTACTGTGGGCCTTCCCTCGTGTTAAAATGGAGGAGGAGGTGAGGACTCATTTAATCAGGAGCCCATGGACGTTCGGTTGTTTACTTTAGAAGATTATTTTTATGAACAGAGCCCTCTGTCATTGTTAGAGCCCAGATTGATTTCCCACACTTTGCTGGAGCAGTTAACAATTTCCACCACCTGTCAGGGTGGAATATTCCCAGTGACCCTCTCCCTTTTTATCTCCGCGATAGCTTCAGATGTTCTGGAAAATTAATTTAGGAAACTTGGATTGATTTGAAATCGGCAGTGGTTTCTGCCAAGACAATAGACTTGCCTGCTGGATTTTCACAGTGCCTCTGGCTAAAATACTGAGAGCCTGGTATATGTTAAGGACAGATAAAACAGTGATGATAAGATTGCAATAGAACAGAATGAAAAGGAGCCAATGAAATAGTTTGCAATAAAAAAAAAGACACCACTATACTTCTTTTCAATAATAGGCACAGACACAGGAGACTGACTACAGAAGACTTGGCCAAATTTAATATTACTCTTCTAAAGGCTAGGATAAATAACTCAGGGGTAAGAAGAACCAGTGACAAAAAAAGCGGGTAATATTTATTCACAACACAAAGAATACTTTGAACTAGAAGACTAAGGTGCTATGGGGAGTATGCTTGAATCAACCATATAGCATAATTATTTTAATCATTTTAGAATCACATAATTTTAGGATTGGGAGGGACCTCAGTGGTCACCTTCTCCCAATTTACCTTCTGCAGTACCTCTGTCAAGTATAAAACCAGCATTTGACTGAACAGCTCCAGGGATGGGAAAGCCACTAACCCAACTTCAGGAGAGGGAGAGTTCATTCCAATTCTGGGATCCAAATGATCTTCCACTGTTAGGACTTATTCCTTGTGAAGGGTTTTGCAGTCACTACCTTAGAACCAAGGCCACAAGAGTGTGTCAGGGTGTACTTAAAACTAGACTTAATAAGTGCCCTTTCTTTCTTTCTTTCTTTCTTTCTTTCTTTCTTTCTTTCTTTCTTTCTTTCTTTCTTTCTTCCTTCCTTCCTTCTTCTTCCTTCCTTCCTTCCTTTTCCTTCCTTCCTTCCTTCTTCCTTCCTTCTTTCTTTCTTCTTTCTTTCTTTCTTTCTTTCTTTCTTTCTTTTTTCTTTCTTTCTTTCTTTCTTTTTTTTCTTTCTTTCTTTCTTTTTTCTTTTCTTCCTTCCCTTCCTTTTCCTTCCTTCCTTCCTTCCTTCCTTCCTTCCTTCCTTCCTTCCTTCTTCCTTCCTTCCTTTCTTCCTTCTTCTTCTCTCCCTCTCCTCCCTCCCTCTCCCTCCTTTCTTTCTTCTTTCTTTCTTTCCTTTCTTTCTTTCTTTCTTCCTTTTTCTTTTCTTTCTTTCTTTCTTTCTTTCTTTCTTTTTTCTTTTTTTCTTCTTTCTTTCTTTCTTTCTTTTTTCTTTCTTTCTTTCTTTCTTCTTTCTTTCTTTCTTTCTTTCTTTCTTTCTTTCTTTCTTTCTTTCTTTCTTTCTCCAACAAAAAGACTTTTCTTCAGTTTAAAGCAAAAGACATTTATTTCAAATAGTAAATAACAGGAAAGATTTCCCCTTCTTTCCACTTTCTACACACAAAGGTATTTTCTCACACACTTGTAGTGTGGGAGGGGAAATATGCAGCGAATATATGTGACTGGGTAATATGCATGGTGAGCCTCATTAGGAAGACATATATGGAGCACATGTGAGTCTAAGGCATTTTGAAGAGCCATTCATGCCTTGTGGTGGTGTCTTTAGGTGAGGAGCTTTCTCCATTGAGCTAGAATCCTTTGCTGCACATTCTCTACCATGCTGCTCACTGTTGGACAACATGGTGTGGTGGTCTTCAGCTATCTAGACCCTTAGGGTGCCCACTGCTCTCTGACACTCTCTGCCATGAAACAGCTGATATATCAGCTGTGGGACTAAGCTGTGGGACTTGTTATGGGACCAAGGGGAACTCACTTAATGCCTCGATGCCTCTTCCTTGGGCAACTCTCAAAGACTATATGATGCAGACAATTTATATATGTATATAAATATGTGTGTGTGTATATATATTTGGTGAGGCAATTAGGGTTAAGTGACTTGCCCAGAGTCATACAGTTAGTGAGTGTTATGTGTCTGAGGCCAGATTTGAACTCAGGTCCTCCTGATTCCAGGGCTGGTGCTCTATCCACTGAGCCACCTAGCTGCCCCCTGACAGTTGATATTTATTAGGTGGAGGGAGATTATATAGCACGAGTTCCTATATAAGTAAAATCACTAGTTCAAACTCCCTTATAATACTCTACCATGCCCCCCCCCCAAAGAAAGCTTATAATAGCAGGAAGCAGAACTCTTTAAACTAAAGTTAAATTAGAAAATTTAATATCTGAATATCTCTTCCTAGAATTGGCCTTTCTGATCCTAGTTTCCTAATTGACTTATTGTTAATAATTTCCCTTCAAACCCTGCAATAATTCAGTCAGTAATTTACATCCTGGGAATTCCACATCACAAACTTATAAAAGACCTGTGAGAAAGCAGGGGTGCAAAATTTCTTTTCAACCTATTAATGACCTTATTGCTACACAGATCAACTAGGGGCAAAACTGAAAGGCTGGGCAGAATTGACAACCCTTGTCCTAATTCCTTGGTCCCACATTTAGGTGGCTCAGCAGGTGGTGTGCCAGGTCCAGAGTCAGGAAGACTTGAATTCAAATCTGGCTTCAAACACTTCTATCCTGTGTGATTTAAACCTGTGTTTGCCTCAGTTTCTTCTGCAGCTTTTTGTTTATTTTTAAATGATTTATTGATGTTCTTTTTTTCCTTTCCTTACTATCATTATCACTACTCCCCTATGCCCCTATAACTTTCATTCCTTCAAAAAATTTTTAAAAAAAGCTTTTCTTTGTAACAAACAAGTACAGTTACACTAAATAAATTCTCTCATTGTATCTGAAAATGCATGTCTCCCTCTGGACCTCTACTTCATGATCTCTGTGCCAAGAGGTAGGAAGCATGACTCATCATCAATCCTTTGGAGTCATGGTCAGTCATTGTGCTGATTATAGTTCTAAAATCCTTCAGTTATTTTCTTTACAACGTTATTGTCATTGTAACAATGGTTCTCCTGGTTCTGCTTACTCTATTCTGTATTAGTTCATTCAAGTCTTTCAGATTTCTCTGAATTTGTCCCTTTTGTAATTTTTTTACAATGCAATAACATTCAATCACATTCATTTGCAATAATTTGTCAAGCCACTCTCCATTTGATGGGCATTTGCTTTGTTTTAATTTTTTTGCTACCACAAAAAAAATGCTGCTATAGTATACATATTTGTGTAATATAGGTCCTTTTCCTCTTAAGCCTAGTAATAGTATCCAATCCAATCCAATCCAATAAACATTTATTAAGTTCAGCTAGGTAGTGCAGTAGAGACAGTACCAGGCCTAGAATCAGGAAGACTCATCTTCAGATCTGGTTTCAGACACTTACTAGCTGTGTGACCCTGGGCAAGTCACTGAGCCCTGCTTGCCTCAGTTTCTCTTTTGTAAAATGAGCTGGAGAAGGAAATGGCAAACCACTCTAGTATCTTTGCCAAGAAAATGGGGTCATGAAGAGTTGGATACAGCTGAAATGACTGAACAACAACGAAATGTATTGGGCACTATGCTAATCACCATGCAATTAATAAAAAGAAAGACAGCCTCTGTCCTCAAGGAGTGTCTAGTCTACTGGGAGAAGACAACACACAAAAGGAGGCAGGAAAATGTAGTTTGGAGAGACCAGGGGGTACCCACCGCAGTTCTGTGGAGCTGAAACCCAGAAGAGCAGCATATGTTGAATGGAGTAAGCTGAAAAGTCCAGTTTCTGCCTTCTATTAAGGAAGGCATTGGGAAGAATCTGATGCACTACCTTCCAGTCCTCAAATTAGAGAATAGAGGAGGCTGAGGGAGGGTCAAGGCTTGGGTCAGCAGTGGAGAGCAGTTTAGAAGTGATGAACTTAACCTGGAAGGGGCATCTTGTTCCATGCAGATGAAACCACTGGAGGTGAAACCAGGCAGGGCAGAAGAGGCAGAATGGAGGGTCAAAGGGTATGCACAATTTAGTGACTTTGTGAGTATAGTTCCAAATTGCTTTCTAGCGTGGTTGTACCACTTCATAGCTCTACCTTCTTTTTTAATGTCTTCCTCCCCCCTGTAAGGGAGATCAGAGATGTATAGAATGATGGAACATGAATGCATCAATGTGAAAGAAGTGAGACATAGTTTGAAAAAAAATGTGGTAGCGCCTGTGGAGGCCAGACCCAAATATTGGGACCAGTGGAGAAACCAAAGCAGTTTAGGAATAGAATAAAGGATCTGAATACTGAAAAATGGAATTACTGAGGACAGAGGAATAATATGATGGACCTAGTTAAGGTGGGTGGGGAAAACTATCTTAATTTTTACTACTTGGGTCCCTAAGAGAATGCTAGCCCAAGTTCATGGTACTCTGTGGGTCCACACCCTTTCAAAATTCCCTGTAGCTCACCAAGAACCACCAAGGTCCTTTGTATGATTAGTTAAAGGACACTATTAATTAAAAGTAAAGTAATTTAATAAAATAATAAGAAGCATGGTAGTAAAACATTTTCTTTGTGAGCCTGGGAGAAACACTGCTCCACACCATTGTGGGGAGGAATGGACACATGTAGGGAACACACATGAAGAGGCATATGTATTGGATACACATCTGGTCTGGGGGCACATATAGAGAGGCACACAAGCAAGTAACACATGGCTAGGGCCTGCACATGGAGGCAGCTCATGCCTCTGCTATTTCAGGGCTATTGATGTCTTCTGGTGATGTCATTACCTCACTCCCACTGGGCTTTGTCCTTGCTGATCTCATGACTTAACAGTCTTTGATAGAGAGATAGTCTCTACTTTATGTCTCTGTGAATCTTGCTTCCTGTATGTAGGTCTCAGAAAAGTTGGTAGTCTTCCAGAAAATCTCCAAAGGTTCTTGGGGACTAAAGTCTTCAAGTTTCTCCGTTCCAAAACTTTTGTTCTCCAATGCAGATGAGTAGGAGGCAGAAAGGTGATGGAACACAAGTAATCCCATTCCAGGGGTCAAGACCATTGTCTCACTTCTATCTACTCATATTTCTGGCCTTTCAAATGTGTATACTCCAGCAAAGCCTTTCGAGGCTTTGAATCCCCCTATCCTCCCACCTTTACTTGTAAAAGTATTCTTTCCTGCATAGTCTGCAAAATATTCAATC
Source organism: Phascolarctos cinereus (assembly GCF_003287225.1). Classification (NCBI taxonomy): domain Eukaryota; kingdom Metazoa; phylum Chordata; class Mammalia; order Diprotodontia; family Phascolarctidae; genus Phascolarctos; species Phascolarctos cinereus. Next base: position 395,171,885 of record NW_027555847.1, on the reverse strand, counting down.
ATTCATATAAACCTCTTTTTCATTCATTGCCCAATTAGATTTGACCCTCTTTGAGAACGAAGGACAATGACCAGCCAACCCAATTAGATAAACAAGGTCTAAATCCTCTACCAGAGTATAATCCTGGCCTCTCCTTCATGGAATCAGGGTGACCGTGGTTTCTTGAAAACTAGGTCAAGGAAGTGCAAACTCTTGTCAGATCCTACCAAGTTGGAAAGACTTCAGGGTGATGTGCTGTGCATCTGCCATATGAGTAGCTACATTAAGCATAGCTTAAGTTAAGCTCATCACCAGAATGTTGGCCACCATCTGGGTGATGAATATTTTTGGCCCTAGCAATTCACGAACCATGGTTATGATTTGCGATGATAGAGGATGAACACACTGATGAACTCACAGATTTTTGAATTATTGAAGAAGAAACATGACTAAATCTCTTTCTGTCTTTCCCTCCCCTCTCTCTGAAACATATAAAGCATATAGCTCATGCTATCTTTCCTGGCTATCTGCCTTGTTTCACATGGGTATCATGCTGTAGCCTCTCCCTTCATTACTTCACTGGGTAGAATTAGTTCTTCAGTCAACAAGGCATTCATTGAGCACCCCCGGGATCTGGGCAGGCAGTTAGGTGTTTGAACAGAAGGATCTCTGAGAGTTTGCAATGACCTAAGGTTCATCTATGAAACTAGAGAGAAGGCTGCTGAGTGGCTTCCCTGGCCAAGAAAGATGCTATCAGGGTTTCTCTCTCTGTTAGTACTTTTTTTGTTTTGAGGTCTCCATTCATAGTCATTATTTATTAATCATTCCTCATAGCTTGATAGTCTTGCTTCCTCCTGACTCCTTTCTCTTCTTTATTTGATGCTTCTCAAATATTTTCCTTAACTGTCCCCCATGCCTGGAATGCTCTACCTCCTCATCTCCACCTCCTGGCTTTCTTGGCTTCCTTCAAGTCCCAGATGAAATCCCACATAAAACAAGCCTTTTTCAATCCTTCTTATAATGCCAATGGCTTCTTTCTGTTAATACCTCCAATTTATCCTGTATACATCTTGTGTAGACATATGTTGTTTGCATTTTGCCTCTCCCATTAGAAAGTGAACTCTGAGAGAGCAGGGACTTTTTTTTTTTTGCCTTTCTTTGCAACCCAAGAATTTAGTACAACATTAGGACAATAAATTTTTGTTGGCTGACTGTCTGAATAACTCAATGACTGACAGGAACTCTGTGCAGTTTTTAAATATTCTACTTTTGGCCTTAGATTCTAGGTGAGAAGCTCTAGGAGACAAGTGTTTCCTCATCTGTAAAATGAGAGATTTAGACTAATGTGGTCTCTAAGGCCTCTTCTAATCATTAGAGTCTATAATTTTATGATGGTTGAATGTGCAGATTTAGGCAGAGAACATATTCTCTAGGAATCAAAGTTGTGGTTATCCTTGAAAATGCCAATCATTTAAAGGTAAAGGGACTTGTATACCAGAAGCAATTTGATTAATTACTACTGTGGAAGGGATAGAAGGGGCTGGTATCATTTCAGGCCATTTGAGAAAGTGTGTGTGTATGCGTGTGTGTGTGTGTGTGTGCATGTGCGTGTGCATGTGCTTGGGGATGAGAGAGAAGGGTTGCTTTAGCTACAGTAGGGTCCAGTAGAATCCCTTAAGCATGACATCAACTGGGAGACAGTTCCCAAGTAACTTCTCTTGTTGCATAGAGATCAACACTTGTACATGGTAGATAACCCTGAGCCAGCTCTGTCCATTTCTTGCTGCCCTTCCAACACAAGGCGGTGATGAATTTCCAGACTTATAGAATCATAGATTTAGAGCTCGAAGGAGCAGCATAAATCACCTAGTCTAAGCCTCTTATTTTACAGAAGAGGAAACTGAGTTCTGTAGAAGTTAAGTAACTTTTTTAAAGAATCTGAATTCTGACCAATGCTCTTTGACTCTGAGCTTAACACTCTCTCTTTTTATCATGATGCCTTTCCTTGGGTTCCTGGGGAAAACACACACACACACACACACAACACACACACACACACACACACACACGCACAATGCATACACATAAATATACATACACACATGCATACATATAATACACATGCATGCATGCATATATACACACATGTGTGTGTGTGTGTACATATGCATGTATGTATGTATGCTTATTCTTCTTTCCATTAGGGCATAGAGGGCAAAAACATCTCTTTCCTGCTTCCCTCTCTCTGGAATGCAGGTGTTCAGGGTGTGTGAATATTGTGTCCCCCACTCCCTGGTGCACCCACTATGGACGATGGCTACTTGAAGTAGGTTCTTCTAGGCTCAGGGGCTAGTCTTCTAACTGGCAATAGCCCCACTCACAACAGATTCTCCTCTTCCCCCCCTCTATCCTCACCCCCACTCTCCTGCCTCCCCAAGGCATTTTTACTTAAGGAGTATTTAATGAGAGATAGTTTATGTATAGAAATTCAGTTTGTATCTCAGTTATGATGTAAGCTCTAATAGCAGGGACTCTTTATTAATTACTTTCTTGAATGTAGGCAGAGACTATTGTGCAACAAAAATAATAAAAGTGCAAGTAAGTAACTATAAGGGAGTCCTGGGAGAGGCAGCTTAGGTCATTCTCTCAAAGGTGTGTCAACTGTCCTGGCTCACCTTTATCCCACCCTCAAATAAACGCAGAATGTCCCCAAAGTCTTAGTGCAATTTAAGTTTTAATAATTTTAGAAGTATAAGTGTTACAAACTTCTAAAAATTGAATACTTTAATTATTAATTATTTAGTTGAAAGCTTGATTATTTAAATTTTTAAAAACTCATTTGGTTTTGTGGATTTAAAATAAAATTTTTAATATTAATTTTAATCAGAACTGTCATTATGCATTGCATGTGTGGCAATTTCTGGATGGCACTTTCTCAAACTGGTGGATCGATAAAGGAGGTTCTTTTTCTTGGCCACCTCATTCCCCTGATCTATCTCCATTACACTTTTTTTTGTGAGGACACATCAAAACTGTCATGTATGCGTCAAAACCTTGTTCTTTGTATGATTATAAGGCTAGAATTATAAATGCAATCCATCTGGTCACTGAACAGAAGCTAAGGAAAGTTTCTTTAAAGCTTGAAAGTTCACTGCCTATATCTATATATATTTTTTAAATTTAAATAATTAATCTTTCAAATTTTTTTGTAAGTTTGTAATGTTTGTACTTCTGAGGTTATTAAAACTGCACTAAGATTTTTGGGACACGCTCTATTTCAATGCAATCTCAGAAATGTAGAATTTAAGAATTGGACGGGACCTCAGTGGCCATCTAGTACCATCCATACATGGAAGGAATCGCCACCATAGCATACTCGATGAGTGGTCATCTAGTTTCTACTTGAGATGAAAGATTTAGAGACAAAAGTCTCAGAATAACCCATATACAATTTCACCCTTTTTGAAATAGGGAAATAATTCATTATTTTATTCTTTTATAGTTATGGCAGATTCATGAATTGTGTTTCCCTTTATAATTATTATCTCACAGAAGGGCAATGGATATAGGCCAGAAATAATCTAAAGATGGCTAATCTATAAACTGTCTGAGTCACTGACTAGAATTCAAAGACGAGAGCATCTCACAGAGGCAAGTAGAAAGCGATTCAGAGGTTTTAGAGGGAAGCCGGTTCAACTGAGTCTCCATTGCCGCGGTAGGAGCTACTGGGGGTGTGATGAAGGCTGGGGAAGACTCCATGCCTGCTTTTATCCACACTTGCCCCTAATGCTCAGTTACATGGGGCATACCTATGGACCAGGAGAGCCCCTTGGTATCACAGTCAGCTTGTGGAGGCTGCTACCTTGATTCTTCATGTGGAGGTGAGGATGGGGGATGGAGCTGAGTAATGTGTGTATCCCCTAGCAAAAAAGACAATGTTTGTACCTTCTTATATCACCTGGTTTTATTTGTAGCAAAAATGGCAATATCGATGTGATTTGTTTCTTCCTATAGTTGATTCAGTAGTTGAGGCAATGTGGTACACTGGAATGACTGTTTATTTGGAGTCAGTGGACCTGAGTCCAAGTTTGACCTTGGCCTCTTCTTTCCTGTGTGACTTTGGGTAAGTCTCTTAATCTCTATGAGCCATGGGTTCTTCCTCTTTAAAGTGAAGGGGTTTGACCAGATGACCCCTAGGTCACCTTGTAACCCTAAATCAATAATAAAATAGCTAGGTAATACAATGGATAGAGTGACAGACTTGGAATCAGGAAGACCTGAGTTCAAAACCAGTCTCAGACATTTACTAGCTTTGTGACCCTGGGCAAGTCACTTAACCTCTTTCTGCTTCAGTTTCCTCATCTGTAAAACAAGGATAATAATAGCATCTATCTCCTAGGGTTGTTGTGAGGATAAAAAGAAAGTATTTGTAAAGCACTTTGCAAACCTCAAGGTGCTATACTTGTCAGCCATGCTTGGTCATTGGATAATGATTAAATATTTGGAGAAATAACAATTAAGTTAATATTAACAGCTGATTCTTAGCATGCTCTTCTCTCTTTTCCACCATTCTACCACTGGTACTACAGAAGTATAAAGGGGTTCTATTGCACTAGGGGATTTTTTTAATTTAAATTTTTATCTGATTCATGGGCTGGTGTGGCCAAAACTCATCACCACCTGGTGACCAACCTTCTGGAGATAAGCTTCTCTGCACTGATCAAGGCTAGCCGCCCTTAGTGGGCCATACTTGCAGCCCTTTTCAGCTGGATATACTCTACCAAAAAAGAAAGGCGGGGCAGCTAGGTAGTGCTGTGGATAGAGTGCCAGGCCTGGAGTCAGGAAGATTCATCTTCCTGAATTCAAATCTGGTCTCACACACTCACTAGCTGTGTGACCCTGGGCAAGTCACTTAATTCTGTTTGCCTCAGTTTCCTCATCTGTAAAATGAACTGGAGGAGGAAATGACAAATCACTTCAGTATCTTTGCCAAGAAAACCTCAAATGGGGTCAAAAAGAGTCAGACACGACTGAACAATAAAATCATACCCCACCAGAGCTCCACTGATGTAAGCTCTGAAAACCCAGTGTCACTTCTGCATCATGATGACCAGAGCAGGACTTTTGAGAATACATACATTACAAAAGATCTCCATGTATAGTGATTTCCAAAGAACGGAATTATAATGAGCAAATTTATCATCATTTAGCTTATATTTCTATTTTCAAAGCTTATCATTTGTTTTCATGTTTAAGCCTTTTGTCCTGATTAAAAGTGTTAACACGTGTCTAGAGAGCCTCGTTCACAGGTGTTTGAAATAGAATACTTGTGAAATTTAAACATGTTTATATGTAACCGGGGGTGATGGAGCTGAGTAAATTGCATGCCAGGGACAAAAAGAAATTGTGACTAGCTAGAAGGATGTCTCAGAGTTTCTAATCAGGCAAATAAAGGAGTTGGTTTTAATATTTCTTCAAAGCAACAAGAAACATTTTTTAATGGTATGGCTAGTTAGCCATCTTACTTTGCAGAGCTTATGGTAAGAAGACAACACTAGGAAGTTCAGCGCAGTTTATGTTGCAAAAGATGAAGAAATAGAAAAATTCCATGCAGATCTTGACATAATCTTCCAAACTAAATTGATATTGATATTTAATTTCTTCAATAACAATAAGAACAACTAACATTTATGTAGTACTTTAAGGTTTGCACAGCACTTTACACACATTATATCATTTGATCTTGAAACAATCCTGTGAAGTAGGTACTATTATTATTCCTATTTTTACAGATGGAGAAACTGAGGCTAAAAGAAATTAAGTGATTTGCTTAGGGTCATGCATCTAGTATTTGACAGGATTTGAATTCAGGTCTTCTTGATTATCAGTCCAGGGCTCTATTTACTGTGCCTTCCATCTGTCTCAGGAAGAGGGCAAAAAGGATGTTGGAAAATATTTTTTTGAATCAAGAAATGATAGGATTAAAAAGTTTGTAGAGTATTCCAAAGTCTCATCCCTGTATGTAATGGGGGTCTGATGCTAAGCTTCTCCACATGTAGAGATGACATTTCAGGTATTCTTGGCATGCATTAGAACTCCACTGTTGTCATTTTAGTTGTGTCCAGCTCTTTGTCATCCCCATCTGGGGTTTTCTTGGCAAAGATACTGAAGTGGTTTGTCATTTCCTTTTCCAGCTTATTTTACAGATGAGGAAACTAAGATAAACAGGGTTCAGTTACTTGCCCAGGGTCACACAGCTAGTAAGTGTCTAAGGCCAGATTTGAACTCAAGAAAATGGGTCTTCCTGACCCTAGGTCCAGCACTCTATCCACTGTGCCACCTGGCTGCCTTGCAGACCCACATTACATGGATATAAAAATATTTGCTTCAAGAAGAGAGTTGGAAAGCACTAGATATGTTGATCATGGAACAATATTTAAATGCACCATTGTAACTCAGATCTCATACATGTGAGTGTTACTTTTAGCAATGAAGACCTTGGCCCATCTGTGCTTGTATGTTTCTTCTTACCTCTTTTGCTGTTGTTCAGTCATTTTCAGTTGTGTCCAACTCTTTGTGATCACATTTGGGGTTTTATTGGAAAAGACACTGGAATGGTTTGCCATTTTCTTTTCCAGCTCATTTTATAGATGAGGGACTGAGGCAAATGAGGTTTAAGTGCGTTGCCCAGGGTCATACAGCTAGGAAGTGTCTGAAGCCATATTTGAACTCAGAAGATGAATTTTCCTGACTCTAGGCCCCACGTGCTATCCCCCTGCACCACCTAGCTGCCCAAACATTTACTCTAAATATCTATGCCTCCTTATAAGATCACCACAGGGATCTGTCCATTGTATGGGGTGGGGGAAGAGGTCCTTCTTAATTCTTCTGACATTGGGACGCATTATCCCATTTGATCGCTCATTCTAATCACAAACTTCTTTGATGTATCCTTTGCACCACTTCTACTTTGTTATTCTTTGTTTGCAGTGGTCTCTTCCTACCTACTATGTGCCTCTCATTTGTCCTTTTGGGTGATTCTCAGAATCAATTTTTGGAGACGTGTTCCTTGACTTTCAGGCATGCACCATTATTGGAAGAATATTGGCAGGTAGGAGGCACAGGAAGGAGTTGAGTTTAAATCTGGCCACACTATTTCCGTGACCTTGGGCAAGTCACAACCTCTACCTGCCTCAGTTTCCTTAACTACAAAATGAGGATAACAACAGCATCTATTTCCCAGGATCATTGTGAAGATCAAATGAGTTAATATTTATACAGCTTAGCACAGTGTTTAACTTGTAGTAGGAGCTTAATAATTGCTTATTCCTTCTCTCTCTCTCTCTCTTTCTACACACACACACACACACACACACACCCCTTAGTATTAAAATGATGGCTCTTTGTTTCAGGAAGAAGGTTGAGGTCATTAAAAGAACTTTGCAAATTTCATAAAGATGATCTGGCCAGCTCCATTCATTTTGGAACAAACTCATTGTCCATCAGCTTCCTTTGTACACACACACACGTACGCACACACACACACACACACAAGTGCATGAGCTTAGGTTTTCTAGGTTTTCTAGGCATTTACATATAACAATCTGGACAATGAATATTTTTCATACACTTGGTTTTTCCTGTGTGGATGGTCAGACCAAACACTTATGGGTGATTCCCAATCTCATTTAGATGCCCTGTAGTGTTCCAGAGCTTAATGCAATCAGCATGAGGTAATTTGCAACCAAGAGCATCTGGAAAGCTTCATCATTTGTAAGTCTCTTTGGCTTGGACTCTGCGCTTGAGCTCCATGAAGATGCACCTCCCAGTTTTTTTTTTTAATTTTTGTTTCCTTTGAAATTAATTAGCAGAGAGTTATTGAACAGTTATCTCTGTTACGACATCTTTTAAAAATTCCTGTACATTTTTGACATATTGAAGGGAGACACTTTGTTGGAAGGGAGACTTTAAGTCACTGTTTGACTGGATTGAATCAAATACTTTTTTCATAATCAACAAAAAATAGACAAAATATGATCTTGTATTCTCTACACCTCCTCGTTAGTTATGGGATGGCAAAAATGTGCTCTGTTGTGGAATATCTTTTAAAAAGTATTCTTTCTAATATCCTCATCAAAGATGCCCTCTCATAAAAAATGCTATCTATCTGGGAAAACAGGAACACAAATCAAAAGTATTAATGTTTTACAGTTTGTCTTTTTGGGGAGTAGTAACCATGTGAAATTTTTTTCAATGCCTTTGATATCTTTCCCTTCCTTCAGATACTTGGAGAATCAGTCCTTCAATGTCCTCAAAAGTGTATTGTCTACAGTATGAACCTCTCCTGTGTGTACTTGGCCAAGTTCATCTGCTTTTCCCATCTGTGTTTTCTTCAGAGCCATTTTTATGTCCTCAAGAAGTATATCTGGGACTGTGAAGTTAGAGTCTAAATGTGGTGGGTGCAGTGTCCTTGATGGTGAAAAGAGTTTATTGTAAAGATATTTGCAACATGAAATGCATCCAAATAATGAAACTGAGCATATCTCAACAGGCAGCCAAGTGGTGCCATGGATAGAGTACTACTCTTAGAGTCAGGAAGACCTGAGTTCAAATCTGGCCTCAGACACTTAGTAGCTGTGTGAACTGGGCAAGTTACTTAACCTCTGTTTGCCTCAATTTGCTCACCTATAAAAATGGGGATAGCAATCACCATTACCTCCTAGAGTTTTTGCGAGAATAAAATAATATTTGTAAAGTATTTTTTATGAACCTTAAAGAGCTATATAAATGCTAGCTATTATTATTAAGAAACAAAAATGCACATTCCTTGAGGGGTAGAGACTGGGTTTTTTGTTTCATTTTGTTTTGCCTTTCTTCACATCTCCAGGGCTAGCACAGTTCTTGGCATATAGCAAGTAATAAATGCTTGTTGTCTGCCTGACTGACTCAAATGACCCATTACTGATAAAGTAATACATGTTCACTTGGTTTTCAGTCATATCCAACTCTTTGTGATCTCATTTGGGCTTTTCTTGGCAAAGATGCTGGAGGGGTTTGCCATTGCCTCCTCTAGCTCATCTTACAGATGAGGAAGCTGAGGCAAACAGGATTAAGTGACTTGTCCAGGGTCACACAGCTAGTAAGTGTCTGAGGTCAGATTTGAGTTAAGGAAAACGAGTCTTCCTGACTTCTGCCCTGGCACTCTACCCACTGTGCCACCTAGCTGCCCCAAAGAAATACTTACTGCTCAGATTATAATATATAATTGGATAGACAACCCATTGAATTGGTCCATATATGTCTATATAGCTATATCTATCTATATCTATATATATATGGAGAGAGATGTATAAAGGTATGTATATGTATATGTATGTATGTAGAAATAGAAAAACAAGATTCTCAAAGAGTTCACATCCTAATGGGGGGGGAACAACACATACATGAGGGCATTTGCACAATTATACACCACTTTTAATGATCCCAGACTGTCCAAAAACCATCTTTTTAATGCCAGTGTTCAACTAGTGATATGAAAATGCTGCTAATTATGGAACACTACGATTACAGGGGCTCCAGAAAGTGATGGAAAGATAAATGGTGCGTATAGGATTGCTGCACACACACTCTCAGCAGTGATTTGCTTGAAATGGATTTCAAAATCAAGAACTTACAAAGGAAGGGAGCTAGTCGGGATGTGAGAGAGAGGGAGAGCAGATGGAGAGTTGAGCATTGTGCTGTGAGTCACAAAATATTAGAAGATGACAGGAAAGCCTTGAGCATGCTAGGTGCATCCTCTATTGCTGGTTTACAAAATCATGGAACATATCTGTATGGCAAGAATCATGCAAAATGAGAGGATGTGGGTCAGTTCCAATCTGCATTGGTGGCCAATATGCCCACCCCAATGAGATCCATTATATATGAATTTTTGAATTGTATGTATTGTCTAATGCCTGGATGCCATAGCTATTGACTGAATTCTGGCTGTTTGCAGCAAGAAATAACAATGAACAGATCCATGAAATAGGGTTTTGTTTTCATTGTTTTTATTTTAACTCAAATCATTTGTCTTTTTAAAATGCATTTGTTCCTTTCTATAATGTATCTGAATTTTCACAAGTATATTTGAATGCCACACTCTTTTATTTATTAGTAGGGAGACAGGCTGTATTCTAATTATGAGCTTTCTTTGGGATCCAAGGCAGAGCTCAGCCTTATGCCCCATAATGAGTTCCACTCTATAAGTTATAGCCAGGTTTGAATGTAATAGCTGCCTAAACCACCCTCATTGTATTCAAGTTTTGTAAGCAATTTGGAGATGCTATCAAGAAAAATATGGTAGCCATATGGCAGATCAGCCATAACCATGCAACACAAATTATAATCATCTTTCACTCCCCACACACCCAAACTATCTTTCTCATCTAACCCTCCTGTCGGTGGATACCATTATTCTCCCAGTCCCCTAGGCTTGAAACCTCAGTCATTTCTGTCTAGATCAAGGGCAGTAACTGCCCTTTCAGTTGCTAGAGTAGAAAGGAATACAGTGAATTGGTTATCCTGGCCACCTACCTCTGGATGTACTCCCAATTGTCAATGTCATTCTTAAAATGTGGTATCCATTTTAGGCATGCTAGATCAGAAAGAGGCCACAAACCATACAGCCTCATGGTTGGGAGGTTGTCCCAGCAGAGACCCACCCTTCAAATCCCTATTTAGCTCCACTAAGATTCCAGTGAAGGATTCCTTCAATTCCTAGCTTTCCCTCTCATACATTTGGCTTAGTTAGCTAGGCATCACACATGGGTTTCTTGGTCAAGTATTCTAGTTTTTCCTATACCCTTTGTATCCTTGTATAGCAATGCCTTATTCCCTTTCTCCTCTCCCCCCCCCCCCATACTCAGTCAGGTACATAAACACACACATACACTGCAATTAAATTAAATTCGACATTCATTAAGTGCTTAAGGTGAGTATGGCATTGTGCTAGATCTTAGGGACACACATACACACACACACACACACACACACACACACACACAAAGGAAACACTGCCTCAATGAACTTATACTGTCTCCATTAATGAATTTGACTTTATAGCTGCTTTTGCATTTCTAAGTGACTTAATGGACAGTGTACAGGACTTGGAGTCAGGAAGACCTGGGTTCAAATCCAGCCTTAAACATCTACTAGTCAAGTTCACCCTGGACAAGTTGCTTTACCTCTTGCAGCCTCAGTTTCCTCATCTGTAAAATACCTATGGCACTGACCTCACAGAGATACTGTAAAAATCAAATGGGATAATATATGCCAAGAATTGGCAGACTGTAATAATAACAGTGACAACAATGACTGCATAAAAGCTAGCTATCATCATCACAATTTCCTCAGCTGTTGTCCTGAATGGCTCCTTGGGGCGCTCAGCCAGTAATGATCTTATTACCCTCTTCTGGTCCCAGTGGAGGTTGTAGTCACTCACTTTTAGATATCCTGGGTCTGGATACTAACAAGTTCCTCAGCACTCTGACCTGGTCAAACCACACCTTGAGTACCGTGTTCAGTTCTGGTGCCCTGTTTTAAGAACTGACAAAGTGGAGCCCGTCTAGAAAGCGGTGGTCAAGATGACAGCAGATCTGGAAATCATGTCATATGAAGAATGGGTGAAGAATATGGGATGAGAAAGGGGAGGAAGAATGGTGGTGATAAAGGAAAGCTGTTTTCCAATATTTGAGGGAAAGTCATGGAAAGAGAGATTAAACTTCTGTGTAAATTCATAGAATAGGACCCATGGGTTTAAATTATAAGGAAAAATATTTTCATTTAATGAGAAAGAACTTTCTTTTAGTTTGGAAGTTCTTAACTTGTCACTTATGGATAGATTTTAAGGAATATGCTAATCTCTAACTGAAAATTAGTATTTCCTTCTTCAATTGTGAGCACAGGCAACAAACATTATTCTGAGAAGGGGTCCATAGGCTTTCAGCAGATTGTCAAAGGGGTCCATGGCACAAAGAAGGTTAAGAACCCCTATTCTAGTTAGAACTGTTCTCAGATGGAATGGATCTTCTTGGAAAGGATTGAGCTATCACAGGACTGTCTTAGTAGAGCCTGGAGCAATGCTGAATATAAGGCTGGAACAGATAAACTCTGGAGGCCCTATCCAACTCTATGGTTCTAGGATTCTCTATAGGTTCTCCTATATGTAATTGATATCTATACCCTATTTATCCTTTTTTTTTTAAACAATGTCTCCCATCTCTCTTTCCCTTTGAAATCCCACTTCCATCTCCTCACGTTTATACAATTGCAATAGTTTTCCAAGTAGCCTCCTTGGTTCTGATCTATTTGATAATTTTGCTATCAATGGCTTGGACAAAGGCATAGATGTCACATTTATCAAGCATGATTATGACTCTTAGATAAGAAGGATAGTTAAAGCAGTGAATGATGGAGTCAGGAGCCAGAAAGATCTCAATAGGTAAGAATGATAGAATTAACCTAGTAAGATCAAATTCAGCTGAGATAAGTGTAAATCCTATTCCTGGCTTCAAAAAAATCAATTTTACAAGTTCAAAATGGAAGAAGCCTGATTTCACAATAGTTTATATGGGAAAGAAAAAAGCTTAAGCCTTTAAAGAACTACATTTCCAGTATGAGTCAAGTGTACTCTGGAGTTAGAGGACATAGGTTTAAATCTTACCTATGGCACTTACTACATAGATCTAGTTTTTGCATCTGTAAAATGAGGGGGTTGAATTTGATGTCTTGGAGGGTCCCTTCTGACTCTACATCTATGTTTCTTTGAAAAATGGGATGTGCCAGGAAAGGAAAAAAAAACATAATGTGATCTTAGGCTGCCTTAACAGAATTATAGCATCAGGAATGAGAGAGATGATTGCCCCTCTGTACTCTGCCCTGGTCAGACCACATCTGGGATACTGCATTCAGTTCTGAGCACCACTGTTTAGGAAGAACATTAGCAAGCTGGATGGCATCAAATGTAGGGTGACCAGGATGGTGGAGGGCCTTGGAACCATGCCTACAAGAAGCAGTTATAGAAACTGGGGGAAAAAAGGCTAAAAGGAGATATGATTGCTGCCTTTAAGTATTTGAGTGGGTTGTCAAGTGAGAGACATAAGATTTGTTCTGCTTAGCCCCAGAGGGCAGAAATAAGAGCAATGGTTAGGATGGCAGCTAGGTGGCACACTGGGCCTGGAGTCAGGGAGACCTGAGTTCAAACACAGTCTCAAATACCTATTAGCTGTGCAACCCTGGGCAAGTCACTTAACCTGTTTGCCTCAATTTCCTTAACTGTAAAAAGGGGATAATAATAGCACCTACCTCCCAGGGTTGTTGTGAAGGCCAGTTGAGATAACTGTAAAGTGCTTAGCACATGCCTGGCATGTAGTAAGGGCTATACAAATATTAGCTATTATTAGTTATTATTAAATAGCAGAGAAGCCAATTTAGGCATGATGTGAGGAAAACTTCCTGCAGTTAGAGCTGTCTAAAAGGGATCTATGCTGCCTTAAGAGGCTCCTTCTTCCTCACTAGAGATCTTTAAATGAGAACTGGGTAATCACTTGTAGACATTGTAGAGGGGATTTCTGAACAGGTTGCGCTAGCTGGGCTCTTTTAGCTCTGAGATACTGCTATCCTGTGCTCCTCCGGTTTCTAGTCTCTACTTCAGCCATCCTGAACATGATTCATCTTCCTAAAATACCACTTTTACCATGTGATTCCCTTGCCCTCAAACCTGAAATGATTTTCAATTATGGTATAAAGTCCCAGATCCTTAGTCTGACATTCAAGGTCATCCACAATTTGGCCCCAGTCTATCCTTCCAAGTCACTCACAACTCCCTCACAAGAAACCCCTTACTCTCTGTTTCTTGGACAAAACCTTTCAGGTTTCTGATTCTGTACCTTTGCTTCTGTTCTCTCTCTCTCTCTTTCTTTCTTTCTCTCTCTCTCTCTCTCTCTCTCTCTCTCTCTCTCTCTCTCTCTCTCTCTCTCTCTCTCTCTCTCTCTCTCTCTGTTTCCCTCTTCCTCTTTTTTAATTATCACTCATTTGGCATTCGTCATCTACTGACTAAAATTGTTCATTATTTTTGTGCATTGAACATGTGCAATCTCCATGGGGAAACTTGAGAGAATCTACCATTGTTTTGTATCACTGGCAATATCTAACACAGAATGTTGCATATTCAATAAAGAGCTGTTGATTAACAATCAATCAGAAGAACACTAGGAGTGATTCAAATTTCAAAACTTCATGTTACATTATTGATTACTGAGAGTCTGGGGATGAGGTCCATGGAGACCCAGTTCTATTATGAAAACCCAACCAATAAATTTATAAGGAATCTGCAATTAGTCTGAGAGTTAGGAGGCTAAATAAAGCTCAACTAGGAAAAATCAGGATGTCATGACCAATGTTCCTTGATGTTTTTAGGTGATGAGAAGACAATCATTATACATGAGCAAAAACTATGAAGACTGAGCATAAACAGAGTTTGTGGTATTATAACCAAATTAATTTATAACTAAATCAATGTGATGTGTAGCACCTTATAGACAAAAGAAACTTTAGAGATCATCTAGTTCACCCCTCTTCCTTTTATAGGTGAGGCAACTGAGGCATAGAGTGATCATTATTGGCACAGAGTTGCTTTCTTTGGTCAAACTCTTTAATTTCATTCATTTGTGGAAATCACCATGTAGAAATCCCTCCATTGAAGCAACTATTCTATAATTCAGTCTTAACATGAAGACTTGGTGAATTGCCCAGGGTCAATACATGTCAGGGGAAGGACTTGAACTCAGTTGTCTCTCATTCTACATAGTAATTGAATAGAGGGTGGTTCAGTGGGTACAGCACTGGACCTTGGGTCAGAAAGACCTGAGTTCAAAGCCAGTCTCAGACGCTCACTAATTGTGTGACCCTGGACAAGTCACTTAACCTCTGTTTGCCTTAATCCACTGGAGAAGAAAATGGCAAACCACTGTAGTATCTTTGCCAAGAAAACCCTATGGCCAGCATTGGTGTGCTACAGTCCATGGGGTGATGAAGAGTTGGATGTGACTGAACAACAACAATATTTCATACAAATGATGGAGGTTGGAGATAATCAGAAGACCTGGGTTCAAACCCTGGTTCTTTCCCTTTGTTCTTGTGTGCTCTCAGTTTTCTTATCTGCAAAATGAGGGAATTGGATTAGTTCATCTCTAAGGTCCTTCCAGTTGACAACTCTGACAACTTTCAGGTAGCCAGAAGAGTAAACTCAGAAGACATTGGGAACGGTAATGGGGGTGGGGAGCAGGAAGATGCTCTGAGGTGGTCTGCAGGGGAGTCCAGACAGCTGGTAATCTTGGGTGTCATTTAACCTCTATAGACCTCAGTTCCTCATCTGTAAAAATGAGTGGGTTAGATTAGATGACTTGGAAGTTCCCTGCCCGCTCAAAGTCTATGATCTTCTAATTGTCTCTAGCAGAGACCGTTGGTGGTTTGGGCATCAGGTGTTGGGAGTCAGAACAGACCCTGGGGGGTGGGGTGGGGTGATCAGCCTCTGTTGGACTAGAATAGGGCAGCCCTCTCCCTCCAAGGTGGAAGCGCTCTTTCTCCACCCCAAACTCCCTTTCCCCACTCCTGCTCCAAGAAACTAAGATTGGACTAGTTGCTCTAAGCCTCAGCCTTCAGATAGGAAGCTAGCAGAAGAGAGAGAGAAAGCCAGTTTCCTTACTCTGCAAGCAGAACTCTCCCAATCTACTCCAAACCTTCTGTGACACCTCATCCCCAACCCTCCCAAGAGAACCCAAGAATAGCAGTCCTATTTGACTCCACGTAAAAAGCCCTCTCCCTCTACTTCCCTAGCCCACTTGTAAGATAGCCAGGATAACACATACAGGAGCCTGGGGCTGCCTCAGAGACAATCCCAGGACTAGCTTGTGTGCTAGCATGGGACCGGGTGGGTTTTATTGCTGCCCTGCTTCCCCTGGGGCCTCCCCAGTGATTACCTCAGCCCCAGTGAGAGCCATCACCACAGATGCAGGTGAGTAAACACAACATGCTAGAGAGATGGAAAAAGAAAGTGCTTCCCACCGGAAAGTCAATTTCTGACAATAGCAGTTTCCCGAAAAGGCCAAAGAGCAAGGAGAGGCTGGGCCAATCTGGGCTAAATGAAGTGGTCCAGAACAAAGAGGGTAATAGCAGGAAGCAGCATTCATTCCTGAAGAATCCCCCTCAAGTGAAATGCCAGACGGGGTATCTTTCCGGTGTTGCTGGAGGGGGCCCTTTCCCAGACAGCCCAGTCCAGGTTCCAGCAGCCTCAAAAATTCCCCTGAAGCAAAGAGATCTGTTCCCTGTGTACCTCCCTCTCCCCTGCCCCCACGTACACACAGAGTCGGCTGGCTTCCTTAGAAACCTGCTTGGAAACTTTTGAATCGTAAATGAGGATTATGGTTGCAGCTGATTTCATTTTTGAGAATTCCCGGGAGGCCAGTGGGGCACAGTGTGGGAAGAGGTATTTTGATTTTGCTTTCCACTCTGCTCTGAACATGTTTTATGTGTTGAAGATGAACGGAAAAGAGGAGGGCAGAGGGGGGGAAAGAGAGGACCCACACGTCCAAAGTAGAGATGCCATGAGTAAACCTGGTCATATGGCAGATGACTCCCCCCCCCCCCCCCCGCCTTCCCCTTCTACCCCTAGTCCCCTAGAAGGAGGGTTTAGGCCACTAATTGTAGTGACTGTCTACTAGACTCTGGCTGCCAAGTGCCTTGGGGCGACCTGCTGAGAAGCTGCCAAAAAGCTGTGGCTGAGTCACTGGCTGTTTCTAGATAGGGCTAAGCAAGCCAATTCAGATGAAAGGAGTGTCCTGTCCCCCAAATTTCATGGGGAACCTGCTCTCTTTTTTTTGGTTTGGCTTGGCAAAATCCTTCCCCTTTTCTCTGGCCAAGGACAGATTTCTTTCATTCTGTGTTGCAATCTACTTAGGGTTTTACCTGGGAATTTACTGTTATCTATTCTTTTGGATTATTAGCAAATACTAAGCAATATTTCAACCTGTCAGTCAGTCAACAAACATTTATTAAGAGCTTGTCCCTAACTTTGTGTTAAACTCTGGGGATTAAAAAAAAAAATAAAAAGGAAAACAAAACAAAACAAAGAAATCCTTGCCTGCATGGAGTTCACATTCTAATGAGGGAGAAAACATTTAAATTACTAAGTCCAGAGAAGGTATATAGAGAATAGGTAGAAGATAATGTTGGGGTCGTGCGGGGCAGCTAGGTGGTACAGTGGGTAGAGGACTAGGCTTGGAATCAGGAAGACTCATCTTCCTGAGGTCAAATCTGGCCTTAAGTTTCCTCGTCTGTAAGATGAGCTGGAGAAGGGAATGGCAAAGCCACTCTAGTATCTTTGCCAAAAAACCCCCAAATGGGTCACAAAGTTGGGCAGAACTGATTTTTTATTTTAGGCAATTGGGGTTAAGTGACTTGCCCAGGGTCACACAGCTAGTAAGTGTCAAGTGTTTGGTCTGAGGCCAGATTTGATCTCAGGTCCTCCTGACTTCAGGGCCGGTGCTCTATCCACTGCGCCACCTAGACGCCCCTGGGCACAAGTGAAATGACTGAACAACAATCTCTGAGGGGAAGGCTCTAGAAGCTGGGAGGGGTGTAATGAATGAGGGGATTGCCCCTTTCCATAGCAAGCAGGATTTGAGTTGAGTCTCTATGAAAGCCGGGGAACTAAGAGGCGGAGATGAAAAGAGAAAGCATTCCAGGCACTGGAAACAGCCAGCAGAAAGTCAGGGAGATGAGAGATTTGAGTCGCAGTCAAGTCCTCAAGGAAACACATGCAAGCCAGTGTAGCTACATCTTAGAGTTCATAGTGTAAAGGAGAAGACTGGGAAAGTAAGAAGGAGCCAGTTTATGAAGAACTTTATATGCCAAACAACAGACTTTATATTTGCTCCTGGAAATATGTAACAAAGAGTCACTGGGATTTCTGGAGTGTGCTTGGGATGTGTGTGTGTGTGTGTATGTGTGTGTGTGTGTGTGTGTGTGTGGGGGGGGTGGTAACTTGGTTAGGTCTAGACTTTAAGAAAATCACTTTGCTGAGTAGAAGATACATTGTATTGGGGAGAGACAAGGCAGGAAGACCAATTAGAAGATCGTAGAGATCCAGGGGAGAGGGGATGAGGGCCTGAACTAGGATAAAAGAGGATACATACAGAAGGGAAAGTAGAAATGATTCGATCTGACAATGCACTGGATAGGGGAGGCCAGCAAGAGGGAGGAACCGAGGATGCTGCTGCAGTTGTGAACCCCGGGTGACTTAATGGTAGCAAGAAAGTCTGGAAAGGGTGGTGCTTTGGGGAATCATTTCTAAATTAGATAATTAGTTCCGTTTTAGACATATTGGGTGCGTGATGACAATGGAGCATTTAGTTGGAAATCTCCAAAAGGTGATATGAAACCGGAGCTCGGGAGAGTGTTGTTGATCATTTGTTTCAGTTGTGCCAACTCTTTGTGACCCCATTTGGGGTTTTCTTGGCAAAGGCATTGGAGTGGTTTGCCATTGCCTTCTCCAGCTCATTTTTACAAATGAGGAAACTGAGGCAAACAGTGTTTGCCCAGGGTCACACAGTTAGTAAGTGTCTGAAACTCAGATTTGAATTCAGGAAGAGAAATCTTGACACAGATTAGAGCTGGATTTGTAGACCTCAGAATCATCTACATAGATATGAGAATTAAACCCATGGAAACTGATGGGATTACCAAGTGAGATACTATAGAGCAAAAAGAGAGTGACCAGGAAAGAGCTTTGGAGGACACTCACAGTTAATGGCTGTAACACGGATGCAGAACCAGTGCAGGAGACTGGGAAGAGAACAAGGGAAGAGCAGTGTCAGGAAAACCCAGAGAGGATAGAGTATGTAGAGGAAGAAGGTAATCCGCAGTACCAGATGCTTCTGAGAGGTCTAGTAGGATTAGAATTGAGCAAGGAGCAAGCTCACCTCTTAATCTAAAGTCAAAGTGAAGGAGGAAACAGTGGGTGAAGGTGTCTGAGTGATATAAGATAAAGAGGAGAAAAGGGGGAGCTCTTGTTGAATAGCCTTCATTTTTTAATTTTTTTGGTGAAATGTGAGTCAAGGACTTCAGCTGAGAGGATGGAGGACGGGGTCACATTAGAGACCTGAGATGAGGAAGTTTAGGAGAGCAGCTGTGGAAATGGGACAGCAAATTAATTTGGGAAGAGTTGGACGACTGTCTTGCTGCAGTGAGGAGCCAGTTGAGATTAGATTTCTAGGTGACTCAGTTATCATGATTTTGTGATTTTGTCAGAGGGAAGGAGCCAGATGGTGAGGGTAATACAAGCTTGGGGTTTGGCAAAGTGTGATCAATAATAGGACTAGGGAGGGGGCAGATGGGTGGCACAGTGGATAGAGCACCAGCCCTGAAGTCAGGAGGACCAGAGTTCAAATCTGACCTCAGACCAAACACTTGACACTTACTAGCTGTGTGACCCTGGGCAAGTCACTTAACCCCAGTTGCCTAAAAAAGTTAAAAACAAAACAAAAATAATAGGACTAGGGAGCAATGGATTTCAGGGCAGAAGATAGCATCTTATTGAGTTGATTCACCAGAACATCAAGATAGGTAATGGGGAAGATAGATGATGACCTGAGAAAGACCTGAGGCATTCAGACATTATTAGAGTATAATAAATAAGCCCCTATTTTGTGTCAGGTATTGTTCTAGGAGCTAGGGATATGAAGGAAGAAAACAGTTTTTGGCCTCAAGGATTTTACATTTTACAAGATCTAGGACTGCTGGGTGTGGTTCCCTGAACTCAGGTCACATCCCTTTATCAGTAAGATAGTCTTTAAGAGAGTTCCAGTCAACATTAATTAAGTTTCTACTGTGTATTAGGCGCAGTGCCAAGTGCTGGAGATTAAAAAAAAAGGCAAAAGACAGTCCCTGCCCTCAAGGAGCTTATCTTTTGGGGATATTTATTAAGTTAGCCAGAATATCCTTGGACTGGCCCCTACAGGAAGTCTTTCCAGGTTCTTTAAGGTAGGGCAGAGCTTATGCCCCAGAACCAAGGTTCGCCTACAGGTCACACTAAGGAAGGGGAGTAGGAAGTTAGCTGAAGAATGTATAAATACTGGTTGTTTTTTGTTTTTGTTTTTATTTGGTCCTAACCTCTGATTTTCATCAGTGTAGAGGTGTCAGAGTTTTAGATAGTTGCCTAGGAAAACTGAACGACTTGCCCAGGGCCACAAGGTCATCATGTGTCCAAGGAGACACTTGAACTGAGAATTTAGGGACTTCCAGACAAGCTCTGTATTAAGAATGCTCTGCTGCTGGGTTAGGGGGTGGAGAGGCAAGAGATTACAATGCATTTATATTGAAATCAGGGAAATGAGGCTTCATTTTTTATCCAAACTTAAATCACTGAATGGCTGTTCTCTCAAATGAACTGAGATCTGGGAAAGACCTTACAAGGAATATAAATTTCTTGAACTAGAGCCCTGGAAACCAGGCATTGATAAGGCCATTGGGTTTCAAATGGAGCTACTTGAGTATGCCTTAAAGTTAAACCCAAATCACTTTGGCTCTTACTGATTGGCCAATAGTGGGCTCCAACCCAAGCTTCAGTTGGTCATTGGGTTTTGTTGGCTCTGAATGAGTATAAATAGCAACTGTTTCTGTTCTGTCCAGAAACCCTGAAGGTCTTTCCCTCCCAGATTGTTTAATTTTTTTTTTCCTTAGTAGGTAATGGAGGCCATTTTTTTTTTTACCTCATTTCTTACCTAGCCTTAGTCATGTAATGGGTATTGCCTCAGATGACCTGACACCTGGGAAAGACCTTAGCTTAAGAAGGCCAAGGTCTCCCACTGCATCCAGAGAAATCTCCAGTCATCTTGATCTATGTTTTGCCACTGGACCCAGACGGCTCTGGAGGAGAGAGTGAAGCTGATGACTTTGCACAGCTCTGCCTCACTTAAATCCAATTCATTTGCAAGTCAGGACATCACCTTCCTGATGTCATTGGTTAAAGGACAAGGAACAGCAACAGAGCATTGAATGGATAGAAGGAAGTTGAAATAACTTGTTTACACGGAAAAAGTATAGAAGGGGAGGATTTTAAATTGCTTTCTATAAATGGATATGTTAGGTGAATATCTCAAACTCCAGAGATTAAGAGTTGGGCCACCTGTGCTAGATTTGGAGTCAGAGGACCTGGGTCTGAATTCTGCCTCTGACATCTACTATTTGTGAGACCTTGGTGGAAGGACCTCAGTAGCCTCCTCTGCTCCTAAGAAGAAGCCTCAAAATAAAGCCAGCAGTAATGGTAGAGAGTCCTTTCTCCTCCCTCACCAAGGCTAGCAGGGTGTTTAACCATCTATTTTAAAATTTAATTTTATTTTTAATTTATGAAATAAAACAAGTGTTTCCATAACATAGTAGAAAAAAAAGATGATTGCACATGAAACTACAAATCTATTAGGTACAACTTATCATTCCTTTTAAATATATGTTATCATGTAAATTTCTTTTTTTCTCCACTCCCCCCTACCCCAAGAGATAGAGAGCAGAGTAAGATGCAAAATGAATAAATTTGATTACAGTAAATTAAAAAGGTTTGTACAAATAAAACAAATGTAGCCAAGATCAGAAGGAAAGCAGAAAATTGAAAAAAATTACAGTTTCTCAGCTAAGGGTTTCATATCTTAAATATATAAAGAGCTTTATAAAATCTATAAGAATCATTCCCCAATTGATAAACAGTCAAAGATTGTCTGACTATCAATAAGTTGCCAATTCCCCAGAGGTTCCCCTCAATAGGCATCCACATCAGTCCAAGAACCTTGAGCTGTTTACCAAGCCCAGGCTCCCTACTCCCTCCGCCCAATGCCTGGTCTTGCTTGACTCAGATAGGTATCATATAAAACCCACTGGACTTTATTGGTTTTGGTGCTTACCTTTCCCAGAGAATACCGAGCTGTGTCCATCCTCCCTGACTGCCCTTTCTTATTATGAGCACTTCCCCTCAATAAAGCTGGCTTGCTGCACTTTGTCTCTATGCACTCCCGTTGTGTGCAGCGTTCTGTCCTCTGTCCTCTACTTTGGACACTTGGGCAAGCCTTTGAACCCCTTTGGGTCCTCAGGAATTCAGGCTAGCCAGGTTACGTGCCAGCCCTATCTATTTTTAATTTCAAGGAGGCACATTTCCTGAATATTGTAGAGATCTCATTAAATTCTACTTTCCTACTACTCCAGCTGAATCTTCTAAAGCTATCAGTTACTGTTTGCTAAAGGACAGACAGTTTTTCAGTATGTTGAGGGTTAATGCCCTGTGTGGCTGTGGTCTGCAAGAAGGAAGTACAAAAGGCATTGGGCATCCAGTTGATGCAGGTGTCTGGAAGTAATTCTGTATGCTGCCTTCTTTTCTCTCACTATTGATGTAAAAACTGCATGAGGCATTGCTGTGGGGCTGTCAACAGGTTTTATGGTTTATAAAGGGTAAATGGTCCTTTTCTGAAGTATTTTCTTTGCTTGGGCATCCAAAATTTCTAACTAGTCACTGATTGCACAATTTGTAAAACACTATCCCAGAGTTTAGGGATGAAGTGAAATCCTGTGGTTAGAGTTGGCAAACGGTATAGAACTTTGGCCCTTATTCTTGGCATCACTGATGACCCACAGACTGATCTTATGACCACTTATCTTCCTCAAGCTTTGCAAATTGGGCAAGACAATTCTTGCCTCAAGAGTATGTTGTGAGGGTTAATCAGGTTATCCTTGAAAAATGTTTGAATTCATCAGTCAAAAGGTATTGCATAAAGACAAAGTGGCATTATTGTTTCCCCTCAGAAAAGCATATGAGAATTGAATGAGGAAAAAATAACATGGCCTTTACTGGGCTATTTTTATTCGCCCAAGGTCATTTAAAAATGTCACAGTTTTATGAAGAATCCAGCTGATTATTAGCCTGGCCCATCCTATGTCGCATGAATGCCTTTACCTAAAGTGATAAAGACAGCTTTATATGTGGGGAATAACTGCAAATTTAACATAACAAAACTTTGTTACTTTGGACTCTGTTAATTCAGGAAATGCAATAATTTGACAGTCACTGAGGTTAACTACCCTTTCATTAAGTGTGAGTAAAGTACTTCCTAATCCACATAATTGTTTCCAGTTAATAATGTAAACAAACTTCCAGGGGAATTTTTTTGAGATACATTTTTAAAGAACTATAGAAGCAAACAATTGCTAATTATTTTTTCTGTTAACTAAAGCAGTTCCATTCCCTTTTGGAATATAGAACTCTCACCTTAAACATCTGTGGCTGGGTTAATTGGGGTGAAGAATATAAAATCCAAGCCACTAGAAAAAGGAGCCATCTGAAATCAAGGTCAAGTTACTGAGCAAAAGAGAAAAAAATTAAGGTGTGAGATACCGCAGGTCCAACTCTGGGCTTAGCTGGCCTTTCATCCTCCATTGAACTCCATCAAGTGTGTGTCCTACTCAACCTAATCTTACCTGTCCAATTACCAAGTTCTCAGCTGACTCTTGGAGATACCAGAAGGAACTATCATAAATTACACCTGTTAGCCCAGGTAATAACATTGTGTTTATTTCAGAATATTCTATAAAATAGAATTTTCTCTAATTTCACTGTCTCCCAAGTTGGTCTGAATTTGATGATATTTTTATTTCTAAAATGGAAAGATTCTTGTAATAGCAGGCAAAATGAATCACACTTTTCGGCCAAGATTCTTTAAAAAAATTTTTTTTCCTGAGCTTTTTAATTGTACAGTGATATTTTTAAGAACATTTGTTTGTTCCTTAAAGCTTCCATTATCAATCTCTTTCTTCTAATTTTATTTTTTTTTTTAGGCAATTGGGGTTTAAATGACTTGCCCAGGGTCACACAGCTAGTGAGTGTCAAGTGTTTGGTCTGAGGCAGGATTTGAACTATCTACTGCACCACCTAGCTGCCCCTCAATCTCTTTCTTCTAGTATGTGCCCTTAACCTTCCTTCTCATTATTCTGGTTCCATGACTAATAAATACCTTATTGCTAATTATATTTAACTATTTTCTACTAGAGAATGTTTTGTCCATTTTGTTTAGTTGTTTAGTATCTGTTTCACCATAAAGGATTGGAAAGGGCACCTCATATTTGATAGGACTAATGCAATTCAGGTTAGTGAATGTTTATGGCTTTGCACTCTGAGGGATTCTACCTACGACTCCAAATCCTTTGTGAATCCTGGTACTGATGCTGAGAAGGAAATGGCAAGCCACTCCAGTATCTTTGCCAAGAAGGCTCTGTGGACAATGTGGTCCATGGGGTCATGAAGAGTGAGACACAACTGAACAAATAGACAACTGATGCTGTGGTGCTAACCATTTACTACTTTTGCAGAAACGTCATTAGCTCCATGCCTCGCACCTCAGGGACCCTTGACTGCATCCACTGAGCAGCAAGAGATAGGGGTGCAAGAAGCAAATTCTTGTTCACTAAATGAAAGCTCTTTAGATGGTAAAAGAGGAACTGAAGAAAGGCTTCCGGGATCTCTCTCTCTCTCATACACACATATGTATACTCTTTTTTTTTCTTTATTTGTAATTGTTTTATTTTTTCAATTATCAAATATTCTCTTCTTCCTCTCACCTTCCATCCACAATTACTGGAGGAGAAAAAAGAAAAAAAAAGGAAAACTCTTGTAGGAAATATACAGGCAAGCAAAATAAATCCCCATATTGACCATGTCCAAAAATGTGTGTCTCATTTTGCATCTTTAGTTTATCATTTCTTTCAGTCTTCTCATCAGTCTTCTATAATCATGGCTGATCATTGCATTAATCAGGGTTCTTATATCTTTAAAAGTTGTTTTTCAGTATACTATAAACTGTTCTTCTGGTTCTGCCCATTTCACTCTTCATTAGTTTCTAAAATTTTTTCCAAGTTCTTCTGAAATAATCTCTTTGTTTCTAACAGCACAATAGTATTCCATTATGTTCATGTACCACAGTTTGTTCAACCATTCCTAATGTGATATTCCTTTTCATTTTTGCCACTGCAAAAAAGCGTTACTATAAATATTTTTGTACATGTCGGATCTTTCCTCCTTTCTTTGATCTCTTTGAGGGTATAGATCTAGAAATGTCATCATTATTCATGTCTCTATCAATGTGCCGTAGTGTATCAATGTGCCTATTTTCCCATAGAGCTTCCAACATTTGTTATTTTCTGTTTTGCTCAGCTTTGCCAATATGGTGCATGTGAATAGGGACTTCAATTACTTTAATTAACATTTCTCCCACTTTGAGTATTTTTTTTTTTGCATATGGCATTAGATGGCTTGTATTTCTTTCCTTGAGAACTGCCTTTTCCTATCTTTTGGCTGATTATCATTTGAAGTTCTGGCATTTTTAAAAAATAGTTCATGAGTTAATTAATCTGAGGTAAAGGATTGACAGTTTGATAGAATTCTCCTATAAATCCCTCCAAAAAGAGAGGTTTTTGTTAGTTCTTTTAAAGCTAATAGTTTCCTTTTCTGAAATTAGATTATTTAAGATCTCTATTTGATGTTTTATTTCCTTTGGTATTTTATATTTATAAAATAATCAGTGGTCTGTTCAGTGGTCTGTAAATGATACTTAGTGTTTATGTTTTTTAACATTAATTTTTAATTTCTCAATACGTACATGTTGTATTTTTTTAAAGGTACCATAAGGAGCTGAGAAATATATATATTAAATGTTCCCTTTAAAAGATGCCATAAGTCTTTCAGCTTTAAATTCTCCAAGAGTATTTTTCAAATTCTGTATGTTCACTTTTTTCCTTTCTGTTAGATTTGTCTAGCTCTGAGAGGAAATATTAAAATCTCATGGTATCATTGTGTTACCAATTAAATATTTTTTTATTATTCCTTCATGAATTTAGATGATATGTCATCTGGCATGTATGTGTTCAGAAATTATATTGATTCATTGCTATCTAGTTCCTTTAGGGTGGAGGTTCCTAATCTTTTTCATGTTGTAGACCCTTTTGGCATTTGGTGAAACCTATTGTCCCTTGTTGAGAACAATGTTTTTAAGTACATAAAATAAAATACATAAGATTACAAAGGAAACCAGTTATGTTGAAATAAAGTTATCAAGATATTTTTTAAAAAGCTGTCAACAAGGGGCAGCTAGGTGGAACCAAAGTGGATAGATCACCAGGCTTGGAGTCAGGAAGACTCTGGGCAAGTCACTTATATCTGTTTGCCTCAGTTTCTTCATCTATAAAATGAGCTGGAAAATAAAATAGCAAACTGCTTCTGAATCTTTGCCAAGAAAACCTCAAATGGGGTCATGGAGAGTTAGTCACAACTGAAACGACTAAACAAGAAGAAGAAGAGGAAGAAGAAGAAGAAGAAGAAGAAGAAGAAGAAGAAGAGAAGAAGAAGAAGAAGAAGAAGAAGAAGAAGAAGAAGAAGAAGAAGAAGAAGTCAACAAGCTTTTATTAAATACTTTCTATGTGTCAGGTACTATGTTAAGCATGGAGATACAAGGAAAGGGAAAAACAGCACCTGCCTCCATGCACCTTACCTTCTTGTTATTTGTTCTTCGTTTCTAAGAGGACCAACGAGGTCATTCTGCGATGCTTTGACTTGGGCTTGAATTGGATTTAAATGAGGCAGAGTTTCACAATGTCATCAGTCTCGCTCTCTCTTTCAGAGTCATTGAAGCCCAGTGCCAGGACAAAAGTCAGGTTGACTGGTGATGGCCCAAGTTGCAGCGGATGACCTTGGTGTCTTTCATGTTTGACCAGACCTTCTTCAGCTGCCTTCATGGCCATTGGAATAAATGTTCTCACCATTCCACTGGGGTAAGTCTTCACATGCTCCCAGTACAGATCTCCTTAGCTCAGCAACAGATTTGAGGCCTGTGAGTTACCTTCAACTTGGTTTAGCCCATCTGCCAAGAGGTGTGGCTGCTGTGCATGCTACAGCTTCTTGTAGCCACAGATGAGAGTTGAGTGCCAAGTGGATACCTAAAGCAGATGAGCAGCCCTGAAAAGGGCTCAGCAAGCCCTCACACTGGAAGTGCTAGTTCTCCTTGAACATCCCCCCCATATTCTAATGGGGAAGAAAAAATGAAAGCAACTTTGTACGTATAAGAAATGTACTGGGTAAATTAGAGGTAATCTCTTAGGGAGGCATTAGTATTGAGGGGGACTGGGGAAGGTCCCTTGAAGAAGGTAGGAGCTAAGACTTAGACGAAGGAAGGGAAGCCAGGAGGCAGAAATAAGGAGGACGAAAATGAAGGTTCTAGGAGGAAGAAAAAAATCAGTGAAAAATACAGACTCAGGAGACAATAGTGACCTGTATGAGGAAAGCAAGGGGGCTGATGTCACTGGATCATAGATTTGCTGAGGGCAGTAAGACATAAGAGGACTGGAAAGGTTCATAGATACCCTACCCCCTATCCCAGGTGAAGAACTCCTGCTTTAAGTTATATTATTATAGTTTTTAAAAAATTTATTTCTTGATTTTATAAATTTTAAATTTTTGTTTGGTTGGGTTGCTAGTTTACAATCCTTGATTTTTGAATTCTCTGTCAGTCTAAAGTTGTTATTATTGTTCAGTCATTTCAGTCATGTCCTGTCTCTTTGTGACCCCATTTGGGGTTTTCTTGGCAAAGATATTGGAGGGGTTTGACGTTTCCTTCTCCAAAGCCTAAAGTCACAGTTCTTAACCTGGGTTCCAAGGACCCCTTCATAGATTGATGTCAGAGGGTCTGTGAACTTGGCTGGGAAAAAAAATTACATCTTAAATTCAACATAATTTGTTTCTTTTGTAATGCCATGTATTTTGTTTTATGCATTTAAAAACATTGTTCTCAGAAAAAGCCCATGGCACAAAATAGGTTGAGAATCCTTGGTCTGAAGCATAGGATGAACTTCAGTATTCCTCAGACAATTGAGCATTCATACTGCAGTAGCTTCTCCACGTCTAGCTGGAGTGCTCCATTGCTGGTAGGGATAATGATCCATCCTTCCCTGGAATCTGGCTTGCTGTGAGAATGCATTCTTTAGGAAAATGAATTTTCCACACTTGTGCTCTGTGCAGCACAGACTTAATCTAGCAGGTGTAGGAGCAGCTTCATTGAATCATGCAGCTCCTGCGTTTTTCAGGAAGCACAAAGACTTTTCACATTTTTTTTTTCATGTTTTACCAGCTGCTAGGTTAATGAACACATCACAGATATCTATTAAATGTCACTTGGACATACTGGTCCTTCTAAGACAAATGATGTTAAAGCTTTAACTTTACAAATAAAAGACACTTCTCAGGTGCTGAGTGTTACTGCCACAGTTGTTCTGGCAAACCCAGAAATTATTTCCATGGACCAAAGCTGCTGCCATCAAAAGGATTTTCAATTTCAGTGCACACTAGTAAATCAAAATAAAATTTTGAACCATTTTGATAACATTAGCTGCATCTCAGGACTTGTTGATACAAAAATGTAATCATCTTATTATTTTCAAAGATTTTAATTAGATTAAAGGGCATTGTGCTTATCATATGAAAGCATAGCTAAAGGAGCTCTTGTTATGTTTTCTTTTTTTTTTCTAGAAAAGTTGGAAATTTTCATCAAAGAGGGGTGATAAAAGAAATATAAAACCAAGCAATGGATTTTTGGTTTTGTCTGAGAAAGACTGTTTTTTGCATACAGGTAAAAGGAATTTTTAATTTTTTTTTGTAGCTGACATAAGCCAGGGAAGTGAAGTTTTGCAAGAACTCACATTGGAATTTGAATTACTTTCTGTTTCTGCACTCATGGCTGTGCAGCTGAGTGAATTCAAAAGAGCTGCCAATAGTTTAGCTGTAAAATGAAGGTCTTGATGTTGCAGAATTCTGTTGAAAGGTACAAAGCTTTAAGCACCAGGCACAAAGTTTACTGCCTCACAGAATCAGCAAGAACTCTTGATCTTTGCCAGCTGATACATAACTTCACTGTTGAGGGAGTTCTCTCTCAACATAGAAATAGAATGATGTATTTTTAAAACTTCCCCTATGAATTCTGTACCATGTGAAATTGCCATCAGCAAAACAGCAGCAGTGTTATTGAGCTGGTTCAGTGGATGGAACACAATGGACCCGAAATCAGAAAGACTTGAATTCAAGTCTGACCTTAGACACTCACTAGCTGTGTGGCCCTAGGCAAGTCACTTCACCTTAGTATCTATCAGTTTCCTCATCTGTAAAATGGGGATAATAATAGCACTGACCTTCTAAGTTTGTTGTGGGGGTAAAATGAGATAATATTTGTAATGAGCTCTACAAATCTTAAGGTGCTATGCAAATGCGAGTTATTATTATTATAAAATGAAAGCAATAAAAATGATTTAAGATTTGTGATACAAGATGGAGGGGTAGGGAACCTATGGCCTCCAGGCTACATATGGCCCTCTAAGTCCTTAAGTGAGGCCCTTTGACTGAATCCAAACTTCACAGAACAAATCCCCTTAATAAAAGGATTTTTGGGCAGCTAGGTGGTACAGTGGGTAGAGTACTGGCCCTGAAGTCATATCCGGCCTCAGACCAAACACTTGACACTTACTAGCTGTGAGACCCTGGGCAAGTCACTTAACCCAATTGCCTAAAAAACAAACAAACAAACAAATAAATAAAAGGATTTGTTCTGTAAAACTTGGACTCGGTCCAAAGGCAGCACCCAAGAACCTAGAAGGCCACATGTGGACTCAAGGCCACAGGTTCTATTGAATAGGCTATCAAATCTAAGCATACTTTTCATTGAATATGATGAGAAGCACATTCATCTTGATATTGAAATCAGTGACTTTTTATCATATATCAATGCAAGGTCATTTTTATTATAAATAATTTAAATTGTAAATAAATTAGATTTGTAAATCAGATTAAATTTTCAGTGTTTGCAGGTGTGTCAATAGTTTAGTCAGGTGACAATGACAGCTGATTCCAGTCTCTTCTCAACACCAGTGAGTAAAAACAGGCCTATATAAAACCAAAGGGATTAATTAAATGTTTCTTCTGGGAAAAAAAATGGTTGTTCTGATGCTAGTGACTTTTAGACTGGTTGTCTTACTTCAGAAGAATCCAAAATAAATACATATGCAGAACCACTGAGGTGGATGAATTATGTAGCAGAGCCCGACAGTGTCATAGAATCAGAGGAGCCCTTGCTCTGTTGGGACATCTTTGTTATGGGAAACTAGAAGCTTGGTGTTTATGCTTGCATAGAGAATTTTGCATGACAAGATTTGAATGGTGTGTGTGTGTGTGTGTGTGTGTGTGTGTGTGTGTGTGTGTGTGTTATTAAAGACCACAGTGACTCAGAGATAGAGTTCTGTGGGGTTCTTTTGGCGAAGTCTCCTAAAATGGGTTTGTAGTCATAGGATAGATATAAGGGAATTAAGTAATAGTTAACATGGATTTTCTAACCCTAAGTCAGACAGAGGCGTTGAAAAAGGTTGTGGATTCTCCTGGTGGGAAGAAGTAAGTTTAAAAAAAGATTAGACAATCTTAGCCTAAGGGCACAATGACTGGCTTTTGGCTCTTCACAGTGTGGTAGCTCCTAAATTCAGCAGTGACTGAAAAGCTATCAGATTATCTTTGTCAGAGAGTGTCTTTCCAGGTACTTTACCAGCTAGGAGTGATTAGGAGAGACAGTAAAGAGCAATGCATGCCTTGTGCCATTACTCAGCTTGGGAATAGGGGGAACAGGCCCAGCAAAAGTGGCCTGGTGAAACCCTCAGAGGACACTGACAATCCTGTGGTAGAACCATGGAAGGGTTCCACAGGTGGAAGGGGGAGGGTTCACTCAATGTGCTAGAGGTTTTCCTCTAGATCTCAAAACATTGTATGAATACAAAGAATGGGAGCTATCCATCAACTCTCTCACTATGCAACCAGCCTACCTTTTTTCAGTCATACATCTTTCTGATGACATTCCTTATTCTACCTTTTCTGTATTAATTTGTAATATGTTAGTGCCTGTTAGTGTCTACCATGTTCCTCTCCATTGCCTTTTGATTGACTTTAATTATTTGGAGACTAGTATACTTCGGATTACCTCCAATAAGTATCATTGGAAGATTATGTGAAGACTCATAAAATAGGGGACTTTGTTTCATGGAGAAGGCTGGGATAATTAAAAGCACTAAATAATATCTCAAAGGAATTTCTGCCTACTCTTCCTCCTTTTCAGTTCTGTGCCCAGCTCATTGTCCATGTATTTTGTCTGCCATGATGAATGTACTGACAAACCAGCTCTATGGATTTTCCATCAAGCTGAATATCATAATTTGGGCAATAGCTCTTCTTTCATTTGTTTTTTTCTTGCGTGGATAGGGAAAACTCTTTAGTGATCATAGACCTCATTTAAGAGATGACATGGTATTCTGAAGCTTGATGTGATCGGGACAATCTCATCCATAGAGAGGGGCATTTGGAGAACCTCTACATCTATAGGAAGTCTTTCTTTGAATTGCACTATGCTGGGTCTCCTCCATGACTGTGTCATGAAGTTTAATGCCTTACATTCAGAGGATTTCTTACTGTTCCTTTCTTTCTCTACAGAGGTCTGGAACCAGGGATATGGAATATCGCATAAACATTCAGACATAGTTGATATATTGGTTGTTTGGTTGGTTTTGCTGAATTAATTTTTTTTCTTCTAAAATCTTCATCACAAGCAATGGTTTAATGGCTAAGGAAGGATATATTCAGAAACAAAATTGCTGTAGAAACAAAAGATTTAAAAAGATTTAAGAATTCAAAGCATCTTTACTTATTTTTTTTTCATTTTATTTTAAATGGAAATTGAGAAATATACCCAGTACATTGGGTGGACCTATTGTGGCAAATTTATGGGAGGATATGGGTTGTGACCTGAATGGGGAGGAAATGTTCACATTGAGGAAATCAGCTCCACTTCAGTGTTAAAGTATCTTCCTTCCCAACAGAGATTCTGGGGAACAGGTATTTTGTTGTTGTTATTGTTGAATCATGTCCAACTCTTCATGATCTTATGGACCATACTGTCCAGGGAGTTTTCCTGGCAAAGATACTGGAATGGTTTGCCATTTCCTTCTCCAGTGGATTAAAGCAAACAGAGGTGAAATGATTTGCCCAGGGTCACACAGCTAGTGTCTGTGGACAGATTTGAACTCAGGTCTTCCTGACCCCAGCCCTGGCACTGCGTCCACTGTACCACCTAGCTGCCTTGAGGTGATTGGTTACATTCAGTCATTGATTTCTCTGGTGTTCCCTTGCTACAGTACACTTCTACATGGGTTGGAACAGATGGCTTCTGAGGTCCCCTCCTACTCTCAAATTCTGTGATTCTGGTTTCCCAAATAGTCCTACTTTGTGGTAGAACAAGCATCCATTCAATTCTAATCAGGTTTGGAAGTGGTTTGCCATTTTTTATGTTGGGATCAAATCCTCCTGGCCTCTCAGAGCTGTTGTTATTACTTGGCAATATGAATGCCACAGGAAGCAGGTTCAGAGATGTCAGCTGGCTTACTTCAGCCATGAAACCCTCCCTCGGATCATCTTACTGGGGCATTTTCTGAGCTTTTGTACTTTTGCAAGGATAGGGCTGAACTCAGGGGCTCAGTGAGGGGAGCTGGGAGGATGTGGGGTGGAGACTAGCTAGAGCTTTCCTTTAAAGCCGAAAAATGGGCTAGCCTGAGGGATTCATTCAAGTCAACAGGAGAGTGAAGAAGCATCACAAGAGCTTTGCTCATCTGTTAAAACCAGGTCCCCCACTCCTTCCCTCCCCCCAATAAAAAAAAGAACAAAAAGGAAGTTAGTTGTGCTGGGACTTCCCTAATGAATCCCTCCACCCACATTACCATGGGGAGAGAGGATGGGCCTGGAAAACAAGTGTTGGCTTGGAATTAACTCTTAACAAGCTGAATAAAATCTTCATAGGAGAAATTCACAAAAGTTCAGAGGGTTTAGCTGAAGTTAGTGCTGTGTGTGGACAAATGAAGATCTTGCAAGATACTCTGGAACTAAGGATTAGCTCTCCACCTGGTAAGGAAGCCTCCTCTACCAATACAGACCTATGACTTCTATGCAATGTGGAGCCAGAGTTCCCTCCAGAGCATTGAATATTTAAGAGACTTGCCCAGGGGCACATGATCAGGATGTGTCTTCTGAAGTTTTTCAAGGAGACTCTCTATCTACTTTACTAGGATTCCTCTTTGCTCTGGAAATATTCCTTGTGCAAAGAGTAGGGAGGAGGGTCTCCCAGCAGGCATGGATCCTGTATCAGCCTCCAGACCTGCAAACTTTACATAAGCTATTTGGGCTTCGGTAACACCTGTGAATGAGCTTGCTTCTTCCAAATCAAAAGTCTTGATTTGGAGTCAGAGGTACTGGGTTTGAATACTATCCCTGCCACTTCTTCCCTATGAGACCTTAGGTTATTTAGCTTCTATGTACCTCAGTTTTGTCATCTGTAAAATGGTAGGATGGGGCCAGATGACTTTTAAGGTCTTGTCTAGCTGAAAATTGATGATGTTATGAATATGGAGGTTAAGAGGCTCTTTTCTTTCCTTGTTCTGAGGTTCTGGCTATGTTTCTCCTTCCCTCCACTCCTTCTTTCCCTCCTTTCCTTCCCTTTCTTCCCTTCCCTTCCTTTTCCCTTCCCTTTCCCTCCCTCCCTCCTTCCTTCCTTCCTTCCTTCCTTCCTTCCTTCCTTCCTTCCTTCCTTCCTTCCTTCCTTCCTTCCTTCCTCCTGTGTTGGGATGAGGTTGTAGAGTAGAAGAAACAGAGATAAAATATGGTTCCTTTCTTCAAGGAGCTCCCACTGTCAAGGAACACAATGTCATGTCTTCAGACCTACCAAAGTGAAAGATTTGACAGGTTATATTATAGATTTTAGCAGAGAAGTTTTTGTTTGTTTGGTCCTTTCAAAGCTGTATAAGAGCAAACGTTCTTCTAGTTGTAATAATAGACTTCAAGGTCAAACAAAGGAGCTCAGAAATTTCATCTTCTCTTTTTTCCCCCAGTCTGATGCCCATTAGTGAAAATCTGATGCCCATTAACACTAAACTAAGTGTTCTAGGCTTTCCATTAAGTGACCTTGGGCAGACTGTGTAACCTTGTGCAAGTGCCTTGGACGGAGCTCAAGTTCCTTATTTTTAAATGAGGGATTTGAAATAGATGATTCTGAAAGGCCCTTCTTGACAGTCTCTGCATTCTCGCAAAGGGTCTTGGGACAAAGGACTAGACCACATACTCTCAGCTGGCCTAAAAGAGGACTCTGGTGCCTTTGGCATCCACAGGACTGTTTTGCTGAGCTCAGCCTTTGGGGAGAACCCACATGCTTTGTTCTTTCCACATCTGGTAGAGGTCACAAGTGAAAATGTGTTAAATTCTGTAGTCCAAGTTCCCATTGGAGAGCATTATCCAAGAACGGCCAGATTTGGCATGATTTGTAGCCAAGGCTTAGGAAAGGCTCAGACCTGAAAGACCAGCCGGGTGTTGCCAGGCAGATGGAAGCCTATTGGCAAGCTACTTCGAGGAAAACCCATTCATTGGGCTCTACTTAAGTATGCCTGCAAAAAACCACTCAGATAAAACATCTCACTCCATGGGATTTTGCTGCCCAGTTTCACACACAATGCTGAGGATGCAATTTATCTTTTCCACTTGTCTCAGAGCACAGAGGGATTTTTCCTTTTCAAGCAGCAGATCTGCAACTTCAATTATCAGACAAGCCCTCTTTGATGTTGGAATATTGATTCAGTCAAATAGTAAATTTTCCCTGTGCTAAAACACAGACCTAACTGAGTTTGTCAGGGACAAATACTGAAGATGAATTATCTCTGCTTTGATCCTAGAGCTTCTGCTGTCTGCTTTGATATGGGGAATTGTTGTAATAAAGGACCTTCCCAAACAGGACCAGCCTGTTTTCAACAGTATCCTCTATAAGATGCTACCTCTTCGTGTTTTTTATTTTTTTAAAAATCTATTTACTGATGTCAAGCTACACATGAAAGACTGGGTGTTGTAACAAGGTCAGTCTCCTTTTGAATAGGACACCTGACTTAGTTATTTTAAAGACTCATATCCCAACATACACTTTCTAACAGACGTATTTCTGAAAAACAAAATCGTATGGACATTGAATTTTTGCAAACCAAATACAGATAAGCAAATGATCTGCAATTTCTTTATCTGGGGGGGATTTCCCCCATGACCTCATAGATTATTCCTAGGGAACTTGCCTGGGGTACAATGAGGTTAACCAACTTGTCCAAAGTGATAGAACTAGTAAGGGTTGAACTTAGGTTTTGCTCACTCCAAACCACTTCCCCAGGGATTCTTAGATTTCAAGTGACCCTTGAACTCAAAAGGGGGAAAAAAATCTTTATTTTCATTAACCTCTATTGGAAATAGCATTTCCCTTAGTTACTTGAAAACACTGTAAGTTTCACCAGGTTGCCAAAGGGGTCCATGATGTGAAGAAAGTTAAGTATCCCTGTACCACACCATGTACTTGTATGTGAAGATAGATCAGAGATTAAATTCTATGATCTAACACAATTCTATATTAGCGTTGGAAGTGGGGAAGGGAAAGGGAACAATGATTTATTAAACCCCAACTATGTGCAGGAACTGTGCTAAGCACTTTACATGTATCTCATTTAATCTTCACAAAAACCCTAGGAGGTAGGTGCTGTTATTATAGCCATTTTTATAGCTGAGGAACCACAGGAGACAAAGGTTAAGTGGCTTGCACAGGGTTATATAGCTAGTAAGTGCTGGAGGCTGGATTTAAACTTAGATCTTTCAAATTTCAGGTGCAGGGCTCTATCTACGATGTCACCTACCTTAAGCATTAAATAATGCAGTTAGATAATTCAAAAGCCTTCCTTTTAAAGATGAGAAAATGGAGGCCTAGCTCTAGAGGTCAGTGGCTTCACAGCAAGCGTAGCTAGAATTAGAACCCAGACCCCCTGTTCTTACAAGAGCTTGTTCCTTTATAGTGAAGTATTTTTCAATTTAAAGGACAGCTAGGAAGCACAGTGGATAGGGTGCTAGGCTGGGAGTCAGGAAGACTCCTCTTCCTGAGTTGAAATACAGCCTCAGACACTTATTAGCTGTGTGATCCTGGCCAAGTCACTTAACCATATTTGCCTGTAAATGAGTAAAATGAGTAAAAATCTGTAAATCATCTGTAAAAGTGAGCTGGAGAAAGAAATAGCAGGCCACTCCAGTATCTTGCCAACAAACCAACTGGACAGTTGGTCCACGGGGTCACAAAGAGTCGAACATGACTGAACAATTACACCAGGAAAATGTGATCTATGTTGTCAGCAAATTGAATATATTAGTGAATAGTATAACCTTGCTGGAAATCGTTCTACTAGAAGCCAGGAGACTTAGCGTGTAGCAGTAAGCAATTATTTTTCAATACACAGCCCAGTTTCTGTGCTTGCAAAGCAGACTGAATGTGTTTTTTTTTTGACATTTTTCATATTCTAATTGGACTATATCTTGTTTTCAGGCAAATCTAGACAGCACAAGAGGTACCAGGGTGCTTAAACTCTCCAGGTCTCAGTTCCCTCATCTGTGAAATGGGTAATCAGAGCTTTGGTGAGTAAAATACTTTATAAACCTGTAAATCTAAATCTTAATCTAATTATTTTTCTCATGTTGAATTGAATAATTCAACAAATACTTACCTAGTGGCTGTTTAAGCCACTGTGTCAGGCTTTGTGGATTAGAAAAGATCAAAAAAGAAAGAAAAGGGAAAAAAAAAGGCAAGGCAAGGAAAAAAGATAATCTCTGCCCTCAAAGAGTTTATAGCAAATTTACCACTGAAGTCAGCATGGTACAGGTTGACCAAACTGCATTTAATTAACTAATTAGTTAGTTTATTTTTGTTTCTACTCTTTGATGTTTTGGTTTATTCAGGCAGCTGTCTTGATCTGACCCATGTGTCCTCACAAAGGTCTCTGCTTTGGGAAATACTATATAACCATTGAAGTCTTGGCTGAGGGAATTTGTGTGACCCCCATTCTTCCACATGTGATGAAAACATCACCTTCGTTGCTTTTCACCTCCCAGTCCTCCTCTCCCTTTCCAGAAGCCTGCTGCCTGCCCTCATCCACTATCCCATTAAGGCTACTGCACACATGTTTCTTAGGGTTTTCATTATTCCCATTTTATCCCAGTCCCACACAGGGCCTGAGAACCATTGAAGTCTCATTGGAATGACCAGAAAGCCTTTGAAAGTTGGGGGGAAAGCGGAAGGAGATTCCTTGAATTGTCCTGGCAATGTCGAAGGATCTTTGGTTACTCAGTCAAAGGGCTCCCACTGGGAAACCCTTCACCCCTTCTAGATGCGTGATCCCACAAATGGCTCAGCTCAGCTCAGCGCTTTGCCTCCACCTAGCAACAGCTTTGACTGAAGTAGGTATTGGAGCTGCAAGGAGGCAGGAGCAGTGCTGGCTGCCTGGGCACATGCATCTCCCTAGATCTGACTAAAGTGATAGCAGTTCTTGCCATGTGGAGACTGACACAGAGATCAAAGTAGACTGGTTTGTGTATATGCTTGTCCATTATTGCAAGGTTTTTTTTTTCCTTCTGTCTCCATGGACCCTCTTAAATTGGCACGTTGCTGTTGTTCAATTGTCTCGGTCATGTCTGACTCTTCATGACCCATTTAGGATTTTCTTAGCAAAGATACTGGAGTGGTTTGCCATTCCTTCTCCAGCTCATTTTATAGATGAGCAAACAGAGTTAAGTGACTTGCCCAGGGTCACAAAGCTAGTATGTGTCTGAGGCCAAATTTGAACTCAGGAAGATAAATCTCTTGACCCAGGCCTGGCACTCTCTCCATTGTGGCCACCTAGCTGCCCATTTGATTAGCACATAGTAGGTGCTTAATACATGTTTATTGAATTGAATCATCTTGTGGTACAGCAGGGGTTTATAGACCTTTTTATAGACCGCTTCTCCTTTCTCCCTTCCCAGGATAATTTTGCACTTCTGCCTTTGTTTTCATTCCTCCTCCCCACTGAAATGCCCTCCCCCACCCCACCCTCATTGATCGTTTAGCTCCAGCCTCATTTCCTCCTGAAACTCTGCTGACAGCTCCAGACCACCCAGTAGAATGAGCACCCTTTTATATACTGCCTCGGAGTGGCAGGCCTGAAGTCAAGGAGGCCCAGGGTTTATTTCAGAACAATCTGACACTTGCTAGTTTGGTGGCCTTTGGCAAAACACTTTAATTTCTACGTGCCTCAAGCAACTCCTTAGCATTTTATACTAAGTCGGATAGACAGAGTCACAGATCCTTCCCTCTCAAATCCTTCCTGTATTTGCAAGAATCCAATCCTATTTTTCTAATGGTCTTTACTGAATGTTTGAGCATTTTATTACATACCAATAATGTGTAAGATTTACACGTCACTTGAAGGTTTGCAAATCACTACACAAATGTGATCTTATTTGATCCTCACAACAACCCTGGGAGGTTTAATTATTATTAATAATAATTTTAAATGACTCATTATTAATAATATTTTATGTTCATTTTACAACTGAGGAAACGGAAGCTGAGAGAAATTAAATGCTATTAATTAAACATATAATAATAATAGAATATATAATAATATAATTAAATGCCCAAGGTCACACAGCTACTACACATTTAAAGCAGGATTTGAATTCAAATCTTCCTGACTCCAAGTCCAACAATCCATCTACTGTGTCCCCTGCTGCCATCTTATTCTCTTGTTTTCTCTATCTTGGTTCCCTATTTAGGTTGTACGTCCTTGAAAGCAAGATGGGCTGTTTTTCTCCTATCGCATCTGTCACGTAATAGGCTTGGAGTTCATAGCTTGATACCACATTCTATTAATCCCTTACAGAATTCTTTTAGGTTTACAAAGCACTTCCCTTACACTAACACTTTGATGCAGGTAGTAAGTGTGTTATCATTTCCATTTTACAACTGAGGAAATTAAGCCTCCAGCAAGATTAGCTCACCAGTGCTCACATGGTTAATAAGTATCATAGTCTCATAATAACACTAGGCTCTTGTTCTGTACTCTTTCCATACCCTCTATTGCCTCTTAATGGATCAATTCCAGAGGACATTTGTTTAAGCATTGGCATGCTAGAGGGGGGATGTGTTTCTGAATACAATCCATTTGGGCAGCTAGGTGCCACAGTGGATAGAATGCTGGGCCTGGAGTCAGGAAGATCCAGACTCAAATCTGGCCTCAGACATTTACTTGCTGTGTGACCCTGGGCAAGTCACTTGACCTTGTTTGCCTCAGTTTACTCATCTGTAAAACAGGGATAATAATAACACTTCCTTCCCAGGTAGTTGTGAGAATCAAATGAGAAATATTTGTAAAGCCCTCAGCTCAGTGCCTGCATGTAGTAACAACTAGATCAATGTTAGTTAAATAAAAGAAAAACAAAGGAAATGAAAAACAGTCTTTGCCTTCAAGGAACTTGCCTTCTAATGGGGGCAGGGAGTCTAAAGACACAAGGGAGCTATAAGTAGAGGGAGGGGATGGTAGAGAAATCCTGTGGAGATGAGGCTGGAATGCAGCCTGGAGAGGAAAGAAGATGTGTTGGCCTGGACCTCCTCATTAAAATGGAGGTCCTGGGAGGAGCCATCCAATCAGAGGGAGAGGCTGCAGGGGTAGAGGCTCCTTCCACTGTGGCATGGTAGAGAAAGTCCTGTGGAGATGAGTCAGCAGTGTCGCTGCTGAGGAATGAAGAGAGAGGGCGAGGGACTTGGGGTCAGGAAGATGTGTTCAAATCCAGCCTCAGACACTTAATAAACTGTGTTACCCTGGGAAAGACACCTAACCTCTCCAGGCCTTAGTCTTTATGTGCTCCCTTATTTATGTTTTATGTGTATGTCTTGTCTTCCCAACCAGGTCACAAGCTCCATGCTTCTTATTTCTTATTCCTCACCCCTCATAGTGGCCTGGTATGTAGCAGGATATCCAGTGGACCCTTAGTGTTTGCTTTGCTGATTGCACTGAGTTGAATTCTCCCCTGCCAAGGCCTATGAGGATGTCACTTTCCAGATCCAAGAGGGCAAGAATCAGGTTCATCTTCACATCTCCCAGAGAGAGAGGGGAGCTTGTTTTAAGGAAAGACCATTATTTTATAAAATCAATAGGATAGCAAGACTTCTCTTTGGTTTTTGCTTTTATAGATGCCAAATGAACATGTTAGCTTGTAAACTTGTTGAGGCTACGATCTGCTCACTTGTGGGACTTTAAAAATGTGTCATAATAAAACAGTTTTGGGGAAAACATCTGTGATGAGACGTTTTTAAACCTCATAATTTACAGAGAAAGAATGTACAATATTATCCCTTTGTTCTGAACCAGATGTGGAGTGCCATCTGGAGAAAGTGAATGAAGAGGACAGTGTAATAAAACTTTTTTGGAGAGGGGAGGAGAGATGCAGATTTCTCAATAAAGGCTTGAAATTTTCTTTTTCAAATGAAAAATAAAATCTGTCAACTCTGACCTTTGCATTAGAGTAGCTCAATAACTAGTAATAGGCTATCACATTCTTCCAGGTGCACAAAAACAGCAGAGATTTGACCAGGTGTGTTTTCGCAGGAGAAATTACTATGTGTTCTTATCTTTGAGTTATACAGGCCCACTGCGAAATATTGGAAACCCTACACAACTCACATGGATGACCAAAATATTTTACAGTGCATGGTGCCAACTAAGGCAGGGAAAGGGTGAATAAAAGGCAGGGCTTCACTTTGAATAGTTACAGTGATCATCTAGTGAAAATAAAAACAAAAGTAGGCAGTTTGCCATCTTTTTTTTCCTTGTCTTGGGAAGCAGTAGGGTATAGTTCATGGTACAGTGGAACGAACATTGGCTCTTTGGTCAAAGGACCTGGGTTCAAATCCCAGCTCTGAGGCTTCCTTTCTATGTGACTTTGGGCAAGTAACAGATGTTCCTCATCTGTTAAATGAAGGGTTTAGATTAGGTTCCTTCTAGCTCTAGATGTAGGATCCTTTGATTGTATGTCATCCTTGGAAACAGGAGATGCAGATGCTGAAGGCAGGAGATGGAGGAACTGAAAGGAAATAGAAGGTGCCAATAACACACTTTCCTGAGGGTTGCAGGGAAGAAAGGTTCCCCACCCATCTGACCTGGAGAAGGATACGGTCACTATTTCTAATGGAACTTTGGTTGCTAAGAGAGTTGTGGGTCATAGGGGGGATAGGAAATGTGTTTCAGGGTAGCTCAATTTAGTTCAACAAATATTCGTTAAGTAACTATAATGTTAATGTTGGTTGAACAGCTATAATGTTAATGTTGGAGCATCTAGGTGGTGCAATGGATAGAGTGCCAAGCCTGGATTCAGGAAGACTTGAGTTCAAATCTGGCCTCAGATATTTATTAGCTGTGTGACCCTGAGCAAGTCACTTAACTCTATTTGCTTCAGTTTTGTCATCTGTAAAGTGAGCTGGAGAAGGAAATGGCAAACCACTTTAGTGCCTTTGCCAAGAAAACTCCAAGTGGAGTCGTAGAGGGTCAGACTGAACAACAACAATGCAAGGCATTTTGGCTTGTGTGTGCGTGGGGTGGGGGAGGGGGCAAATGAACAAGACACATCTCTAGGCTTAAGAACCTGAGAGTCTAGTAAGGACGATGAGATAATATGCAAGTTATCATAATGCAAAGCAGAATGCTTTAGAGCATGCACAAGGTACAAAGCACTAGAAAGTGAAGAGGAGAGGAGGACATTACTTCTGGATGGAGCTGGGGTGGGAATCCAGGAAGGCATTATGGAAAAAGGCAATGGAAGAGCTGGACCTTGAATGATGAGTAGGATTTTGACAAATAGAAATGGGGGTGGGGTGTTGAAGATGCTCCAGGCAGCTCTAGGTAAGGGTTGGGAAAGCATGATGACACTGGAGGCAGAAAGTGCATGAGGCCAAGTATAGGGAATAGAAACGGACAAGTGGAAAATGTGAGAGAATAAGAAGGTAGGCCAGAGTCAGAGCTTTGAGGACTTTGAATGCCAGGCTTAGAAGTTCAGAATTTATTCTATAGTTAATTGAAGGTTTCTGACCATAATAAACCACTTTTTGGGGAACCTTAAGGCAACAACTATGTGAACCGTTGAATAGGGTTCGTTGTCAAATTGGCTCAAGGAAGTTGTTCTGGTGTTCCATTCTTTTGGGGCTCTGCCATGGAGGTTGTCTCAGCCATTCACAGAGATAGCCCCAATTTTCAAGTGACATTTTGCCATTCCTGCTTGTCAAGGAAAGGGGAAAGGGAGCAAATATTTATTAAGTGCCTACTACATGCCACGTGTGCTAAGTGCTTTACAAATATCATCTTATTTGATCCTCACAATAACCCTGTGAGATAGATGCTATTATTATCTCATTTTTACAGTTGAAGAAACTGAGGCACAGATAGGTTAAGTGACTTGCTCAGGATTCTATAACTTGTAAGTACCGAAGGCTGGATTAGAACTCCTATCTTCCTGACTCCATGACCAGTGCTTTATTCACTGTACCACCTAGCTGTCTATATGGCTGCACTATATCAGTCAATTAACATTTGTTATGCCCCTACTATGTGCCAGCCATTGTGCTAAGCATGGGGATAAAAAAAAAAAGAGGAAAAAGACAATCTCTGTCCTCAAGGAGCTTACAGGTTAATGGAAGAGACAATATGCAAACAAATATATGCAAAGTAAGCTAAATACAGAATAAATAGGAAGTAATTAACAGAAGGAAAGATGGAATTAAGAGGAGTTGGGGGAGGTTCATGCAGGAGGTGGGATTTTAGTTGGGACTTCAAGGAAGCCAGGGAGGTCAGTGGTCAGAGTGGAGGAGGAAGAACCTTCCAGGCATGGGGGACAACTAGGGAGAATGCCTGGAGCCAAGAGAGGGAGTATGTCTTGTTCGTGAAACAGCCAGGAAGCCAGCATCACTGGACCGAAGATTAGTGAAAGAAGACTGGAAAAGCAGGAGGGGGTCAGGTTATGAAGGATGCCAAGTGCTAAGCACTGGGGATACAAAAAGAAGAAAATGATAGTCCTGCCCTCAAGGAGTTTGTAGTCTAAGGGAAGGGACAATGTGAACACAAGTGTATGCAAATCAATCCATACCCGAAGAAGACATTGGAATTAAAAGGGGTTGAGGAAGCCTTCTTATAGAAGGTGGGGTTTTGGTTGGGACTTAAAGGAAGTCAAGGAGGTCAGGAGTAGGAGCTGATGAGGTAGAGTGTTCAAGGCATGGGAGAAAGTCAGAGAAAATGACTATAGCTGAGAGATGGAGCACACTAGGAAGCCGATTCAGTGATCTGGGCTGACCCGAATGAGTAAGATGATCGAGTCAAAGCCAGAACGGACTTCAGAGGCCATCGGGTACATCCCTTCGTTTTATGTGTGAAGAATCTGAGACCGTGATGTCGGAGTCGAAACGTCCTTGTCCATCTCCCCCCTGGCCTCCGTGTGTCCCTGAACACATGGCATCTCTGTTTCTTTCACGTTTGTTCTTTACTGATTGGGCAATTGAATATTCAGAAAGGAGAGTGCTGGTGTGACCCGTGAGACTGGAAGGGGCATCAAAGGCATCAGAGGAACAACTCCCCAATAAAATCAGCAGCAGCAGTGACTGAGTCTGGTGTGGAACCTTTGTCACCTCACCGTTGTTTTAGCGATGGAGCGAATTCTTGGATTCGCTCTAGAAAGTGATTGACATGTCAGACAAGACACTGGACCTGCAAGGAGTCATCCCAGCTGAGAAAGAGGAATGACTTGTCCCAAAATGGTGCCTCACCTTGGAGTAAACTTGATGGGGATTCTGAAGAGAGAAAAGGGCTTCCAGGTCAGAGTCACAAGATACTTCTTTGTCCCATCCCACATGTTCCCTACATGTATTCCAAATAGTTTAGTTTTAATATGCCCTTCAGAGACCTTCCATACACAAGAGGAGAGTGTATTCCCTCACTTGGGGGGATTATTTTGTAACTACTGTTTTTTTGTACCTTCTCAGTAAATAATTCCTTTGTA
This sequence comes from Phascolarctos cinereus, assembly GCF_003287225.1. Classification (NCBI taxonomy): domain Eukaryota; kingdom Metazoa; phylum Chordata; class Mammalia; order Diprotodontia; family Phascolarctidae; genus Phascolarctos; species Phascolarctos cinereus. Next base: position 395,127,793 of record NW_027555847.1, on the reverse strand, counting down.
AAACAAACAAACAAACAACAAAAACTAAAAGAGTTCTACCGGTTGATTGATATTTGGAGACCATACCAGGTGAGGGCTCCCATGGACTATAATGTATTAGAAATTCCTGCCTTCAGGGTTACCCTTGGAATTCTGGGAAGAGAAGTAGTCATTGCACTCTGGGAAACTAACCTTCTCATTGTGTATGAATTGGGAGTATGAGCTCAGAAGGGATGCTATACTGAATTGGGTCTTTAACCAAGTTCTCTTAAAAGTAGCTTTACCCTCCACTGCTTCTTGCTATATTACGACCAGATAGTTTTCATAATCATCTTTCTCTGTAGGATTTTATGCATAGGTCTATATTCTGGGCAGGTGTTTCCCTGGCTGCCACGTCTCTAACTGTGGAAAGTGAGTTAAAGTATGTTTGCTGACTAGGAGGGTTTTTAGAGTCCTTTGTTCTCCTAATTAGATCAACTGATTTATATCAATTAAACTTCTTTGGGAAATTACACAGAAAATCAAATACAAACTATCTACAAAGCAATTTCTGGGATGAGGACCCTAGCAACTCGAGAGACAGAGCAGAGGCAGAGAAAGTGACAAGGAGGGTCTGATTATGAGTTAAAAGCTGATTTCTTGAACTATTCAGGACACTGAGGGAGTCTGAGGTCATGGAGAAGATGGCAGAGAAGTAGCCTGACTCTGAGCTCAAAGGTAAGGACTGAATCTAGATTCTTTTGTTTTACTTCTGTGCAAATAAGTATGAAATGATTATGTTGGATCAGAAAATATGGCTCCTTTATATGTGATTGGATTGTAGCCATGAAGGCAGCTTGGTGGTGCACTAGACAGAATGCTGGACTTGAGGTCAGGAAAATTGAGTTTAAATTCTATTTCAGATGCCAACTGTGTGGCCCTAGGCCAAACACTTAATTTTTCCCAACCTCAGTTTCCTTATCTGTAAAATGAGAATAATAATAGTACTTATCTCATACGGTTATTGTAAAGATCAAATGAGATTATTAATATAATATAGTTAACACAATGTAAATTAACATAACATTAAAATATATAGAGATATATGATATATATCAGAGATGTTATAATCCAATATAATTAATATAATATAATAAATTCAATGTAATATAATATGATACAATATATCACAATGAATGCAATACAACACAATAAGACACTATAAAATAATGATATAATATTATGTAATATAATACTATACTATGCTATATTTTAACATAATAATGAATACAATACAAAAATATAATACACATTCTGGATGGTTAGGGTGTCTTTTGCAGTGGCATCTAGTACCAGCTGGTGTAGCCTCGGATAGTAGGCAGAAGGGTAAGATGGAAGATCAGGGGTGATCATACCAAGAAGTGAGTGTACTTCTTAGAGAATATTCATAGGAGAGATATCATCCAGAACATGGAGAGTCACATGCCTACTTCTTGCTTCTGTCCTCACCATTTCCACTGAATGTGGACACCGAAGAGGTATTTCCTAGTTTCCCAGTCTGCTGATTCTTATCTTTGTCTTTTCTGGTTTGTGTCTAGAATGGCTGGCCCCACTTTCTTCTCCCAGTTACTCCCTGGTGACTGATGAAAAATGTTATTTTTCAACGTTTGAAATCATCACTGGGTTTTTATGTCAAGACATCTGTTAGATAATTTTCTTTTTTCTGCCTTTAAGGTATTATTCTTTTGTCAGTAGGGCCTCTCACAACTTAGTCCTGAAGGTCAGGTTAATTTTCTCACCCAAAGGAGGACATTTCCATACCAGGCTCAGAGGCAGCTGAAAGACTGGAGAAAGAAACGAAGTTACTGCTTAAAGTTTGAACGTGCTGGTTATTTTAAGTTTCTGGAAACGTTTGTGGCTGATGATAATTTCTCAACTAACACTTAAAAGGGACACGTGGTGGCTCAAAGGAGTTGGTTTTCCTGTCCTCAGAAGAATGTCAAGGGAATGTAGAAGAGAAAGCTTTGCCAAGAGCCTTTTTTTTTTTTTTTTGCCAAGCTCATTTCTCGTTCACTCTAGCATTTAGGTTTCTAATGGAGTCTGACAAAAAAATCACAGAATCACAGAAAAGTTTGACAGGGATGGACCAACATGTGTCAGGGTTATGGAATCACGTACCCTGTCACTGGACAATAATGGAGTAAATCTGGCGTATTGTAGCGCCCAGCGCTAGGTGCTGGAGATAGATAAAAAGTTTAGTTAAGATGTAGTCCCTGCCCTTGTGGAGGTCACAGCAACAACTCACATTTAGATCATTCCTTCACATGCTATTTAACAAACATTTTAAACTAAAGATGGGTGGTACTGACCAAGTGCTTCACCCCTATTCAGTGAAAAGGTCAGGTGTAGTCACACACTCACGCTCAGGATTATTCCCTCCACCCAACACTGGAGGGAGCCCTGGGCCAACACCAAGCTCTCTAAGGCTCTCAAAAAGCTGACTATCTCTTCTTCCACCCCTTTGAAGGTATCAGGGCTAATCTCACCAATCTAAAGCTGTAATCTACGAACTTTTTTGATTGCACATTTTATCATTTTCACATGCTATTTGTCAGCGTATTACTTCAGTGAATATTTATTTTTAAATTACATGAATGCACATGGTTTTGTTTATCTTGATACTTGGTTTTAATGGTTATCATAGTTAAGAAAGATATCAAAAATATGTCACTCAAAATAGAGGAAGTGTATCAATGATTGAACTTAAAAAACTATGATACTCATTTTTCATTCCCATCTATGAATTGTGCAAGGTTTTTTTCCCCTTTTTTAAAATTTTCTTTTTTTTTAAATACAGCTAGTAAAGACCAATGGTAGACATGCTAACTACCTTCTGATTAAGGGATAATGGACTCAGGGTGCAGAATGAGATGTAGACTTTTTGCTTTGTTTTGCTAGACATATTCATTACAAGATTTTTTTTCTCTCAATGAGGGGAAGAGGTGGGAGAAAGAGAAAAATGATTTTTGTTAATTGGAAAAGTAAAATTAAATAAAAAAGAAATATGATAACTTCCATTTTCCATTGATGTTAATCAGTGATATTGCATTTTTAACACATAGATTTTAAGCCCACTGAAGCTAATCACTTGAAAGATTTTTACACAGGTTAGAAAATTCCATTCCCAAGTTTAAGTGTACAGATATGAAAGTTTTAATAAATGCCACACATATCATTTTTAGTAACAAAAACCCCACACATAATGATGGCTTCCAAGTATTCCCAAACATTCTCTCTATAGCACTATCCTCTTCCAAAGGACAGTTTCTTTCTCATTTTCATTTCTCATTCTTTGTCTGATATTAAAGAACCATCAAAAACTAATCCAAATACAAGACTAGAGACTGGGCTTATGATTTCATTGGAATGAAACTTCTTAGATGAAGAAGTTCCCTCTACCAATGAAGGTTCATACCTTGATATCACTTAGCCTTAGTAGAGCACTGACTTGTCCAGAGTCACTCAGCCAGTACATATCAGCTGCGGTCCTTGAACTCAGTCAGGTCTTCTTGACTCCAAGGTCCACTTTCTATCCACTGTTCTCTGCTGCCTCTAACATGAATCTATTACATCAAAAATTATTCTTGGTGGAAAAGTGGTCAAAGGAAATGAACAGACAATTTTCGAAGGAAGAATTGCAAACTAGTATCAGACATATGAAAGCTTATTCTTACTCATTAGGAGAAGTGTAAATCAAAAGAAATCTAAAGTTTATCTTATACTCAGCATATCGACAATGACAATGACGATGAAGGAGGTGTGGTAAGACAAGGACAGTAACAGGCTGTTGGCAAACCTGGGAACTGGCCAAATCATTCTGGAAAGCAATTTGGAATTATGATAAGACGGTGACTAAAATGTTAGGCGTAAACTGCCAAGCAGATTAATGTTACAGAGAAAGGTACAATATGCTCAAAATATTTGTAGCAGCACTTTTTGTAGAAGCAAAAAAATGGAAACCAAGTTGATACCCATGGATTGGGGAATGGCTGAATAGAGTGCATTATATGAATGTGATAGACAATTATTATGCTATAAAAAACAGGATGAAGAGTGTCGGGAGGTGCTGACAGGCCAGATGAAGAAAGTAGAACAAGAAAAACAAAATACACAATGACTACAACCATGTAAATGGAAAGAACGACCAGAACAAAATGAAAAGAATGTTATGTCATTATAATGACTAAGCTTAAGTCCTTTGTAACTGATGAATGAAAACAGATATTGCTGACTTCTACAATATAATATACTGTGTATACTATGATGCTTGGTTGATGTTCGGTTATTTTTGGTGACTTGCTTTTTAAAAAAAATTCTTTGTCATAATGGCTGGCTCTTATCATGTATCATCTATATCATTCAAAAAGATTTTACCTTTCCCTTGAAGGGACACATTAAGTATGCATGCACACATTTAGTTGTTTGTCCTTCATTTTTGAAGAGGACCAATGACATCATAGGATGATATCTTGACTTGCGAGTGAATTGGATTTATGGGAGGCAGAATTGCACAAAGTTGTCAGCCTCACTCTGTATTGCAGGGCCATCAAAGTCCAATGACAAGACAAAAGTCAGGACAACTGGCAATGGCCCCGATGTGGTGGGTAACTTTGACATCTTTGGTGTCTGATCATGCTCTAAGGGCTCCACAGTGCTGCCTTGGAACAAATTGTTCTCATCTGCCCGTTCCACTGAGGGAAGTCTTTATGTGCTTGGGGTAGACAGCCTCCTAACTCACTGAGGTGCTTGAGGTCCTCTGGTCTCCCTCAAACTGGTTATGCCTGTCTGCCAAGACGGTTTATCAGGGTGTGGCCACTGGGCAAGCCACAGCTTCTTGGAGCCACAGGTGAGAGCTGAGTTCCAGGTAGACATTAAAGGTGGAAGAGCAGCCCTAAAAGGGGCTCAGCAGCCCCCACACCAGAGGTGCTAGTTCTCCCTGGGAGGCGGGGTGAATTTAGTATCTGGTAGGTAAATATACTGGTGACAGCCACTTCTCATCCTAGAAAAGCTCTGCCATTTCTGAGACATTTGTCTTTTCGGAAAAGAAAAATGAGTAACCCCCTTAACTACTTCCTTAATCATTTTTTTTTTAATCAGCAGTGTGAAGAGATATTACCCTTCTCTTAGTATATTCTCTCCTTTTCTTTTCTGTGGACTCTCCTTTTAGTCCCATTCAAATCCCAAAGCATGGATATTTCCTTGCCTCAGTAGATGAGTGAAAAACTCTGAATTGAAGAAATCTGTGCAGGTTTGGGTCATTCTTTCCCCCTCTAGAGGAGACATTACATGAGAATGTATTAACTGTTTTGCTTTTGACAGAGCTCTGGCAAATAACATTTACAAATAGCAAGTGCATAATCAGTTAAAATCCCCCATGACTATGGTATCATTTTTCTGTGCCAGATATGTAATTAATTTCTGTGCCAGATATGTAATTAGTTTCTTCCTTCTGTCTGGGTGGTATGTAGTGTATTCTCAGGACAATATTATTTCTGTTTCTTCTCTTTCGATCTTTACTAGGTGGCACAGTGGATAGAGTGTTGGACCTGGAATCAGGAAGACTCATCTTCCTGAGTGCAAATCTAGCCTCAGATCCTTACTAGCTGTTTGGCCCCGGGCAAGTCACTTAACTCTATTTGCCTCAGTTTCTTCATCTGTAAAATGAACTGGAGAAGGACATGGCAAACCAACTCTGGTATCTTTGCCAACAAAACCCCAAATGGAGTCATGAAGACTCAGACATGACAACAACAGAGATATCTAAGTATCTGTGTATCTACTTATACCCCACTAAAGAGACAATTTGTCAACTATAACAGTTGGCTGGCTTACTTTGTCTGCAAGCTTCCAAGAAGGTGAGAACTAATGCTGGAAAATGATGCATCAGGCAGATGTGAGGTCAATTGATTGGGAGAGGGTCTGAGAAGATGAGAGTCTAGAAGTAGAGACTAAGTCAAGATCAAAGATAATAGGTGAGATCTTTCTGCAAGGTTGAGTTGTTCTAGAGACAAGGCTTGCTATCAATCGCTTCCTCTTAATAAGGCATTCCTGAGCTTTCGGCTTATAACCGTTATTTCTATCGGTCAAATAGAATACTCCAGGCATCCCTAGGAGATTTCCTTTTTAAAAGAGGTATAAAGGTTGCGGGGCATTGTGCATACCTCCCCTCTCCCCTGTCTCTCTCTCTCTCCCCCCCTCTCATTATCTCTATTACTCTCTTACCATCTATCTCTATTATCTATCACTATCATCTACCTCTATGTACACATTTATATAAAGCCACCTCCATACAATACACACAACAGTGAAAACATATGTGTACATATATTTTGGGGGGGAGGGAGGTGGAGGGGACTATAGTCTAGTGCAAAACCCACTAATTAAGTGCCTTTTAAAAATTGGATTAAATGCATAACTTTATTAACAGAAATATGAAACTCAATGAGTTATGGTTAATGATAGTTATTTTAGTTCTTTCTCCTACATGTCTAGCCATATTGACAATCTCTGAAATTGCTTGAGATAGTAAAAACAATCCCCCCAAGAGGAAAAGGAAAAATGAGGAAAGTTGCTTTTTTTTTTTTAAAAAAAAAAGGGGGCTAAATGATGCCCTTCTGTGATGCCTTTTATTTTTTCAGGACAGCCTGTGGCAAATGACTTTTGGGATCATTGGTTGCATTCCTTTTCACTGAGTTCACTGAGACAAAAACAGAAATAAATAGACTAAGCATAACCAGAGATACTTTCTGGAGCCTGAAAGTAAGACTGCACATAATGCCAAAAATTGACATGGAAATTGATATTTTTGATATTGAGATATCTGTGTACATCTGGATATTTGTGAACATCTGGATTTTAGCTGGTAGAATCTTCAAGCTTTCATCCAGATGTTTGGCATCATGTAGACATAGCTTATTCTCCCACTGTTTGAAGGTTCAAAAGAGGGATGAAAAAGAATTGCAGTGGCTAGGCCTTGAATCCTGAAGGAGTTAAGTGACCAAATAGCATGTGAAAAAAAAAGTAATTTTTGTACTTCCTCTAAAAATAGAGGGGGCAGGAAAGCACACTGCAGATGGAGAAGAGAGGGATCTGTTGGCTACAGCTTCAAGGAGCAGTTTATTCACTTTTCAAGATGGCTTTACAAGTCAATCTGCACAAAAATGTCAATTTTTCCATTCCAAGTCATGCTGGGAAGAGGGCACATTTTCGACTTTCACTGAGAAGAAAGGAGGTGGAGAGCTTCTGGCTGGGCTCTGAAGGCAGTGGGGATTTGTTCATATTCAGAGAAGTTACATTAGATGAAAACTACCTTTTCTTTTTAAATCTCTTCATTTTGATATTCTTTTGGAAAGGGAGAGAAAAATTCTGGAGGAAGTACTCCAAATAGCCTAAGAGAACTTACTAGTTGGTATTCCCAAACCTCCAAATTCTATGTTGTTGTTGTTGTTTTCCTTCTGTTCCTTGGTCTACAGAGAAATTGAAGACAGAAAGGAAGAGGCTAATATTTTAGTCTCCCAGGCAGCTTTTGCACAAGCCTCTAGGAAAAAAAAACAAAAAAACTTTTCCTTCTTTAAAATTTGCAAGACTATTAAAAAAAAGTCTGCAGGACAAAATAGAGAAGTCCACTTGCAAAAGACTAGCTACAAAGCATCATTCTTTCCTGCTTAGGGCCACTTTTATCTTTAGGAGCCAGTCTCCTCCTTGGCTTTAGTACCCCAAAGGTTGATTCTGATGACCAAGTCCTATCCTTTAAAGAAATTTCAAACCAGTTAGTTGCACTCATCTTATGACCATTCTTATTTCTTGGAAGGGTTTATTGTATTAGAGATAACTTTTAAAAAATTACCAGTGTCCCCTATGCAGTTATGGGGCTGATTGATGACTTTACCAGAAGTCTGTTTCAGAGACTGCAAAATACGTATTTTTTCCCTATTCAGTTTCACTGTGGTGGAAAAGGGGTCTCTTCCTTTAAGTCCTAAACAGAAGTTGAATCTTCAGTCTCCTCAGGAGGCCTTGGGGAAAAGAAAGCTTAGAGAAGATCATGACAATATCTGTCCTCCCTTTAGCAAGATCTAGAAGAAATTGTTCTGCTCCTGGAAGATATGGTGCCTGAAAATATCTAGGTAGACTAATTGCTGGAATATCTTTTCTCTCCCGAGGTTCCAGTGAAGAAACTGGCTCACTAGATGGTAAACCACAGGATGGTGGGCATTTGAGTTCTTTAATAAAAAACAAAAACCACTCAATCCTTCCCCTCCCCCCCAAAAAATTCCAACTGTTTGAATTTCAAGAAAAAGGGAGCAAAACCACTTAAAGAAGGAAAAGAATGAGAAAGGGATTGGCTGGCAAAAAGTTTAAAGAAGTCAATTATTCAGTTGCCATGTGAGCTCCATAATGGAGTCTGCCCTCATTTAGATGGGGCAAGGGGGGAAGGGAGTAAAGAGGGTTGGCAGACATCAGTTGGTAGCTGTTTTTTTAGTGTCACTTCAAACTTTGGATGAGGTTCTAAAAACAATCTGAGTTCTTACATGGATGAGGAGGAGGGAGAGAGATAATATCTTTTCACAAAAGCATTGTAAAAAGATGGCCTCTATGGAAGACCAGAAAGGAAAAAATAGCATTGGAAATGTTGACATTAGCAACAAATTTTCACCCTATGCTTGCCAGAAAACCTTGCATTTGAGGGAAAGAAAACAATTCTATATTTTTACTTTAAGCTTCACCTCTTTTTTTTGTCCATGAGTACATGCCATAGTTTTGTATCTAGAGGAGAGCACAGCCATCAGACAGCATAAGACAAAAGATGTAAATGAGTTTTGTGAAGAGGAAGAATCTTGCACTATAATATTATTTTATCATGAGATCATAGATTTAAAGTTAGAAGAGACCTCAAAAATCATTTTATCTAACCACCTCATTATAAAGATGAAGTCAGACATAGGGACATAAAAGTGACTTGACTAAAGTAAAATAATTAGTGGAGCCAGTATTTGAACCTAGGTCTTTCAACTCCACTTCTGGCACCCTTCCACTGGACCATACTGCTTCTTTAAGAATCCAAGCAAGAAGTGTTTTTAAAGGAGACAATAATTTGCCCTCTTATGATGAAAAGGAAACTAAGACTTGAGAATCTTGGTATTTTGAGCTACAAGGGACTTTAGAAAAGCCATCCAGTCCAGCCACCTGCTTTACATATGAAGAAACTGAGGCCTAGAAATGTGAAGTGCTCTGTCCAAAGTCACACAGTTAATGAGTGGATTCAAACTCAAATATTCTGTCTCCAAGTCCAACACTCCTTTTTCACAATGCTCATGCTGCTAACTTCAAATAATATGCTTAAGTTTTTGTTGATAACTTTTGTTCATCTATCACCCGTATTTCACATCTCTTATCTCCTGCCATTTCTAGCAAGCCAGCCATCCCTTATAAGAAAGAATAATTAAAAAACTTTAGCAAAACTAACCAATATTTCAAGAAAGTTTGACACATAAAGTTTTATACACCCGTAGTTACTGCCCCTACAAAGAGACAAGAGGAGATTCCTTTCTGTATCTCATTTTGGAGGTCATCATAATTTTGGGTATCATAATTTTGCAGCATTCAGTTTCAATTGTTTTGTTCTTGCTGAACTTTCATTTACATTTTAATAGTCATTGTGGGTATTGTTTTCCTGGCTCTCCTTACATCATTTTGAATCTGTTCATGTAAGTCTTCCTATGATTCTCTGTACTTCCCATGCTTCCCATGTGTTCATCAAATCCATCACTTCTTATAGCACAGAAAATTGCATTACATTCACGTATCACAACTTATTTAACTATTCCCCAACTGATGGGTACCTACTTTGTTTCCAGTTCTTTGTTACTACAAAAAACACTGCCGTAAATATTTCAGTATGTATGGGCCTTTCTGTTTGACATTGATCTCCTTGGAGTATATGTCTTGTAGTAGAATCTCTGGGTCAAAGGGTATGGATATTTCAATCATTTTTTGTTTATTTGTTTTGGATACAATTGTTGGAACAATTCATAGCTCTTTCCCATGTAGTGCATTAGTGTGCCTGTCTTTCCATAACTCATCCAGGAACATTTTTGAAATATTTTTCCATTCTACATTGTTGGTATACAAGGTGGATATTCCTTCATTGTATACCCCTTCCATGATGCCCTAGTAAACTTTCTTCGTGAATGAAAGCATACTGGTGGATTTCAAGTATATATAAGGAATTGCTTTCCAACATTAGAATAATTAAAAAATAAATAATAAATAATTAAAAGTAAGTAATAAACAAATAAAACAATTTATTAAGTGCTTACTGTATGTCAGGTGCTGTGCTAAGCAGTAGGGATGGAAATACAAGAAAATAAGAGAGTCCCTGTCATTCTGAAGCATACATTCTAATGGGAGAACTAGAAAGGGACTGAAGAGAGGGGGGTATGCACATAGTAGCACATTTTAGAAATGTTTGGGAAGTAAAGACCCAGTTTAGGGTAAGATAGAGTGAAAGCTCACTTATTGGAGCCCGGGGTGATCATGGGGTCAGTCAAAGATTCTGGAGAAAATGGATGAAAAGGTTGAGGATGAGTTGTTACATATTGAAAAAAAATCATTACCTGGTAGCTAGTCTTTTGATAAGAAGCTCTTAATCTTTAAGTTTGGCTGGTGTTCTAAGGATAGACATACACCTCAACGGTATCTATAGCTTTTCTAACTTAGTAGGATTTGCTGTACTCTCCACGTGGTGACTAGCTTTCCTGTGAAGAGTCATGTTATTCTTCTCTGCCACCTCAGCAGAAATTGTGAGCTGCTGAGCACACAAAAGCCAAAGCACATGCTCTGCCTAGGTGAGCCCAAGCCTAGGTTATGGGCTGCTTTTGTGTTTGTGTTTCTTTTCCTGATCCCAGGTCACTGAATATCCATCTTGAGATGGATGTGTCTGGACTTGGAGATGATTTTAAAACTAAGTCAATATTTAGCCCACAGGGCTTCCTCATGTATGGATTAGTCACTCTGTTTCTGTTTGAGTTTAGCACCACTGCCCTAACATCCCCGATAGATGATTATCCAGCCATTGATACTTCTAGTGACTGGGAGATCTTTACCTTTTAAGCCAGCCTATTCTATATTTAATTATTCTAATTGTTGGAAAGCAATTTCTTATTATTCCTTTTGTGTCATTCTAAAGGGAGGAAAAAGGATCAATGCATATGATCTTCTTTCTTTCTTCCCTCTAGAATGGTACAAAATACATCTTTTCCATGTAAAATCTTTCAAATAGATGAAGACAACTATCCTGTCTTCTCTCCTGTCTAAACATTCCTCTAATGATACAGTTTCCTGACCCTTTGATTAATTTGGCCACCCTCCTCTGTACCAATTCCAATTGTTGATGCCCTTCCAAAAACTAGTGGACTGATGTACTAGGAGGTCCCATGGAACTTAAGATCTAGAAGACCAAGAGAAAGATCAGAGGTGAGACAAGTGTAGATTTAAAGAAAAAAAGTAGGAATTTGCACTTGAGCAAATTGAGAAAAGTGTTGAAGGAAGCTGGAGATTCTTAGAGGTGGAGGTGATGAGAATGTGCATTCTAGGTATGGAAGGTGGCCTATGCAAAGGCAAAGAGGTGAGAGATGGAATTTCATGTGCAGAAAACAACAGATAGGCCAATTTGGTTAAAATGTAAGGTGTGTGAAAGAAGGTATGCAGAGGCACATCCTGGGCACTAAGCCTGAAAACAAACCTGGAGCTATATTGGGTAGTGCTTTCTGTGCCAAACTGAGAAACTTGCATTTTATCTTAGGGGCAATCATGAGCCACTGGAGTCTCTTAAGCAAGGAAATAATATAGTTGGATGTGGACTTTTAGAACTTGGCGGCTAAGTGGAGAATGGACTGGAAAGGGCAGAATGAACTTGAGGCAGATACATCAATTATGAAATTATTAAAATAGTCTATGAAAGAGATAATAAAGGCATGAACCAGGGTCTTGTATGTGTGGTGGAAAGAACTGGACAGATAGGAGACAGTAGAATCAATTTTGTGGAGACTTTGGAAGTTGGTTGGGTATGGGATTGAAGGAGAGGGAAGAGTTGAGGATGGCTCTGAGTCTGTGAACCTTAGTTTCTAGAAGACTAGGGTGTCCTACAGTAGTAATGTCCAAATAGGGAAATTGGGAAGAGGGGAATGTTTGGATAGAAATATAATGAATTCTTTTTCAGATATGGTGAATTTGAGATGCCTATGGGACATCCAATTAGAAATGTCCAACCAGTAGTTGATGATATGGGACTGGAGTTCAGGAGGTAGACTAAAACCATATGTATGTGTGTATACATATATGTGTGTATATATGAATATGTATATGTAAACACACACATGCACACACACATCTATATATGTGTATATATATATATATATATGTATATACATATATACACATACATACACATTTGTATATGAATCACTTGTATAGAGATGATAATTGAAGCCATGGGAGCTGATGACCTCAGGGAGGGAGAAAGAGTATAAAGAGAAAAAATCAGAAGAGGCAATATTTCAGTAATTGTGAATGAAGAGGTAGCTCTATTTTGCTGAGATCTAAACCTAAAGAGAGTGACAGAAAAAGAGTATATATACAATATATTCATATTGTCTGATCTGAACATTTCAATCTAATTAGAATCAAGATAACAGTATATATGAATAGTGTTACAAATGGGTATAAAGATGTTCCTGTTTGCAGATGACATTTTGTTATTTGCATCAAGCCCCAAGATACTATAGAATCTCCTGAAAGATACATAAGTAGTCAAAGAAATTTGGCTTGTCCATCCACATAGAAAAGACCAATGGGAGGAAGAATGTCTCTTGTCCATGGATATGCTATAGAATTTATGCAGCAATATGAATATCTGGGAAGACAATGTAGATGAACAGTGACTTGGGTCCTGAGTTTTTTGAAAAAGAGAAGGAGAGAAGGCTGGATTGCTTTTGGGAAACTGCAAATAACTTTTACTGACCCCAGGCTTCCCATAAGAGCAAAGGTCTATCTCTTTGATATAAATGTTTTACCAGTTTTGCTGTGTGACAGTGAGACCTGGAACACCAATGATTTTGAAGATGAGCATCACACAGAGGGCAATGGAAAGGTGGGTATGAGCAGGCTGCACCATATAACCAGAGAGAAACTTCAAAGAAGGACAGGCATAAATGATGTTATCAAATAATTATATAACAGAACGAGAAAATGAGTTAGATAATGGCAAGGCCAAGGGATGGACAACTACAGTGTTTCACTGTTATCCTTGGGAAGTTGGGAGAAAGTGAAAAATTCCTCTATGTTGCGAAGAAATGGACTGAACAAAAGGGCTATGTATGGACATTTTGTGTTTTGCATTATTGGAAGAAACTCCCAAATTTATGATACTATGGATTCATTTGAGTATGTAAGATACAAATGGGTAAATTACTAAGGATTTTACATATACAGGAAAGAGGACCAGGACACTTCATGATACAGGGTAATGCCAATATCAGATTGTAAGAGTTCAAATTTAGTGAAAAAAACAAAACAAAGCATCATCCTGTGTTAGAAAGGCTAGGTTTAAGTGCCTGCCTCCTTATCAGCTGTAGGAAAATTACAAGTCCTCAGAGTTTTAGTTCCCTCATGTGTAAAATGAGGATAATAATTATTTTGTATGTCTTTATGACATACTCTCGATATACTCCCATGCAAGCATCATAGAACCTTCCCTCATATCATCAACAAAAAAAAGTTTTGCAAAACCGATCAACACAGCAACTCTACTGGGCAGTTGCAACGTTTTATGTCCCCAATCCCCAATCTTTCTTGCTGAGAAGAGGAAAGTGTGTTTTATCAATTGCTCCCTAGAACCAAGACTAGTCACTGCAAGAATAATAATTCTTTTCATGTCTTTTTTTGTTTTTTTGGAGTCAATGGGGGTTAAGTGACTTGCCCAGGGTCACACAACTAGCTAGTAAGTGTCTGAGGTCAAATTTGAACTCAGGTCCTCCTGGCTCCAAGGCTGGTGCTCTATGCACTGCGCCATCTAGCTGCCCCCTTGAATAATAACTCTTGAAGTATCTATCTTGTAGGCCTGTTTTGAGGAAAGCACTTCGCTAATTCTAGAGTGTTACATAAATGAATTCTTATTGTTTTTGCCCCCTTGGACTCAACTTTGGGTTCGGAGCCCCCAGGACAGTGTATGAAAGGACTGAGTTGAGAAGAGAGAAAGCAAGAGACTATATCTTAAATGCTGGTCCACCAGTAGTCTGAGGTCCAGGAATCAGGCACAGAGTTCACCTGCACATACCTGGAAGAAGCTGATTTGTATGTAGCATAAACCAACTCGGGCTTTTTGACCACCATACTTGTTAGCTCTGCAGTAATCAAACAGATTAAGCTGTGACCTAATGCAGTCATTAAAATGGCCCTAAATGCCTGATCTCCAGCACCATGGTCCATTTATTTTTATCCTGTTCCCAGCTACAGGAAAGCAAAGCACATGACCCCAAAGGAAAGACAATAACCATTTTAAAAGATCTGAGCCATAGGCCTAATTTCTTTTTAATTTCCAATATGCCTATTACAAAGAGTTTTGGAAAGCACTCATTTTCCTGATTGTGTTTGAAAGTGCAGGTAAAAATGAAGGAATATTTGCAGTTTCATAACCTAGAAAACTTAGCACAAAGACAATATTTCTGCTGCCTCTCCCCAAGAGGAGAGATGTAGACAAACTACAGGCTTTAGACAGAAGTGACCAGTAGGTTCAACTGTAGGATACATTTTTGCTAATGAAGTAGGAATAGGAGATTGTGTGGAATAGTAGAAAGGAGCTCTGGTCCCAGCTCTGACACTCGGTAACCAAATGACCTCTGAGCCTCTCTTTCCCCATCCATGAAATGGGGGAAGCAAACCTTTCCTTCCCCAGCTCACAGGGTTGTTGTGATGCTCAGCTCTGCTAACATGTGTGAAAATGCCTTCAAATCTACAAGGTGCTATGCACATGCAAAGGATCATTCATCTCCCAACTGTTCTGCAATAGGAGCTACAGAAGCAACCTCAACACAGCTTGTTTAGGAAGGGGAAAAAAATTGCGGGCAAACTCCAACTGGCAGGATTTCTTCACAATTTGGAAGGGCTTTCTTTAAGAGCCTGGAAAACAGGCCTGTTTTGATTTCACTTAGAATGAAAAGAAAGCTGTTGGCAGAAGTCTTAAGAAACTGATTATTTAGGTTCCCCAAAGGCTTTTGTAGTGGGAGTAGACAACTTTTCTACTCTCATTTAGAAGGAAGGAATATTAGCTTAATCCTCCAGGAGTTGATTTGGTACCTTTGGTGAGGTTTGCAAAGTCTATGAAAAGAAACCCACCAACTTTTGGGCCCCCACTGAGTCTGAAAAGGAAATAAGCAGGGGGTGATTGGCTGTCATGCCTGAAGGAGCCCTTTATCCAGACTTGTAGGAAGAGCTAGAGAAAGAAGGAGCCACTTAAAAAATTTTTTTCTTCTTTAGAGGCTGGAATCTAGAGGAGGAGTCAAGGTAGAAACCATTGGCCTGACTAGTCCATTTTCTCGTGAAAGGTTTTAGAAGACAGACCTGACATCCATCACACCTCAGCTAAGCAGGAAAGAAACAATGGCTGTTTTAGCTTGTGACAGCACTTTCAGATAATCGCCTGAAAAACAAAACAAAACAGGGAAAAAAGTCTGTCTTTTTCCTCACTCACCCCCCAGCTCACATCCCTAAACCACCCACACACCCTTCCTGCTGGAGGAAGGTACAAAGGTAATATATATTCATGTTTCTTTCATGCTTTAGGTTTTTTTTTTTCTTTTTAAACAAAGGGCAACTTTTCAGCTGCTGGTTAGAATGAGTGAGGGAGAGAAAAAGGAAGCCACTGGTGCTTAATCCTAAAGGAGCTGACTTATCATCCTAATGAGCTTTTCAAGAGAGCTTAGAAAGAAGTGGGTCCCCGCTCCCTCCCCCTTTTTCCTCGGAGGGGAGGAAGAAAGAGGGGCAGCGCTAAAGACTGACATTTTAAAAAGCTAATTATGGCACATCTTAAAAGGCTTTTGGGATGAAGGAAAAGAGCAGCATTCTAGGCTCATTCAGCAGGAAGCTGTTGGCTGAAGCATGAAGAAGTCTATTATTCAGGGTCCCATAAGCCTTCATGAGAGGGGGCTCTTCAAAGGAAGATATTTCTGTGCTCTCAGAGAGGAACAAGATGGGAACTTCAGGGAGATAAGGCTGAAAGCAGTGGATTAGCTGTTTCTCAGAAATTTTGGCAAGGTGGCAGACATATGGAGACACTTTTGCCCTCACCCAGAGTGGACAGAAGAGGAAAATCAGCATCTAAAAAGCTTTCTCACTACCAGCATTGCAGTTGCTGGCTCTAGTTTAAAATCTGGGATCTTAGTGCAAAAGATGTCATCAGAAAGAAATCTCTTGCTGATCACTAAATAAATGGTATAATATACCTAGGTCAGAATATCAGCTTTGTTACTGTGTGTCTGATGTTGGGAATCTTACTTTAACCCTCTGGGCCTCTGTTTCCTCATTTGTAAAATGCATGGTTTGGACGGGTTTGGATAACCTCTAAGGGCCCTTTCAGCTTTAAATCTATAAATTTATGATATCCTTATGCTCTGTGTGTGTGTGTGTGTGTGTGTGTGTGTGTGTGTGTGTGTATGTGTTAGTGGTGGTGAGTTGATCAGGAAATCCTTGATCAATTGGTTTCCTCTCCTCCCGCCTGCCAGCCAAGCTGAAGAAATTGTGGAAAGTAACAGAGACAATAAAATTTCAACATCTTAAGGGGAGTACAGAGAAAGGTTTACATGTTTTTACCCTTTTATAAGATATTAAGAAGTTGTTCAAACAAGCTTGATGGATTTAGAGGGCCAAAGAGCCTTTAGTGGCTCTTTAAAAAGTAGGGTATGCTCTCTAGGGAGTCAATCAGAGCCAGAGACAGCTCTGGCAGTCAAGTCAACAAACATTTATTAAGTGCCTACTATGTCTGAGGCACTGTGCTAAGAGATGAAGGGAGTTAGGCAGATAGCCAGTTAAGAAAGAGGAAGGAGAATCTGACCCTTGAAAAATAATTCAGAAGGGGTGGGAGAGGGATTTCTCTCTTTTATTCCTCTTCTGCACACACACACACACACACACACACACACTGGCCAAGGCATCTTATAATTTACCCAGAAGAAGACACCACGTAAGCAGGGAGTAGGACCAGTCAGTAAAGGCATGAAACCAGAGGAGTTTTGTGAGGCTAGGGAGAGTTTGCCCTGGCCGTATCCAGGAATTGAGCTTCTAAGAGGAAGAGGCTCAGGAAGCCTAGCTGAGTGACTTGTCCATCGCAAGATGCTCTGCTCGGAGGTGAGCAGCATTTAGGATACAATAAGAAATGAAAGGACATTGGGGTTCTTCAGTCCCAGAGATGTGAGTTGCCTGGGCCACATGTATTCACAACCTATATCTTTTTACTAGTGTATTCTAAGCATGTTCCCACTCTTCCCACAGATGCTGTATGTAGGGGAAGAGTGTGCTCCTAATCTATAGGGAGACTTCTATTGCAATGGATAGAGCATTGGGTCTGGAGTCAGGAACACCTAAGTTCAACTTCCTAGCTGTGTGACCATGGGCAAGTCACTTAACTGTCTGCCTCAGCTTCCTCAACTGTAAAATGGGGACCTACCTGCCCAGAGTGTTATGAGGATGAAATGAGATAATATTTGCAAAGTATTTAGCATAGTGCCAGGCACCTAGTAGATGCTTAATAAATGTTTGTTTGTTTATCTATTTATTTATTTATTTATGTTGCTCTTATGATACCATCTCACTTTGCTTTGAGCTCATAATCTAAGCCTGTTAATTGTGAAACACATTTTTAATTGAGTTAGGGTCAGGATCAAGAATTATTGGTTAAAATTTGAAACTAGAAGGGACCTTAGTTCAACACCTTTATTTTGCAGATGAGGCAGTAGAGGTCCAGAGGGTCAAAATAACTTGTACAAGTCTCACAGCTATATAGTGGCAGAGCAGATTCTAGAACTGGGCTTTCTGGATCTAAATCCAAAGTTCTTTCCCCCATTCCGTACTGTCTCCTTAATGACCTCTGTGGGGACAGTGAATTGGGGAAGTGTTTGGACTTACTTGTGGATAGAGAGCTGATCTTGCATTTGGGAAAGTCAGATTTCAAATTCTGTCTCTGACAAATGCTAACTGTGTGACCATGAATATCATAGTTTCTCCATGGTCCCTGAATCATAGATTCATAAATTTAAAACTGAAAAGAGCTTTAGAAATCACCTAGTCTAATGTTTTCAGTTTACATATAAGGAAACTGAGGCCTGAAGAATTTAAGTAATTTGTCTAAGGTAGTAAGTGGCAGTAACAAAATTATACTCATGTCTTAAAATTCCAAATTCGGTCATCTTCCTATTGTGTTATGATTGCTTCTTAGCTTTCTAAGACTGTAAAAATGAATGAACAATTTGTATTGGTGGTACAGGTTTCCATCTCTTCTCCAAAAAGTTGACACTTGTATATGTCTGGATTTATGAATGACAGTATTCCTGAAAACAGATCATGTCTTCTCATTTGCTTCCAATATAAATCCAAGGGGAAATTTATGTGATCATGAAGGGATCTCATTCTTCTCCATCAAGGATAACCCTGCCAGGGGATCCACACATAAGGTGTATTGTGTTGGGGCCTACTGGGGGAAGGGCAGTAGTCTTGTGTAGAGCTCCTTCTTTCAGGATATAATTAGGTTTTTTTCCTATTCTGAACAATCTCCTAGTGATATTTCTCAGGGGGAGGGGGAATTAGGAGATTTTGATAGGCAGACACTTTTATTATGTTGCTAAAATCAATGTAGACCCTTAAACTACTTCTAGGAAGCAAGGTGAGTATGGGAACTTCTCTCGTGCCTGGCTTCTGGCATGCTTTGTCTGGATGATGCTTGTTTTTGCCATCCCACATTCCCTGTCTCCTGTGGTTTCTTTTGCCTTTGAGGGCCATCCTTCTCCCTACCTTTCATGTGCCCTTGTGCTCTTGTCTTTTCTTTGGGAAGCATCCAGCAAGAAAGAAATGTGGACTAATACCTGGGACTGTCACTAAGCAATTCCCTGTGCTGCCGTCTGCTAGCTTTGTGACCTTAGGCAAGCCAAATACGTCATTCTCTTTGGGCTTCAGTTTCTCTTCCCTATAAATTAGAGTGATGAATTTGAGGAGCTTTAAGCAACTTCCAGCCCTCATATTCTATATTTTAGACCATACATCTTGGTTCTAGGTGACTCTACTATCTCTAGCCACTCTTCTACCTGGATTCCTGATGTCCATGCCACAGAAATCAGTTTTCCAACTTCTCCCTGATTCTGTTACCTCTAAAAGAAGTACACAGGCAATTCTTTAGTTTTTTTTTTTTAAAGGGATTTGACTGGTTATAGTTACAGGGAAACTACCAGTAGTTATATACCCCAAAAAGTCTGAGATAGAATTGTCTTATATACATACCAAACTATTTATAGCAAAACTTTTTTTTTTGTGGTAGCAAAGAACTAGAAACTGAGTAGGTGTTCATCATTTGGGAAGATAAAAAATTGTGGCGAATGAATACAGAAGTATATTGTTATGCTATGAGAAATGATAAAGATGAATAACAGCTTAATGGGGTCTTCTTTGTTCATAGGATGATAGATTTCAAGTTGAGAGGGACTTTGGAGTTCAATGCCCTCATTATATGGATGAGAAGAATGAGCCTCAGAGGGTTCAAATGACTTTTCCAGGGTCCTGTGGATACTATCAGGGGCAGGATTTGAATATGGATCTTCTGGACTTCAAGTCCAACATAACGGCTATGCCATGTTGCTTTTCAATGTTTTCTACCTTTTAAAAAAATTATTGACACCCTCAATCTTTATTCTAGGCAGGGGCTAGTGATAATACTTTTATCTCCTCCAAGGTCCTGGACCCCTTGTTAACAAAGGGCTGTTACCTTGCATTAAGGACTGAGGAAAAACTAAATGGATGAAAAATGCCTAAACATTGCAACTGAGAGACAATGGGATATAGTGGATAGCAGTCAGGGAGAAAACTTCTTCAGAGAGTGAATCATGTTGGGATGGGAGCCTCAGCCTCCATCTCCCTTGCCTTGGCCATAGGAGGACAATGAGAATTTCGGAGAGACAGATTATATCCAAAGGGAAGACTCTATCAAAAGTACTTCCAGGAGTTAAGAATTACTTTGAGAGACTTTAGAAGTACTCTAGGTCAACCCTCTTATTTACAGGTAAGGAAACTGAGGTCTCAAAGGCAAAAGAGAGTGACTTAGGGTCACATAGGTAGCAGAGCCAGGATTCAAATCCAAACTGAATTCTTTTTACTTTGAACCATACTGATTCCCACTGTCTTTGCGGTTCTTTTGTTTGTTTGTTTTGTTTTGTTTGTTTGTTTTTTAATCAACTCCATAAATAAAGAATGTGAGAAGACATGGCTAGCTAGCAGTTAATGAGAAAACAATATAGGATTTGGAGCTATATTGGAAGCTTTGAAATCATGTGGTCTTGTCTCTCAAATTTGCACAAGAGGAAGCTAGGACCCAGAGGAATGAAGCTATTTGTCCAAGGTTAGACAACTGGAACTTGAACTCAGGGCTTTTCCTGCTGAGACCAGTGACCTTTTCACTGCAGATAATGGCTTTCTGTGTTCATGGTTTTCAACAAGAAACATTTATGACCAGTTCCTGCTCTGTTGAGGACTCTTTGTTAGGTCCTGGGGCTAGGAAGGTGCAGAACAGGGTTTCTTAAGCCCAACTAGAGTGAGCTAAATTCTCTTGAAAAGACCATTCTGCCCTCCTTGGCTTTAGCACATGTACTTCTTGTGGCTGATCTAGGGAGGGGTAGTGGGATGGATGGGAGAAGCAGAATGCAGGGATAAGGAGGGGGAAAGGGATGAATCAGTTTTTAAAGGTTTTTTATTTTAAGAAGTTAAGACCTTTAGTCTTTACTGGATTTGTGGACCAGTAAAACTGGCCACAGATTTCCATGAACTGGAAGCTGGGAAATATTGATGTAGAAGAAATCATTCTTGCTTTCTCAGAGTTTATAATTTAATTAACTGAATTGAGAGAATGTGTGTGTGTGTGTGTGTGTGTGTGTGTGTGTGTGAGAGAGAGAGAGAGAGAGAGAGAGAGAGAGAGAGAATGCACACGCGCGAGTTCAAATGTGTGTGTGCAAGTTCAAATGAGGAGGTGATAACTGAGGACTGGGACATCTGGAAAAGTTTTGTCAGTCTTGACAGGCTGTATGGTAGAGGTATTATATGTACATTAAAGGAGGGTTAGGACATATATAAGTGGAGAGGAAGAAGAGGGAAGTCCTGGCCAGGGGAGTCTGAGAGCAAAGTTGTGAAGTAGACATTGTTAGGTTGTGTACAGGAAACAATGAATGAATAGATCCATCTGTCTGGAGTGGAGGGTTCATTTAGAATAAGAGAGAAGATGTGGTTGGAGATTTAGGTGTGGACCACAGAACACAGAGTATTAAATGATAGATAAAAAACTCTAGATTTTATCTTTTAGGTAGACCACTCAGCTTCTGAGGCAACCTAGAGCCAACCATACTATTCCTATTTCTAACACCCTTCATGAAAGCATTGACACAATGCATACTCAGTATTGATGGATATCAGAGTCTATGGCTTTGCTCTCTTTCTCCTCCCCTAATTCATGGAGTCTTGAATGGCAAAATTCCCAAGCCAAGCGAAAGGCAGCTCATTTTAATATAGGCAGGCAGTCTTTAACTTACTATATGGATGGATTGTTTTCCTAAAGTTATTTGTAAATCAGTTTGAAACTCAGATCACATTTTCCCCACAGAAACAAAGTTAAATATGGTGGTTAGGTTCCCATACCAGCCCACAAAAGCCTATTTAACCCGTAATATAGCTGAACTAGAGTTTGTAGTAGGAATTCTATAGACTATAACCACCATGTCTAATTGTGTTTCCATGGAAAAATTCATTCTGTGTTCCAACTTAGAGCTTTAGGCAGCAGGGGCAGGGCTTCTCCCTTTTTCCCCCATTTTACTTCTCCCCGTCTCCTACTTTGGCCACAACATTCTGAGTGGAATTCCTAGTGATTTTGACATGGGACCTAGGTATAGGGGAAGAGCCCCTCATTGTGGGAGATGAATGCTAACTATGGACCTTGGTAACAGGGCTTGGGTTTGGTGAAGGTATAAGCAGCTGTCCAGTGGCAGGTGACCAGGAAGGGTTTGGGTCTCCAATAATGGTGGTAGCCATGGGACTGGGGCAGTGGCAGAGGAAGGAAGAAAGGGAGAGAGAGATGGAGGAAGGGTGGGATAGGGGGAGGAAGGAATGGATTGAAGAATGGAGGAAGGAAAGAGGAAAGGAGAAGATGACAGGAGGAAAATCCCTGTAGCAGCAACAGAAGTGATTGGGAAGTGAAGGCACTGGCACTGGTGAGGGGGAACACAATTTCAGTTGTGTGAGTGCTGGCAGCCATGCCTACTCAGAAGTGGTTTCCTCACTATGGCAGTCATTCTAAAGAAAAGGATGTTCATACATTCAATTTATGATTGTCTATAATTCTCTTTTAGTGTAAGAAGAATATTTCTCCTTTATCCTGGATAGATCAGACTGGATCTGTTCCAACTCTCCTCCCAACCCATCCTCCCAATCACCTAGGGACTGAATTTTACTACTTTCTTATATTAAGAGCTATGTTTTTTAACCAGACCTCAGGTTACTCTCTGTGACAGTCTGGATCCTGAATTTGTAGAGGTAGACAGATAAAGAATATCACTTATCAACTCAACAAATCTCCTTGGCTATAGACCAACCGCCAGAAAAAATGTAAGTGCTTGGGAATGATTTGTAGTCTGATCCACCTCTCAGGACACTCATGTCTATTATTACAATATCCTTAATGTCCTTGACATTACTTAGAATCACCTGATTACCTCCTCTTGAGGTCCTGTTAATTTAAGATAGCGAATTCCGTCAGCTTGCCACCCTTCCTTGATTTAGTCCCATTTCTCACTTCCACAATGGGTCGTCCATATGCTTCTTATTTTCTAGAATCACCTCTAGAAGACCTAGCCATGGCCATTTTGGTTAAAGAGAGAAGGGAAGAAGGAATCAAGCATTTATTAAGCTCACAGTGGGTCAGGCACTGTGCTAAGTGTTGAGGATACAAATACAAACGAGAAGGACATTCCCTGTTCTCAAGTAGCTTACATTCTAAAGGGAATTAGACAACACTCAAAAAGGAACTGAAAAGGGGGGAGGTTATACCCAGCATAGGAGCACAACTTTGAAGTCCGGAAGCTAGAAAGAGGGTCAGGAGGGGAATGAAGGTGAGCTTAGACATCTCCATAAAATGGAGACTCCAGGAGGAACTCATCAATGGAAGAAGGAGGTATGCACTTTGGTAACTGCCATGGAGAATGGATTGGAGTAAGGAGAGACTTTTAGGGAGATCAACCAAGAGGCTACTGGAATAATCTAGGTAAGAGGTGATGAAGGATTTCATTAGGGTTCAGGCCTTGTAAGTGGAGAGAAGGAGTCAGACATGAGAGAAATTATGAAGGTAGAGATGACATGCTTTGGCAATGGATTGGCTTATGTGGAGTGAGTTTGAGTGAGGAATCAAAGATGACATTGACATAGCAACCCTAGGTAACCAGGAGGATGGTAGGACACTCAATCATAAGAGGGACATTTGGAAATGAGGATGGTTTGGGAA
Organism: Phascolarctos cinereus; assembly: GCF_003287225.1. NCBI lineage: Eukaryota > Metazoa > Chordata > Mammalia > Diprotodontia > Phascolarctidae > Phascolarctos > Phascolarctos cinereus. Next base: position 395,103,984 of record NW_027555847.1, on the reverse strand, counting down.
TAAAGCCAGTGAGTTCAGTATTAGATGTGTTTAGTATGAGATGTCTATAAAATATCTAGTTTGAGATGTCCACTAGTCAGTGGGTGATGTGACAATAAATTTGAGAATCATGTGAATAGAGAAGAATTTCATTTCTGTTTCTGAATCTTTAGCACTTTGGGTAATGCCTGGCCCACCGAAGTATTTAGTAAATGCTTACTGATTGTTTCCCTGGTGAGAATTCTTGAGGGCCAAGAGACTGCCATTGCCCTTGGCAAAATTATCAAGTATATATAGTTTGTTTTCTTGTGATCTCCACTCCCTTTTCTATGTCTCTTCTCTTCCTTGCTGATGCCCTCTCAAAAGATTCTTGTTTTTCTGTTCTCTCCCTTCCCAAAAATTATCTATTCAAAACCTACTCTCAGAAAAAGATAATTTGATGGACTGAAGAAAATAGGAGCCAAACTCAAGATGGCAGATCTAGATCTAGAAGGGACTTTAAAGGTCACTTAATCCAACATTCCTATTTTTGTAAACAATGAAATTGAGGTCAAAGGAGTTATAGGAACTTGTCCAAAGTCACATAGTGAATGGAAAAGACCAGACTCTAACAAATGTCATATGACTCAAAATTCAGCCCTCTTTCCTCAGCATCACTCTGATTTCACCCTAAATCTTATTCTTCATATGGGAGCCATCCCCAGTCGTCCTGATCTGTATCTGGCTGCTGGACCCAGACGGCTCCGGAGGAGAAAGTGAGGCTGGTGACCTTGCACAGCCCTTCCACACTTAAATCCAATTCACTTGCAAGTCATGGCATCATCTTCCTGATGTCATGGTCCTCTTTGAGAATGAAGGACAAAGAATAACAATGTTCTTCAGATATTCAGGAGTGTGTGATTGTATGCTGACATATAATCAGCATGTTATAACTGAAAAGCAGAGCCTTAGACTGAATTTCAAAAGGCAAAAGTAATCTCTAAGACATTTTTCTGGGAAAGGAAATTCTCAACAACCCAAGACAAAAGTGAATTGTAACAGAAAATTGTATAATACACTGTTGTTATTATTTAATGGTTATAATATGCCTTTGGCACAGGCAGCACTGCGTGGGGATTCTGCCAAAGCAAAGAAAAAGTACCTGCCCTAAGGAACTCAAGGTAATGGAGTCAATATTTCCATGTGAGAATGGCACTTCAGAACACAGAAGGGTCATATAGAACTTGTTATCCACCAGGATGCATTAGGGTTCTAGTGGTGAGAGGCAGTGGGGGCTACCAGTAAACTTTAATTAAGCAGTCTTCAGTCCCTGGAGAAGGAGAGAAAACCCTATCTCAAGAGCATAAAAAAGACATAGGAAAAGGGATCCCCCTTCCTCACCTCACTCCAGTGATGTGGGTGAAATTGATAGGCATCAACAACCATCAAGTCACACCTGGTGAATTTTACCTGTCAGCCCTCAGGCCAAAATTAAGGTTGCAAAGATGAAGATTATATGATGATGTATTAAATTCAGACACCCGTTCTCCTTCCCTTGACCTCATTATACAATGTCTCTTTTATACCTTCCTAATACCAGCTACTTTTAGATGCCCTCTGAAATTACTACATCCTTTCAGTTTTACCCTGAAATCACTCCCAGGTGGCTTAGCGAGCAAATACAAATAAGGAGCCAGTTTGAATTCAGAGATATATTGTATATTATGATTAGCTGTGAAATAAGTCCTTTTTCCATCTTCCTTGGCTTCTAAGTTATTCAACATGAATTGTTTTAACATTTTCAAAACTGTTTACTGGTTTTCTACACATGACAAATATCCTCTGACTCCCCCCCAATGAGTTTTACAAGGGCATCAGCAAATATTTTTTTTTCTAGAAGAAGAAAAAAAATACCATATACAGGAATGAATCAATGGAAAGTTTTACTGTGGAGGAAAGGGTGAGCGGAAGGGATAGATAAAGGCAGTGAAATAAAAAGAAAATGTCAGATTTTGCTATTGGAGAATAAGAACGCTGCATCTTAAAGGATATTTTGAACTAAGGGGAAAGATAACTCCAAACCATGAGGTCTTCCTCATGTTAAACTGGTAACTTTTTTAAATTATAACACTGGTACTAAACAAATAGAAAAGAAGGACAAGAGTTTAATTCCTGCCAGTTTGGAGGGTATAGAAAGCCTTGCAGAATTTCCTCTTCACATTTGGGGTCCTCCAACAAACCTCAAAGAAGCCTCCAGGGGCAGCATGGTACTGCAGAAGCAACACCTGATTTGGGCTCCATAATTCCCACGTTAGTGTCAAGTAGCCCACCTGTAAAAGCCCACTTGTCAGGTTATAAATCTTTTGCTAGCTCTAAAGTTCATTATCTTGTGATTCTCGACTCTTAAAAAATGTACATTTTCATTCTGAATTTAACAAACACCATCCCTAAAGAACATTTCTATACACAAAGTAGAATGGAAATAGATTATGTATAAAATAATGAATCTCTGTTCCATGTAATCTTCTTTAAAAAAAAAAAGATTTGATGAATTTGACATGTTGCTTTCAAAATGTACTGTTTCATTTTGAACTTCCTTCTGTTTACTTTTGTGCATAAAAAAAATTCTCCAATGACTTTATCCCTCCCCACCCTCCTGGCAAGACTATCATTAGCCCTCTTCTCATCAAATTCCCCCCGATAAGAAGTGAAAAAACACAAGCCCTGTAACAAATGAGCATAGACAAGCAAAACAAATCCACACCACTTGCCATGTCCAAACACGTATGTCTCATTTTGCCCTTTGAGTCCATCATGCCTCTGTACAGACATTATGGGTAGCATGATGCCTTATCAGCCCTCTGGAGTCACAGTTGGTCAACACATTGATCAGCATTCTTCAGTCTTTTGAAGTTCTTTTTAACAATGTTGTTACCATATAAATTTTTTCTCCTGGTTCTGACAACACTTCCTTCTCTTTATCAATGAGTTCAGTACCTGCTTCACAATATTTTCTCCTCCCTCAGGGGATTTTAACATACATCTTAACATTTGCTCAAATACCCTACCCTCCCAGTTCTTTAACTCACTCATTTCCCATGACCTACTTCTCCACCCCTACCTAAGCTAAACATACAAAAGTGGTCATATGCTTGATCTTGCCACAACCTACAAATATACCACTTCCATGTTCATAAACTTTGAAATTCCCTTATCTGACCACAATCTATGGGCCTTCCACCTATCCCTCTCTTTGCTCATGCCAAACCTGCTCTTCCTCCACACCGTGATCTCAATCGCCAGGATCTTCAGTTTCCTCCCAGGTTATCACCCCTACACTAGTGACTCTCTCCTTTCCCCATTTTGATTTGTTGGTGAACTAGCTCAACTCCCTAATTTCTTTTGATTCCCTCACCTCCTTATCATGTCACCAGTTTTGCCCTGCCAAGTCTTAGCTTTGGTTCACTCCTACCTTCCATTGCCTTTTCCCCTATGGATGTGCTTCTGAACAAAGGTATAGAAAATTGTGTAATTGTCCTGACTGCATCCACTACAAATTTATGTTACATAACTTCAACTAATTGCTGTAGACAATCCTTTTACAATTCCCTAATTCACTCCCTATCCCACTCACCAAAAAGCCTCTTCCAAACCTTTTTATCCCTCCTCAAATTTCCCATGGCTCCTTTCTCTTCCTCTCCCTGCTAAAATCAAGACAAACAAACAAACAAAACCCAAAACCTTGCCTCATATTTTACTGAAAAAATTGAGGCCGTTCACTAAGCGCTCCCTCTTCCCCCTTCCTTATCTCATTTCACCCAAAGGTCTTCTGCCATAATCTCTTCCTTCATCTTAGCTCACACAGTGAAGTGGCCCTTTTCCTTGCTAAGGCCAACCTCTCTGCATGCACAGGTGATCCGATTCTATCCCATCTTCTCCAGCAATTTTCCTCCTTTATCATTCCCATTTTCTCATTTATCTTCAATCTTTCTCTGTCAGCTGCTGCTCCTCTGCTATCTCCAAACATGTCCTTATCACTCTCATCCTCAAAAACACCCTCACTTAATCCATCTATTTCCTCTATCACCCCATATCTTTCCTGCCTTTTATGACTAAACTCCTTGAGAAGGCCATTTATAATAGGCGTCTCTTCTTCCTCTCTTCTTAACTCTCTATAGTCTGGTTTCTGAACTCATAATTCAACCAAAACTGCTTTCCCTAAAGTTACCAGCTTTCTCTCAATTATCAAATTCAGTAGCCTTTTCTCAGTCTTCCTCATTCTTGACCTCTCTGTGGCCTTTAACACTGTTAATCACCTTCTCTTTGATCCTCTCTTCTATGTTTTTTTTTATCTATTCCTTCATTCCACGTTGTTCTCTTCTCTCTCACAAATTATATCACTGAATCCCAAGGTTTCTATCATTTTTATTCATGCATTTCTCTCCATTAAGGAGAATCAGGTATGGGACAGTAGCTCCCTTTGTTAATTTCTCTGCTTTCAAAAATTTGAATTACCTTAAGCAAGAGAGATAGTTCTAACAAATGTCTAAATGATTGAAGTGTCTGTGTCAGGCTTGGTATATATTTCCTGAATTCATCATCTATTTCCTCTTTCTGTCCAGGTGATTGGTAGTATAATTTGATGACATTATAGCTTTTGTTTTTGCCTCCTTTGATCTTTTCTCATATTCTGTACTGTCCCTCCCTTTCATTCTTAAATTTCATCAAATAAGTATCTTTAAAAATATATTTTATTGATTTTTTCTTATATCACCCACATTTCCCATTGTGTCCCCTTTCTTCCTTCTTGAAAAACAATTCATTATAACAATTTTTTAAAAGAAAAAAATAGTTGACCAAAACTGACCAACATATTGAAAAAGTACATCATCATATGTAGTGTTCCACACCTATAGTGCCCTATCTCTTCAAAGACACCGCCTTATTTTCTCTCTTTCTTTGAGGTCACATTTTATTATAGTTTCACAGCATTGAATTTTAATTGTTTTCCTGTATTTTTTCCTATTTACATTGTTGTAGTAATTGTGTAAATTATTTTCCTGGTTCTGTTTACTTCACTTTGTATCAGTTCATGTAATGTTTTCATACTTTTCTGCATTCATTATATTCATTATTTCTTACAGCACAGTTACATTCATAGACCTCATTGCATTTGTTCTGGGTTCTTTGCTACTGCAAAAAGTGCTGATACAGGTGTGTATGGTACCTTTCCTTTTGTCATTGATCTCATTGGCATATATGCTTATCAGTGGCAGTTCTGGGTCAAATGGTATGGGCATTTTTAGTCTTTTTTTTTTTTTGCGTAATTACAAATTGCTTTCCAGAATGGTTGAACTCGTTCACAGCCCCACCAATGGTGCATTAATGTCACCGTCTTTTCACAGTCTCTCTAACATTTAGTGTTCTTATCTTTTATCATCTTTGCCAATTTGTTGAGTAGAAAGTAAAATTTAGGAATTGTTTTGATGCATATTTCTCTTATTATTGATTATTTGGAGTTTTCTTTCATGTAGTTGTTAATAGTTTGCAATTCTTTTGAGAACTGTTCATAATACTTGATTTGTTCATCTCCTTTGATATTGCTTATCTATTGGAGAATGGAATCTTTTTTTTATATATGAGGCTACCCCATCCCATCTTTGAAATGTGTTGTTTCTTTTGAATGAGGTCTGACTTTTTAGAGCCACAACAGCTCCCATTTCATCAGGACTCGGTAATAATCTCTGAGGTCATATTTACCTCTTTGCATTAGGAAATCTAGTTCAAATTGTGTATTGGCATCCAAAGCCAGGTGTTTTTTTTTTTTTAACTGATTCCTTTCTTGGATTTTATTTCCTGTGAAATTCTGGGTGCTTCTGCTGCTTCTCTTTTTTCTACGTTTCAGGTACTCTCTATAGCATCTAGTTTTGTGGATTTACTTAGGCAGCTTTCTCTTTCCTCCTTTTTTAGTTTAAGGCCCTTGTGACTACATTTACAAAATTCCAGGCAAAAACATTTTTACTAACTCTTTTTAACTACATTCCATCCTGGCCAAGAGCCTGCCATTCACTTCTTTTGGTTAAGCTATTGTCTCCCAAATGTCCTATTAAAATGCACATATGTTTTCTTGGAATGGGAGTAAGGGATGTCCAGAAAAACAAATCTGGTCGTCAGACACCAGCTTCTTAACCAGCTCTTGGCTTCCTAAATCTGTTTTTCTCTTCTTGCCTTGTTCTCCATCAGCAGCAGTGATGGAATCACCACCTAGACCCTGAAGGTGTTCGGTTTCTTACCCAAGACATCACAATCCTTAGAAATGCTTTCTAGAGTGCTTCTGGCAGTATCATTTGTTCTTATATGAGTCATCAGAAGTGCTTAGCATTCATTCATCAGGTTTTGTAAGTTTTGGGTGGTTCTCTGTCATAACCTGGATACTTGGCCCAGAAAGTCTGAAGACCTTCCTATTGTTTTCAGGGCATCGAATTACTGCCTTAGCATACATCAGAGGGGAGGTGCAGTTACTACTCCTTGTCTCTTCTTCAAGTTTGGCAATTGGGATGATGGAGAAGAGACCAAAGACAATGCCGTAGGAAGAATTTTCAAAGCAACTGAGTAGGTTTCTTAGGGATGACATAATGGCTACTTTCAAGTTTCTGAAGGGATATTATAAGGAAAGAGGATTAGCTATGTTTTACTTGGCCCTCAGTGAGCAGAAGTTACAAGGATGAAGATTTTAACTTACTGGGAACTTGCCAGTGGAGTCTGTGTTGCAAAGGGATCTCTGGTTCAGGTATGGGCAGGACTAGATCAGAAGTATCAAACTCACTAGGTCCAGAACCAGATAAAAATGTAACTAGAAATGTTCAACAAAATAAATGAAAATACACAGAATGTTAATTTGTGGTTTTCTAAGTCAGTACAGCATCCCTTGGGATCCATTTCTACTTGAGTTTGATGCCACTGGAGTAGGCATTGTCTGAAGTCCTTCCTGCTCCAAATTGAATGAAGAATCACCAAGAAAGCAATTTGCATACAACTTCACTGGTTTTCCAGTTCTCCTATTGCTATTTCATTGAAAAATGTAGAAAGGTGTGGCAGAGACAGCACTAGCTTTGGGATCAGAAGGCCTGGGTTATCCACTTCCAAGCTGTATGACCCTGGACAAGCCACTTAACGTCTCTTAAGTCTTAATTTCCTCACTCATAAAATAGAGATAATTATACTTGAATATCCACTTTACAGGGTCATTAAGATAAAATAAAAAACCATATGAAAGAGTTTTGCAACTACAAAATACAGTACAAATGCAAGCTGCTACAGTAATAATATTTATTATTATTGTTGGATATAGCCAAGTTAAGGCTGTAAGACTTTGTAAAATAGTTTGGCAAAGATACAATCAGAATCACTGAAATGCCTTGAATCCCAATCCTAATGTAGAAAATTACATTTGATCAATAATATGCTATAACTGAGGCCAAAAAATCAACAGATTTTATGCCATATAAATTCAGAGTTGATGCTTCTCATTAGTCTATAACATTCATTCATTTGTTTTTTTTTTTTTTTGCATCATTACCTCAGTTTAAATGATCAAATATAATATCAGTACAGCTATCCAGTTTGTCCTTCCTTTCCTTCCCTCTTTGGCAAACTTCTTAAGATCTTAACTTGGGGCAGGTAGGTGGCACAGTGGATAGTCCCAGAGTCAAGAGGACTTCACTTCAAATCCAACCTCAGACACTAGCTGTGTGTCCTTGGGCAAGTCACTTAACCCCGATTGCCTCAAAAGAAAAATGCTTAACCTGCTTGCTGATCGCTAGTCACCAGCTCTTTAACCTTGGAACTTACACTTAAGTCTTGATTAGTGAGAATTACGAAGCCCCTGGAGTGATCACACTGCTTAAATTTGCACTGCATATTTCTGTGGGGCGGGAACCAATGACCATATTCAACATAATTCTAATTTCAGATAGTGTGAATTTGAATACATCTAACCACTTTAGGGAGCTCATTGTTCACACCAATCAGGACCTGACTCTCCTCTCCCTGCACCTCAATTTCTTTGGTTGTGAAAGGAAGCAATGGATGATCTAGAGATTCCCTTTCATCCATAACATTCTGAGAGAGTATCATAGTAATCAATGAAAAGCAATGTTCAATAAATGGGAAGCAGCCTGGAAAGGGGAGTGGATGTGAGGGAGAGAACATCTGACTGGGAATCAGGAGATCTGATTTATATTTTTACAATGCTACTAGCTTTCCAAGTATTCCTGAGCACATCGCAACCTCTCTCAGCTTATACTTTTCTTATGTATAAAATGAGGTGGCTAGACAAGATTTTCTATTAGGTCTGTGTCTTTTTTTTTTAATACATTTTTATTGATTTTTTAAAATATCATTATAGTTATCCCTAGTATCCTTTTTTTTTCTCCTCCCAAAGGGCCATCCCATATAACAAATAATATTTTTAAGACAAAAGAAGAGAAAAAAAGAACTGATCAATACACTGAAGAAGACTGAAAACACATAATGTGTAACACCTGTGGACCTCTCACTTAGATGAAGGGGTGGGTTTGGGGTGTCCTTTTGAATATCTTCATTTGAGTTCCACTTGATTTTATAGTTTTGTTACATTATCTTTCTTTCTTTTTTTTCTTTTTTTGTTTTTTTGTTTTGGTTAGGCAATGGAGTTAAATGACTTGCCCAGGATCACACATCTAGTAAGTGTCAACTGTCTGAGGCCAAATTTGAACTCAGGTCCTCCTGACTCCAGGGCTGGTGCTCTATCCACTGCGCCACCTTGCCATCCCCCTGTTTTGCTTTTAAGAAAATTACATTTTGTTGTTCTTTCCATATATGTTATTGTTGTTATGGTGCATATTGTTTTCTTGACTCTACTTACTTTACTCTGCGTCAGCCCGTGAAGATCTTTCCATGCTTTTCTGTATTCGTCACATGCATCATCACTTCTTAAAGCATAGCAATATTTCATTTCATTCATAAATCACAATTTGTTTAGCCATTTCCCAACTAAAGGGCATCTACTCTCCTCCCTCCATTCTCAGCTACAACAAAAAGTGCTGCTACAAATATTTTGGAGCATAAAGGACTTTGTTCTTATCGATGGCTTCCTTGAAGTGTAAGCCTCGTATGGTTCGAAAGGTATGAACATTTTAGTCATTTTATTTGCGTAATTCCAAATCAGTTTCCAAAACAGTTGTACTACATAACACCTCCACCAGTTAGTCAGTCAGTCAATAAACAAGTAGTAAGTGCTTTCTACATGCCAGGCACGGTGTTAACTGTTGCAGAAACAGAAAAAAGACAAAAAGACAGTCTTTGCCCTCAAGGAACTCACAATCCAATGGGACCAACAATGTATTAGCCCATTATTCCACACCCCCTTCACATGGAGCATGACCATTTTTTGTCATCTTTGCCAATTTGCAGTGTGTGAGGTAGAACCTTGGGCTGTTGTAATTTGCATTTCTCTTATTATTAGTGATCTGGAGCATTCTTTCATGTAGCTGTGAATACTTTGTGGCTCTTGAGAATTGTTCATATCCTTTGACTCCTTATGTACTGGAAATGGCTATTAGTCTTAGAGATATGTATGTATATGTATGTATGTATATGTATATGTGTGTGTGTGTGTGTATAATCCATCTGATATATATACTTTTCAGGGAAACTTCATGCAAAGATATTTTTCCCCATTTGACCACTTCTCTTCTTATCCTAGGTACCTTGATTTTAAATTTGTAGAAGCTTTTTTAAAAAAAAATTTCATGCCTTAGACACTTACTAACTGGGTGACTCTGGGCAAATTACATAATATCTCTCCACCTTAGATTTTTTTTATCTCTAAAATGAGGAATCAACTAATTTAGAGTTGCAATGAGGATAAAATGAAATAATATTTATAAAGCACTTTGCAAATCTTAAAGCACTATGTAAAAGCTAACCCTTGTTAGATCCACATGTGTATGTATGCATATGTTTGTGTACATATAGATATATTTATATATTTACATTTGTATTTATAACCTGAGCTCTGAGCATTGTGGTAGAGACACCAGACTCTATGTTACCAGTTTGGTAATGTAGAATTTGTTGAGAGAAAAGCTTCTGGGAAGCTTAGGGAAGAATAAAGAAGAAATACTTATGGGAGTGATGAGGCCCACCATTAGGCACCCTTCCTCTGTGGGTCTTTGCCCTGGGACTCTTGTAAGACAGTAATTATCAGAGTTGTGAAGTTTGCCAGAGACACTTCTGATGGATGAGAGTATAGGTTGGTATGAAAATACTCCCTCCCCCGAAACACACTTTATACTTTCCTTTTATATGTTGTGTGTGTGTGTGTGTGTGTGTGTGTGTGTGTGTGTGTGTGTGTGTATGTGTGAGAAGGTTAGCAACCTTCTGCTAACTGCCTGAACCACCCGATTTCTGTTTTCCCCTCCTGGAAGAGGGCAGAATGAAGGGGAGAAGTTAAATTTGTTTTCCTCTGAAGGCAGCTCATACAGCTATTTTCTTACAATTTGTTCTTCAATTGTGTAGCACTGTTTTTGAAAGGCAACAACAACTAGAGTGTAGAGAGCTAGACATGTAGGGAGAAAGACATGAATTTGAGTCCTTGTCATATATCCTGATTACATAACTCTGGACAATTCACTTAATTGTTCTGCTTTCTCCACCAGAGATGCCAAATACAACACTAGAATACAGCCTGAACCAGCCTAAAATGTAGTTCTTATTTAGTTCTAATGTGTTGATGTATTAATTAAAAAAAAAGAGAAGTATATAAACATGTGGTTTTCCAAGTAGTCAGTATCTGTCCTGTAGGCATGGTTATTCATGGTTTAGTGGCCTTCATTTCCATCTGAGTTTGACACCATCAATCTAGGTATCTCTATAAAATTATAAATTGTCTTTGAGATACTGACTTGCGTGTGTAGAGGGTTCCCTGTTCCAATAAAATGACAGGTCAAGTCTTGATCCCTATTGTTACTACTGATGAATTTATTCTCCACTTTGTATTAATTACAAGAAAACTCTGGCAGCCCGTGAAAATCCTTGTCTGATGCGATTAATGGCATTGACGGAGTGAGATCTCAGAAAGGAAGTTTCTTTTGTTCTTTAAGAGACAGAGAGAATCCTTTCTCAGGAGTTAAGAATATTGTTCGGCTTCTCATGAGAGAGAAAGCAACCCAACTGATAATAAAATCCCTGGACTCTAGTCCAAAATATGCCACCAATGAGAGAATAAATCTCACTGATTCAAGGAAACTGTCCCTGCAACAGCTGAGGCAGAAAATTCCTTTAAACTGGAAGGATTTCTGGCATCCAGACCTCATTAAACCTTGAACACAGAACCAGATAAATGAGTAGACAGAGGGATGGCACACTGGATAGAGTGTTGGACCTGGAGTCAGAAAGATTTAAATTCAAATACTGCTTTGGGTGCTTATTACTATTACTACTAATAGCTAACATTTATATAGTGTTTACTGTATGTCAGGCATTATGTTAAACATGTTATGAAAACTGTCTCATGACAACTGTGGGAGTTACTATCCCTAAGAGGTATTATATATATCTAGGTAGTATCATTATCCCCATTTAACAGATGAGAAAACTGGGGTAAATAGAGGTTAAATGATTTTCTCAGGGTCATATAGTTAGTAAATATCTGAGGATGGATTTGAACTCAAATCTTCCTAACTCCAGACTTGGAACACTATCCACTGCATCACCTAGCTGCTCCCTCCTCCCTTACCCCTCAACCCCCACCACCTTATGAGCTGTATGAACTTGGGCAAGTAATTAATCTCAGTTTCCTCACCCATAAAATGGGGGAAATAACAGTACCCACCTCCCAAGGTTGTTATGAGGATAAAATGAAATACTATTTGTAAAGTGCTATGCAAACCTTAGGATACCATATAAATGGAAATCATTATTTTTAAAGGATCACCAAGGATTCCAGTGCCCAGATGGTGGAGTGGGGAAGGTACCTCTGAAGCCCTCCCAAATCCCCCTCCAAACAACTAGAAAGCCACCTCAGAATTGATCTAGGAGCAGACAACAGCAAGGCCTCGCCCCAGTGACCTCTCCACCCCAGCTCAAGCTACCAGGGATAACAACCAGTGGTGAAGTCCTGCTGCTGGGGCAGAACTTTTCTTCATTCCTATATTAACTGTCAACCCCATTTTGGATATAAAAGCAAACTGGATGATTCACCACATATCCAAGCACATGAAAACCTTGGTAAGATGAAACACAAACCACTACAATGTCTGTCCAAGCTGGCACATTCACATAGGGTCAAATGAAAAGGACAGTGGGCAACCCTACTTAGCCAATGTTCCACATGAAACCCGAGCCCACCTGGGCAAGCGTTGCCTTCTTATTTTTGTACATGAAAGTATTGCTGTGAAGATCCCTGACACTTTGAATTCTAACTGCTCTGTATGGCTGAACCATTTTTAATCAATCTGGCACTTTCAATATCATTTCGGGAGTTTCATAGATGGTGTTCCCTTTTGCTTGGGAAAGTTATTATTATTAAAATTATTACCTACAAATCCTGTTTTAAGTGAATGACAATTTGATGACAAGGCATGTGATGTGATTAGGTAGTTGTAACGGGCAAGTTAAAGTTTTATGAATATGTTAACAAAAATGATTTATTTGCATAAATAGTAACTGGATAACATCTTTCAAGAAATTATCAAAGAAAACTGCTCTGGTATATTAGAACCAGAGGGCAAAATAGAAATGGAAAGACTTCATTGATCACCACCTGAAAGAGATCCCAAAATGAAAACTTCCAGGAACATCATAGCCAAATTCCAGAGCTTACAGATCAAGGAGAGAGCATTGCAAGCAGCCAAAAAGAAACAATTCAAATATCATGAAGTTACAGTCAGGATTATACAGGATTTGGCAGCTTCCACATTAAAGAACCACAGGGGTTGGAATATGATATATCAGAAGGCAAAGGAGTTAGGATTACAATTTAGAATCACCTACCCAGAAAAACTGAATATAATTTTTCAGGGGAAAAAAAAGTGGATATTTAGCAAAATAGAGGACTTTCAAGCATTTCTAGTTAAAAGACTAGAGCTCAATAAAAACCTTGACCTCCAAATACAAGATTTAAGGAAAACATGAAAAAGAAACAAGAAAGAAAACATAAACTCAGTAAGGTTAAACTTTATATTTCTATGTGGCAAGATAATATTTGTAACTCTTAATAACTTTGTAACTGTAAGAGCCATTAGAAGGAGTATACGTAGATAGAGAATGTGGATGTAAGGTGATTTTGATGGGTTGATACTCCCCAAAACAAAATAAAGGGGTAGGAAAGAAAATTGCACTGAAAGAAGATGGAAGTTGGAGATTGAATGGGAAAATTATCTCATATAAAAGAGGCATGAAAGAACTATTATAATGGAGGGGAAGATGGGTGGGTGGCGGGCAAAGCTTAAACCTTACTCTTGTCAAAATTGACTCAAACATACACACTCAGTTAAATATAGAAATCTATCTTACCCCACTAGGAAGTAAAAAGGGATGAGAATAATAGAAGGGGGAGGGGGGACTGATAAAAAGGAGCATATATTGGGAAAGATGGTGATCAGAAGTAAAACACTTATGAGGAGGGAAAGGGTAGAGGGTAAGAGAGAAAGAGGGATAAACAAGCAAAAAATAGCATGGAGGGAAATACAAAGTTATCATAACTATAAATGTGAATGGTATGAACTCATCCATAAAACAGAAGTGGTTAGCAGAATGGATTAAAAAACAATATGTTGTTTACAAGAAACACATTTGAAGCAGAGAGATACACACAGAGTAAAGGTAAGGGGCTGGGACAGAATCTGTTATGCTTTACCTGAAGCAAAGAAAGTAGGGGTAACAATCATGATATCAGGCAAAGCAAAAGAAAAAACAGATTTAATTAAAAGAGATAAAAAAGGTAACTATATCTTGCTGCAAGGTACCATAGACAATGAAGTCATATCAATACTAAATGTATATGCACCAAATGGTATAGCATCTAAATTTTTGAAGAAGTTGAATTATTTACGGGAGGAAATACATAATAAAACTATACTAGTTGGAAACCTTAACTTTCTCCTCTCAGAACTAAATAAATTTAACAAAAAAAAAGAAGGAAGTTAAAGAAGTGAATAAAATCTGGAAAGTCAGATATAATAGATCTCTGGATTAAACTGAATGGAAATAGAAAGGGCTATACCTTTTTCTCAGCAGTACATGGCACCTACACAAAAACTGGCTATGTATGAGGACATAAAAACCTCGCAACAAAATGCAGAAAAGCAAAAATAGTAAATGAATCCAGATCATAATGCATTTTATTCCATTCAGTAATGGGCAATGCAAAGAGAGATTAAAAATTAATTGAAATTAAATAATCTAATCCTAAGAAACAAGTAGATCAAAGAACAAATTACAGAAACAATCAATAATTTCATTAAAGAAAATGACAACAATGAGACAACATACCAACATTTATGGGATTCAACTAAAGTGGTACTTAGGGGAAAATTTATATCTCTAATTGCTTACATCAAAAAAATAGAGAAAAAGCAGATCAATGAATTGGGCATGTGACTAAAAATACTAAAAAAAAAACCAAATTAAAAATCCCCAATTAAACACCAAATTCAAATTCCTGAAAATCAAAGGAGAGATGAATAAAATTGAAAATAGAAAAACCATTAAAATAATAAATAAAACTAGATCCTGATTTTATAAAAAAAAAGCACAACATATATAAACCATTGGCTATTTTGATTTAAAAAAGGAAAGAAAAAAAATTATTAGTACCAAAAATGAAAGGGGTAAATTCACCACCAATGAAGGGGAAATTAAGACAACTGTTAACAGCTATTTTGCCCAATTAATATGCCAATAAATTTGACAATTTAAATGAAATAGATGAATATCTACAAAAAATATAAATTACCCAGATTAACAGAAGAAGAAATAAAATATTTAAGTAACACAATCTTAGAAAAAGAAATTGAACAAGCAATCAATGAACTTCCTAAGAAAAAATCCCCAGGACCAGATGGATTCATAAGCAAATTCTACCAAACATTTAAAGAACAATTAATCCCAATGCTATATAAACTATTTGGGAAAATAGGTGGAGTCCTACCAAATCCCTTTTACAACACAAATATGGTGCCGATACCCAAACCAGGATAAGCCAAAACAGAGAAAGAAAATTATTGGGACAGCTAGGTGGCACAGTGGATAGAGCACTGGCCCTGGAGTCAGGAGGACCTGAGTTCAAATCTGACCTCAGACACATAGCACTTACTAGCTGTGTGACTCTGGGCAAGTCACTTAACCCCAAGCGCCTAAAAAAAAAAAGAAAAAATTATTGACCAATTTCCCTAATGAATATTGATTTAAACAATTTAAATAAAATCCTAGCGGAGAGATTACAGCAATGTATCACAAAGATCATATACTATGGCCAAGTAGAATTTATGCCAGGAATGCAGGGCTGGTTCAATATTAGGAAAACTATCAGTATAATTGGCCATATCAATAACAAAACCAACAGAAACCATGTGATTATCTTAATAGACACAGAAAAACCCTTTGGCAAAAAACAGCACCCATTCCTATTAAAAACACTAGAGAGCATAGGAATAAATGGAGGTTAGCTTAAAATGATAAGTAATATTTACCTAAGCCATCAGCAAGCATTATCTGTAATGGGGAAAATATAGAACCCTTTCCAGTACAATCAGGGATGAAGCAAGGATGCTCATTATCAGCATATTATTTAATATCATAATAGAGATTGTAGCAATAGCAATAGGGAAAAAAATCCAAGAAATTAAAGAATTAGAATATGCAATGAGGAAACAAAACTATCATTTTTTGAAGACGTTATGATATTATACTTAGAAAATCCTAGAAAATCAACTAAAAAACTGCTTGAAAATATTAACAATGTTAGCAAAGTTATAGGATATAAAATAAACCCACATAAATCATCAGTATTTCAATTTATTACCAACAAAGTCCAGCAGCAAGAGATAGAAAGAGAAATTCCATTTAAAATAACTGTAGACAATATAAAATATTTGGCAGTATGCCTGACAGGACAAACCCAGGAATTATATGAACACAACTATAAACACTTTTCACACAAATAAAGTCAGATCTAAACAATTGGAAAAATATTAATTGCTCATCAGTAGGCTGAGCCAATATAATAAAAATGACAATTCTACCTAAATTAATCTATTTATTCAGTGCTATACCAATCAAACTATCAAAAATCATTTTATAGAGCTAGAAAAAATAATAACAAAATTCATCTGGAAGAACAAAAACTCAAGGATATCAAGGGAATCAATAAAAAAAAGTGAAAGAAGGTAGTCTAGTCATACCAGATTGAAAACTGTATTATAAAATGGTAATTATCAAAACAATCTGGTACTGACTAAGAAATAAAGTGGTGGATCAGTGGAATAGATTAGGTACATATTACATTATAATAAATGACTATAGTAATCTAGTACGTGATAAATCCAAAGCTTTTGTCACAAAAACTCGTTATTTGACAAAACCTGCTGGGAAAACTGGAAAAACAATATGGCAGAAACTAGATATAGGCCAACATCTCAAACTGTATACCAAGATAAGGTCAAAATGGATACATGATTTACCCACAAAGGGTGATACTCTAAGCAAATTAAGAGAAAATTGAGTAGTTTATCTGTTAGATTTATGGATAAGGGAAGAATTTAGGACCACAGAAGATGTAGAGATCACATAAAAAATATAAAATAGATAATTTTGATTATATAAAATTAAAAATATTTTGCACCAACAAAACCAATGCAACCAAAATTATAAGGAAAGAGTAAAACTGGGAATTTTTTTTTTGCAACAAGTTTATCTCTGACAAAGGCCTCATTTTTCAAATATGTAGAGAACTGAGTCAAACTTATAAGAATGCAAGCCATTCTCCAACTGATAAATGGTCAAAGGATTTAAACAGATAGTTTCCACAGAAAGAAATCAAAGCTATCTTTAGTCATATAAAAAAATGCTCTAAATCACTATTGATCAAAGAAATGCAAATTAAAACAACTCTGAGGTACCACCTCACACCTATCAGAATAGATAATATGACAAAAAAAAAAAAGGAAAATGTTGGATGTTAGAGGGGATGCGGGAAAACCGGGACACTAATATACTTTTGGTGGAGTCCTGGAATATAATCCAGAGATGATACTCTCTGAAGAATTGAAGTTGAAGATCATCCCCAAAACTATGAAAAGCCTTGTGATGGACACAAGCAGGCTGCAACACATTACAAACAAGGAATTCCCAGGCAAAAAGCAATGGTTCTCAAAATTTTTGGTCTCTGTACCCTTTTATACTCTTAAAACTTATTGAAGACCCCAAATCGATTTTTATCTTATATTTGTTACATATATACAATATTATTATATCTATTGGTGTTTACCACATTAAAACAGATTAAATTTTAAAATATTGACTTAATTAAAATAATGATGATAAAACCATTACACATTAATATAAATAATATTTTAATGAAAAATAACTCCATTTTCCAAAATGAAAGAAATTTGTGAGAAGAATGGCATTGCTTTACATATTTTTGCAAATCTCTTTAATGTCTGGCTTAATAGAAAACAGCTGGATTCTCATATCTGCTTCTGGATTCAATCTGTTGTGATATGTTGTTTTGGTTAAAGTATATGAAGAAAATCTGGTCTCACAGATGCAAAGCTGGAAAAGAGAGGAGTATTTTCACAGGCAAATAACTTCTTTGTATTATTATGAAACTAATTTTGATCCTGTGCACCTCTACAAGGGTCTTAGAGACACCCAGAAATCCTCAGGATACATGTAAGAACTATTGATGTAAAGTATACTATCTCAGAAATAGGTGATTGGGGAAAAGTTTGAGTCAGTCACATAGGGAGAATGAAGGATATTTGATGGTAAGTTGCTATGTTTCAATGATATACATACAATATAAAGAGAAAATGAGAAAGGCTGCCAGAAAATTGAGTAGCACTCCTATACTGAAATCACAGGAGGGCATGGATGAAGATGACACTGGAATGACAGGAAAGGACGGGTCAATTTCAATTACTGGAGAGAATATTACATTGGTTAGATCACAGATGCATTAGAATATTGGAGTGTCAGAATATATGTATTTACAAAGGAAAATTCCAGAGAGATATAGAAAGGAGGGAGGACGCCATTTTATGGTAATAAGGAGGCAGGTGAACCAAGGTCAGGCTACAAGGAACAAAAGAAGTAGATGAGGCAGAATAACATTTCTATGGGTGGGTCACCTTTCAGGTATTCCTAGTTAGTGAACCACATCTTGGCAGTGCAGTGATGTGAGACCAACCCCAGCAACCATGACGTGCCTTGCTGAAGCCAGGTGGAACCTTGGCTAGGGAAAAAAAAAGAGAACAAAATCTATTTTTCCATTAAAGTGGGCCAGGAAAAGTCATGTCATTGCCTTCAGCATCAGTCTAAAGACAGTACTTGTAACAGGGGAATGAGTCTTCCTTAACACAGAGATATTCAGTAAGTGAGGCTGAATTGGGTTGGCATTTGTTGCCAGGGTTAGCCCTGGGTGGAGAATACTAAGGTAATGTGAAGTCAACCTTTCCTACCAGCTTGTTCTGGCACTTTTAATTGATACAATTTGATTTTTTTTTTTGGCGGGGGGGGGGAGTAAGTCATTGACTCCCAAAGGCCTTATTAAAATGCAGGAGTATTTTCTGTGACTAGCCCTTTTCCATTCACACAGATTGGCTTGCTATACTGGTCACAAGGCTCAGGGGAGACAAGGAGGAGGTCAAATGGGCAGGAGAGCAGATGGTGTTGGGGTATCTGAGGAATATGTGTGATTCAGGGAGTACTCCTATGAATGTATAGCTAACACTAGAGTATACATTTGGGAAGCGAGAGAGATGAGATATATGTGTGTGTGGCAGGACAGGGGGAGTGTGAGAAGAGGTGGTATAGGGAGCAAAACAATCTTGGTCAACTTCACAATAAGAGCTTGACTATCTAGTCAAGTAGATAAGTAGGGCCCATCTACTCTGCCTCCCAAACCTTTCCTTCCAGACCCTCCCCCTTCCATTTCCTGATGTAAGAAATTTATTAAACAGGGTAGAAAGCCATTCATTTTGTATTGAATGATAGAAAGGTCAGCATAAAACCTTATAGGACAGAGAAACAGTTACTTAAATTCATACTAAAGTGTACATGACTGGTACTAGATGCTTTTCTGAGAGACTTTGATGTATTTCATAGGGTGGAGAGGATGGAGTGGAACAGGAGAGAGAGTAGAAAAGCAGAAATAAATTGGGTACTTTAAGGGCAGGAGAGGAAGGAAAGAGTAAAAAGGGGAACATGGGAGTTTAAAAAAAAGACACATTTCACTGACATCCCAATTTTGTCTCTGGCCAATCTTGTAGAATCAGGTGGCATAATGGATAGAGTACTGGACTTAGAGGCAAGAAGACTTGAGTTTGAACCCAGCTTCAGAAGTTTACTATCTCTGTGACCCTGGGCAAGTCACTTAGCTTCTGTCTGCCTTGGTTTATTCATCTGTAAAATTGGGATGATAATAGCACAGGGGTAGTTGTGAGGATCAAAGAGGTAATATTTGTAAAGCACTTTGCAAACCTTAAAGTACTATATAAATATTTATTATCATTGTTATTGTTACTTGTTGCTGTCACATGTTATTCAAAGGGATGTTTGTCTCCTAGTAATATACATTGCCAAAATGCTTCCTAACTTATTCTTTTAAATATTAAATCTATTAGATTATAAATTTGAACTGTTTTTGTTATAATTTTGAAGACAAGGATGTATCTTAAATTTTCTTTGTATTCCTCAAAACACTCAGCAACAGGCCTTGCACAAAGGATCAGATATTTAGAGTTGGAAAGGATTATCCAACCCCATAATTTCACAAATGAGGAAACAAAGGCTCAGAGAGTCACTTGCCACAGTCACACAGCTAGTAAGTTGGTACAGTCAGCACTGGAACTCATATCCTCTGACTCTGAGTCCCAGGCTCTTTCCTCTACTCCAGGCACTTTTAATAAATGTTTGTGTACTGAAGGGTAAAGGAGTGCCCCAAAAATCATTAAAAAAAAAATTCCGCCTCTGAGGTGCTCACACCCACTGTACAATATCTAGGAGACAACTGGAGGGAAATATTCAAGTGGGCCTATGAGGGCAATGGTACAGACTCCGTCGGGATAGCTGAGTGAACACAGAGGGGATTGCTGATGAGCCGAGGAGTTAGTCAGAGGTTTCCTGGAGCATCCCAAGCCTCACTTGGTCATTGTTTTGATTTTGATGGCTCAGAGTGAGTGTAAATAGCAATTGTTTCTGTTCTGGCCAGAAACCCAGAGGTTCTTCTCCTCCCAGATATTTTGAGTAGGTAAAATAGGCTTTTTTTTTTTGGCCTCATTTCTTACTTACCCTTAATCACTGAATGGGTGTTGCCTCAGACAAACTGAGACCTGGGAAAGACCTTAGCTTAAAAAGGCCAAGGTCTCCCACTACATCTGGGGCCATCTCTAGTCATCCTGATATATATCTTGTTACTGGACCCAGATGGCTCTGGAGGAGAGACTGAGGCTGGTGACTTCACACAGCCCTGCCTCTCTTAAACACAATTCACTTGTAGGTCAAGACAGCACCTTCCTGATATCATCATCCTCTTTGAGGAGGAAGGACAAACAACAACACAACCTTGGAGCGGGTAACTAGGAAGGAAATGTAAAATGTGGATTGCTGAAGAAGAGAAAGGATTAGACAATGTAAGACCAATGGGATATATCCAGACATAACTGAGCTGCTCAGATGATGTGTCTCTCAAGTGGCATTTACAAAACACCTATCACACATCAGGCACTATGCTAAGCTCTGGGTATACAAAGAAAGGCAAAAACCAAAAGCACCTCCCAGAAAACAAAAACAAACACACAGTCCCTGCTCTCAAGGAGCTTACAATCTAATGGGAAAGGTAACATGAAAATAATTATATATAAACAAGACATATACAGTATAGGAGAAACTGGAGATAACCTCAGAGGGAAGACATTGCTATTAGGATGATTGGAAAAAGATTCTTGCTAAAGGTGGGACTTTAGCACCAAAATGAGTGCTGTCTAGGGAGGCTGCTTATGTGGATTTTGTGGACTTCTTAACTCTGCCTTCCTACTCTCCACAGTACTCCCCCTCCTGCCCTCCTCTCTCCTGGTTCCTTGCTCACGAAGACTAATAGGTTGGAGACCTCAGAGTATTATCGTTTGGACATCTTTCCTCATCCAAACTCTCTTTTGTTTTTCTCATAGTATTAGTAATGACAATAATAACATTAAAATTGAATGGATATAGTATTTTATGATTTATTAAGTGCTTTCCTAGCAACAACCCCATGAGATCAGGAATGCAACTATTATTATCCTGATTTTAAAGATGGAAAAACGTACTCAGAGAAAAGTAGTAATATATCCCAAAGTGAAAGATAGCTATTTGCTAGGCATGGTAGAGCACTCCTGTAATCCTACTACTGGATAGGCTGATGCTGGCAGATTGCTTGAGCTTAGGAGTTCTGAGGTCTAAAGCTAACTGGGCATTTGCATTAAGTCCAGCACTGATATGACCATGGCGGGTTAGAAGAGAGAGGTGGATGGGCATGCAACATCCTGACTAAAGAAAAGCAAACCAGCCCAAGGTGGAAATGGAACAGGTCAGAACTTCTGTGCTGATTAACAGTGGGATTGGGCCCAGGAGCCACTGCTCTTCCAGCTTGAGAGATAGGGATAACCTCAAAATAAAGGAAGAAAGAAAAAAGGAAAGGAAGGAAGGAAGAGAAGAAAGAAAAAAAGAGGGAAGGAGAGAAAAAGGAAAGAAAGATGGAAGAGGAGGAAAAGAAAGAAAGAAAAGAAGGGAAGAAGAAAGCAAGCAAGTAAGCAAAAAAGAGAAATCAGAGAGGAAGGAAGGAAGGAAGAAAGGAAAGGAGGGAAAGAAAGAAAGAAAGAAAGGAAAAAAGGAAAGGAAAAAAGGAAAGGAAGGAAGGAAATTCAAGTATGATATCTCGGTATCTCTGTTAGCTTGTAAGATCTTTGAGAATCAGGGCTGGTCCTGATCTATCTTTGTATCACCAGTGCTAAGACAGCATCTTGCCCATAGTAGGTATTTCAACGGTTCTTGAATTGAACCCTGTTTTCTCTCCAGGATGTGAACAATAGGGCATTTTCTACATTTAGTGCAGCTAGCTTTGTGGGTGTGGCAAACACACTGGAGGCTCTTTTAGGAAGGATGCCAGCACAAATGTATGAAGGAAAACTACTAATCCCCACCCTTAGGTGAAACTACTCATAAGCCATTAGAAAAATGTCCAGAAGCTTCTCTTCAGTCTTTCTTCCCACTATTTCTTTTACTCCATTAAAGGGAACTTATGTTTCCCACCCCTGCTTAGCCTTGGCTGCTCAGTGATTCTGCTGTGAAGGTGTGAAACATGCAGCTAGTGATGCCTTATTGCTCCAGGTTACCCTGACTTATTAAATTCTTAAGGAGAGTAGGACTGAGACTGCAATGCTGCATGGGCCCCTTCTCATGCCTCAGTGCCTCAGTTTCACATTCAACAATCAATAGATCAATCAGTCAACAAATATTTGTTATAGACTATGTGTCAAGCCTTGAGCTGGGTATATAAAGACAAAAACTAAACAGTCCTTGCCCTCAAGGAGATTTCTTTCTATTGGGATTGGGGGTAAACAACATGTTCATAGGAAACTAAAAGCAAAATATATGAGAAGTAAATTCCAGAGGGAAGACAGCAATGGGAGAGAGAAGTCATTAAGGATCTGTTTCCTGCAGGAGAGGGTATTTGAGTGAGCTTTGAAGGAAATATCAAAAAATAGTTTATAATTGAATTGTTCAATTGTTCAGTTATTTTTTCTCGTGTCTGACTGTGTCCCATTTGAAGTTTTCTTAACAAAGATACTGGAATACTTTGCCATTTCTTTCTCCACATTATTTTACAGTTGAGAAAACAGACAGAATTACAAAAGGTTATACCAGCAATTCTGCTCTAAATATTAATCTCAGTTTGGATACAACATAATATTCACTTTCATTAAGGGCAAGCCATTTGATTGGATAATTTATACTTGAAATTTCTTTACTATTACAGAATAATAAAAATATAGATTAAGATGATATAGCACTTTTAAGGTAAAAATGCTTTCACATACATGATCTCCTTTGATGCAACAATCCCATTAACTAACAACATCCTACAAAATCATACCTCCCCTTTATAGTTCCCCTTTTGTTCATAATACTGCTCCTCTGTAGTTCTTAGTCACCTTACCTTCTTCCCAAACTCCATTACCCATATAATCACACTTAGGTTGTAGTTCTGCCACATCACAGCTTCCCCTTTCTCCTTTTTACTGGGTCAGCATGATCTTAACTCTGCCCAGTTTTCATTTGATTCCATTCATCCATTTCTGAACTTAATCTCTTTTTGAAGCCCTCCCATCTTCTCTTGTTCAGAGCTTCTGACAAGTCCTTCTTCTGATTAACCCCTAAGTCACCCCAATACCTGTTATCCTTAAGAAAGCTTCCTTTGAATTCTATTTGATTGCCTGGCCAAATAACCACACCTTCATTTTATTCTACTTGTCATAAATCTAAAGTTAGAAAACAAACACAAATATCTTACCATTCGTCCCCAAACCATCCCAAATTCCTTTCTCACAGTCTCTGAAAACCTTTCTGAATTCCTCCCCTCTCACCTCCGGTTGAAGCATCCATTTCTCCCTATTCTAATGTCATTGACTTTTTATCACCTTCCTTGCTGCATACACACACCACTGACCACAGTTTCCTGGGACAGTCACCCTTAACCCCAACATTTGGGAAAGGGGACATGCATGATATGGCTCACCTGCTATTGCTGTGGCAATGACAAAAGGCAGCAGCATCATAGAGAAAAGAGGTAAAAAGCACAAAAAATGTAGAGATGGTAAGAGGGAACAAAGACAGGAATGGCCAATTTTTCCATACCAAATGACAGATGAAACTTTCAAAGACGAACTATTTCTAGTCTCAGACTCCTGCTAACAATGAAGTTCTCATGTCACCTTGCAGTAAATGAAGTCACCGGTTGTGGTGGCATTCGCTATCCATGACATGGAATACTTGCACACTTGACTGAGTGCTTAGATGGAGTTGGCACAATGCAGCTGACTTACCTGAGTTTGTGGGAATTCTAGGTCTGCAAATGATTAAGGCATCTGGTTGTGTTGTATTGGTCTGCCAGGGGAAAGGATTGTACCTTTTTGGAGTAATTATTATTTTTTTTCCTGGGGGAACAAGAGCTGTAACTGAACTGCAATGCCCAAATCTCTGCCAGCATTGCAACACTTCCTCTGGGAGGAGAGGTGGCCTTTTTTCTTACATTCAGACAACTTCTTACTTTGGTACACTCATGAAAAACAAAGAAATATAATAAAGAAAGACATTATTAAAAGTTGTAAATTCAAGCATAGTACAGAGAAATTCTAAAAGTTTATACACGTGCAGGGCCTCTACCTACACCCAAGTGGCACAGTGGATAAGAGTGCCAGCCCTGGAGCCTAGAGAATCTGAATTCAAATCCAGCCTCAGATGCTTATTAGTTGTGTAATGCTGGGCAAGTCACTTAATCCTGTTTGCCTCAATTTCCTCATCTGTAAAATGAGTTGGAAAAAGAATGGCAAACTACTTTGGTATTTTTGCTTAGGAAACTCCAACTGGGGTCACAAAGAGTTGGACATGACTGAAAAATGACTGAACAACAACTGAACAACAACAGGGCTTAGTGAGAAGAGTTGTCTATGGACAGGCATGAATGGTGTTAAAAGTAAATATGGCATGGGATATGTATATATATATATATATTATATATATATATATACACATACATACAATATATACATACACATATGTACAAATATGTGTGTGCATGTGTATGTATAAAGGCAAATATGTGTGTGTGTGTGTGTGTGTGTGTGTGTGTGTGTGTGTGTGTAAGGTAGCCATCCTATACATGGGCATGGAGTTGATGTCCTGATCCTTTCCCATGGGCCAGAGTCTTGTTAAAGGACGGGCTGGATCAAAAAGCTCATGCGGTCCTTTAGTCCCTGTAGTGCTGTAGGGGGCTGTGACAGAGTCATAGCAACTAAGCCAGGAAGAGCCACTCCCTCTGTGGGTTTTTAGAAGTGAAGAGAGATGGCTTCTTGTCTCTTTCAAGAAGACTTCTTTGTTGGAACATGACTAATACCAGTTCTAACTTGGATTTCCAGTAAGGGGTTAAAGGAATTTCATTCCTATCTATCACTGTTGCTAGAGAGGCTACATAGACATGGCACTGAGACCATATGCCTATCTAGGTAAGCCTGAAACTTGACCTTAAGTTCCAGGCTCTGTCTGTCTCTCTCTCTCTGTTTCTCCCTCCCCTCTTTCTCTTTAGTACTATTTATTATTATAAATTTATTTATTTCTAGTTCCAAATTCTTTCCCTCTCTAGAGCCCTTCCCCCAATCATTAAGAAGGTAAGAAGTATAATAATAATAATAATAATATATAATATATATATATATAATACACACACACATACATTATATATATATATATATATGTATATGTATATTTATTTATTTATTAAGTCATGCAAAGTCATGGATTTCCACATTAGGTAGGTTGCCCCTCCCCCAAAGCAAGAAAAATAAAGGAAAAAATATACTTACATCTGCACTCTGAGTCCATCAGTTCTCCATGTAGAGGTGGATAGCATTTTACATCATGAGCCCTTTGGAGTTGTGGTGGATAATTGTACTGATTGGAGTTACTAAGTCTTTGGCAGTTGATTATCTTTACAATATTGCTGTTACTGAGTAGATTGTTCTCCTGGTTCTGCTTACCTCACTTGGCATCAGTTTGTGTAAGTTTTCCCAGGTTTCTCTGTAATCATCCCTTTTATAATTTCTAATAAGATAATAGTGTTTTATCCATCACATTAATATACCATAACTTGTTCAGTCATCCAGTAATTGATAGACATTCTCTTATTTTCCTATTCTTTGCTACCACAAAAAGAGCTGCTATAAATAATTTGCACATGTAGGTCATTTTCCTTTTTCTTTAATCTCCTCAATGGAGACACTTAATCCATACTTCTTTAGGAATATAGACCTAGTAGCAATATTTCCTGGGTCAAAGGGTATATACAATCTTATGGACCTTTGGGCATAGTTTCAAATTGTTCTCCAGAATGCTTAGATTCATTTACAGCTCCATCAACGATGCATTAGTGCCCCTATTTTCCCATGTCCTTTCCAACATTTGTTACTTTCCTTTTCTGTAATGTTAGCTAATCTGGTGGGTATGTGGTGGTACCTCAGAGTTGTTTTAATTGCATTTCTCTATGAGTGATTTAGAACATTTTTTCATATGATAACTTTGATTTCTTTCTATGAAAACTACCTGTTCATATCATATATCAATTGGAGAATGACTTACATTTTTATAAAATTGTCTGAATTCTCCATGTATTTGAGACATGAAACCTTCATAAGAGCAACCTGCTCCAAATTTTTTTTCTCCATTGCTTGCTTGTCTTCTAATTTTGACTGTGTTGGTTTTATTTGTGCAAAACTTTTGAATTTTTGCAAATCAAAATTATTCATTTTACCTCCTGTGAATCTTTCTATCTCTTGTTTGGTCATGAACACTTCCCCTGTCATAGATCTGATAAGTAATTTCTTCCATGCTCCCCTAATTTGCTTATGATATCACCCTTTATGTCTAAATCAGCTACCCATTTTGAGGTTCTCTTGGTATATGGTATAAGGCATTGGTTGCCTAGTTTCTGCCATGCTACTTTCCAATTTTCCTAGCAGTTTTTGTGAAATGGTGAATTCTTGCCCCAGTAGCTGGGATCTTTGAATTTATCATACACTTTATTATTGTGCTCATTTGCTTCTGTATATTATGTACCTATGCGCCATTAATCAACCACTCTATCTCTCATCCAAATCATTTTATCTAAATTCTTATCCAGATTATCTATTTCTTACCAAATTGTTTTAATGATTACCACTTTATACTAGAATTTAAGATCTGGGGGCGGCTAGGTGGTGTAGTAGATAGAGCACCAGCCCTGAAGTCAGGAGGACCTGAATTCAAATCCAGCCTCAGACCAAATACTTGACACTAGCTGTGTGACCCTGGGCAAGTCACTTAACCCCAATTGCTCCCCCTCAAAAAAAGAATTTAAGATCTGGTACTACTAGGTCCCCTTCCTTAACATTTGTTTATATTTTTCATTCATGCTCTTGATAGCTTTTATCTTTTGTTCCTCCAGGTGAACTTTATTATTATTTTTTCTAGCTCTATGAAATAAATCTTTGGTGGTTTGATTCATATGGTACAGGATAAGTAAATTAATTTGGACGGTATTATCATTTTTATTACATTGGTTTGGCTTACTCATGAACAACTGATATTTCTCCAGTTATTTAGATCTATCTTTATTTGTGTAAAGAGTGTTTTATAATTGTGTTCAGATAGTTCCTGTGTGTGTGTTGGCAAATAGACTTCCAGGCATTTTATACTGTCTTCAGTTATTTTAAATAGAATTTCTCTTTTTGTCTCTTTTTGCTAGTTTTTTTTTAATGCTGATGATTTGTGTGGGTTTCTTTTCTATCCTGCAACTTTGCCAAAGTTGTTAATTGCTTTGACTATTTTTTTTTTAGTTGACTCTCTAGGTCAATATACTATCATATCATCTGCAAAAAGGGATAGTTTAATTTCCTCATTGCCAGGGTTCCTCTTTTGCACTGTACTTTTTTCTCTGAGTGGTAGTGACTGGACAGTAGTCCTGAGATGGTTGTTTCTAGATTGTTTGAAAGGCAAGAGGCATGACACAGAAAAAGATGGCAGGAGTTGAAAATTTAGACTTCACCCCAAGTATAGAGGACTGCTCACATCAGACATATGTTAATTCCATCTTACAGCCTTATATTTGTTTCTACTCATTATTTTTCAGTCTAAATGCTAATTGAATGGATTCTTGAGGGCCATACAAAGAAGAAAAATTGTGATCCAGTGGATGGGGGTTACAATCCAGGAGAGTTATAAATTATTATTAGAATATTCCTACATCTACATGGGAAGCCAGAAAGCACTAGGGATTGTGTAGAGATAGGAGAGCTTGGGCAACAGGTGTATGCATGTTTGTGCATCGTGAGTGAGCTATTAGCTCAGTCTTGGGGGGTATCTAGGTGAATTTGCTTATGCCCAGCTGATTGAGATAGTGCAGTCAGCTTAGAGTGCCATCTTGTGGATCATACAGATAAAGAACCCAAAGGATCCAAAAGGATCTTTACAGAACCCAAAAGGATCCCAAAGGATCTTTATGTATTAGAACAATGAAGCAAGTTTAATGAGATGAAATTTAATGGGGATAAACATCAGATCTTATGCTGGGGTCCAAAAAATCAGTTTTAAAATTACAGGATGGGGGATGTATGAAAAACATCTGGGAATATCAGTGGATTAAAAGCTCAAGATAAATCAAGAGTGATATTGCCGTTGTCAAAGCTAGTACAATCTGAGGTTACCATTAGTAGAGGGATAGTGTTTAGAACTTATCACTTCGATGGTGGCAGGATAGTGAGCTTTTTAACCACAGTAACTTTCAAAGACATCTACTTAGTTATGGAGGTATTGCAATCTGTGTCAGTAAATGCACATGCATGCTAATGAAATCATACCTCCTTGAAGAATTGATACATTTGTTGGACCAAGAAGGTGACTGTGTTCATCCTTGGTCAAATTTCAACTAGTTTATTGTACTCAGTTCTGGGGTACACATTTTAGGATGGATGTTGACAAACTAGAGAATATCTAGAAGAGAATACACAGGCTAATGAAGGAACCACAGACTGTATCTCATGTAATTGAAATGACTAAGGATATTTAGTCTGGAAAAGAGAAGGCTTGAGGAAGCACATGGTAGCTGTCTTCAAATATTCAAAGGGTTGTGATGTAGCAGAGGAATTAGATGAAGTCTACTTGTTCCCAGAGAGCAAAACTAGAAGCAATGAAGGTTTCAGAGAAGAAGATTTCAGCTTAATTTAAGGGAAAACTTCATAACAATAAGAGTTGTCCAAATGTGGAACAAGCCTCTTTAGGAGATAGTGTGTTTCCTCTTACTTGAGATAAAACAAGGGGCAGATGAAACATTATGAGGACAGATGCTGCAACATTCTCTCCACCCCTAATATGTTAAAAAATTTTCAAAAATTATCCATGTTCCATTGGGATCTATACAGTGTCAAGAGAATGACAAGAAGGCCTCCATCATATTGGGTAGGCCCCTTCTTTGCATTTACAGGAAGACATGGACAGGAGTCACACATGGGATGCCTAGAGAGTTGAGATCACAGATCTATCAACATATGTGAGTTCACAAAGGAAGAAAAATCATATTTATCATACTTCTTAAAAGTCTTTGAGATGGTAAAGGGCTGACCAAAGAATAAAATCTTTGTTCAGAGAGAAGTCATGTGCTTTTGTCAAGTAGCTTTGTTACACATCTTTTGAACTTAGTGAAAATGCATATTGTTCTATTTATAAAAATCTTTTTTAGGGAAGATCATGTTATTTTGAAAAAATTTCATCATTTCCTCAGAAATGGTGACAATAATTTATAGAAACAACTTGTGATTGCCTGGATATTTTATGTTTTTAATTTTTTTCAATTAACAAGAATTTATTTTCTCTCTCTACTAAATCCCTTCCCCTGGCAAAAATTAAAAATAAAAAAACCTATAATATAATTCACACATAGGCCATATGCAAAAATATATGCCTCATTCTGAATCTTGAACCCATCACTTTTCTCTGTCTGGAGGTAGACAGTAGCACCATTGGTCCTCTGGAATCATGGTTGATTATGATTGTAGGGTTAAGAGAAAGAAAGTCTAAACGAAAGCCTGAAAATGTATGTAACCGAAAGGTTCTCTTATCAGTGATAGGATGAAATTTGTCCTTTGTGGTCCATAACTAAAATTTTGTGAAAAAGTGTTTGCCTTTACTGCGAATCTACTTTCTGAGAGGTTTGGATATATGTGTAAGAAAGCTTATGCAATGCTGGTATAACTAAGCAACCTAGGTTAATTCTTTCTTCTTGCATCTTTCACAGATATGGCTCAATTAGAGATGGAAAAGAGTTGAGAGAAAACTGGACTTCAAAGAAATAAAATGATTTGCCCAAGATCACATGGTTAAGTGATGTGATTTCCAAAGTCTAAACTTCAAAGATTAGTCTTGGCTCTTACAGGACTTAAGTAGTGAGGAGTTTATAATGGCAATAAATAATTGAATAAGCTAATTATATTATCATTATTAAATTCAGAATAATTATTTCAATTTACATATTACTTTGTGATTCACAAAGTAAACCACTCCTATCTGTACCTGTCAAGTAGATAGCACAGGTTTCATTATTTTCATTTTGCAGAGAAGTAAGAGAGGCAGTGTGAAATAGAGAAGGCGGCATCAGAGTCAAGAATACCAGGGTTCAAATCCTGTCTCTAACCCATACTTGCTCTGTGACTCAGAGCAAGTCATTTAACCTCAGTTCCCCAGGCAATTATCTAAGGCTGTAGGCTGATATGTAATTGTTGATTTACAATATTTTCTTCATCTAGAGTTCCCTAACCCAATGGAATTGCAGATTTCCCCCTCAATGGATACCTAAGAAAACAAAGCAAAAGCTAAACACAGAACACCACGAATGAAGAATTTAAGCCTCAAAGAAGTTAAGTGATGTGTTTCCAATTACATGTGTGATGTTGCTGGAGTGGGATCTCAAAGCTAGTTCTTCTGTCTCCAACTATAGTGTTGTTTCTTGTGTGCTTAACCCTGTCCAAGGTACCTGAAGGGTTTGCAAGAACTATGTCACTTGGTACCTTCCTTCTAGGAGCTCTCAGCCCTTTTTTTTTTTTTAGGCTATTAGGGTTAAGTGACACAGTCTTACAGAGGACAGCAAACATTTCTACACATGAAATAATTAGACTATTTAAGAACTAATTTAAATTTAATAAAGGAGCACAAAAATGACTGAACAACAATAGTTATGGACAATAAGTGCTATGAATAAGATGAAAAGGAAGAGATCATTGTTGGCTAGAATATGGCCAGAAGACATGAGCTCAAATCTAGACTCAGATATTTATTAGCTTTGTGACTTTGGGCAAGTCACTTAATCTCTCTATGTCAGTTTTCTCATCTGTAAAATGGGGACAATCATTATACCTACCTCCCAGGGTTGTTATGAGGATCAAATGAGGTGATATCTATAAAGCACTTTGCAAAGCTTAAAGTGCTATATAAATGTTAACTATCACTTCTTCTTCTTATTATTATTATATATTAAGAATGATGAGAAAACCAGCCTAATTATACACAATAGATGTAGAATGATGGCCCAAGTAGAAAAGTCCTGAAGAGAAAAAGAATATATTTCAAGGTTGAAGAAGTGTCAATGAAGGAAAGTTTTAAGGTGCTAGAGATGGAAAATATTTTTTGTGAGAAAGGTCTCTCTATAAGAGTGAAATTTAGAGCATAGAGGTGGAAAGACTAGATTTAGAGCCAAGAAAGGCTATTGTTTCTCCTGAGATTGGATGAAGAATGTGATCCAGATGTGCTTAAAGGAAGATGAAGGTAAATGAGGGAGTTCACAGAAGAGGGCCTTGATCTCACTGAGAGAGGATGAGAATAGACGAGAAGAGAAGAGATGAGAAAATATTGTGGGTAAAGGGGAAAGTATTAAAGGCTTGAGGACAGAAATACTCTACTATAGAAAGTTCTGGAGCAGGTTCCTCACCCCTGTTCTGGAGTATTGAGAGATAAATATTATGGTTGTGAAATAGTGTTAGGTGCTACATTAAATTATGTGAACCATGTCCTTGTCTGAAGGTTAGGAAAGAATATTGAGGCTTTAAGAATAACATTCCTGGTTTCCCCCTCTACATTACAGAATCACAGAGGAGATGTGTTAAATTACTTTGGTCACATACAAACCAAATGAAGGTTTTAGAAGGATTAGGAGAGGTGCTGCAATTTCCTCCCCCCCCTTTTTTTCATTTACTTGGGGAGACAATAAAGGTCTAATCCTAGATCTACTCTCACTTTTTTTTAACCAGCCTTCTCCATTCAGTGTAGTAATTGACTGGCAAGGTTCAATCCGTTGAAGATCTTTTATTGGTAAGTGCTGAATATTTATTCTAAGCACACACAGCCAACCCAATATATGTCCAAGTTTAGTGGATGGTGTTCCAAAAAGATCTGCTCTATCCCAGACAGACTCCTCCAACCCATTGCCATGCTGTGCAGACAATCTCTGTCCATCCCTGATGAGTTATCTCAGCAAAAACACGAAGACAAATGAAGGTTTATTTTACTTTAGCCTTCCTTCACTGAGGCTTAGGGTGAGTTCAAAAGAGAACTTAAGACTAAAGTAAACAGTGCCAGGCCCTAGCTGGCATCTTGCTTTAGCCTGGAGAAAGAGTCCTCCCACACCAACTACTCTCCTAGCCCCAGAACAGCACACTCAACAGAAAGCTCTTTATTAACTGCTAAGGTTTCTAAAAGCTTCCTTTAAAATAATAATGTATTGTTTTCCAATAAAATATTTAATGAGGTTCTCTAGATGGCAAGGCACAAGAGAAACAAACAAGGTACAAACGAACCCTTTATTGTAGCTTTTTTATTTGTTAATTTCCAGCTCTACTTAAAAAAAATGTACTGGCATTAATTTCTTTCCCTTCTCTCCATTTGCTTCACTCCTTTCTATTTTCACAGTAAGCGAGTTGGCATTCCTTTTGAGTAGTCTGTTTATCAAATATCTATTGCAGAAACTAGAAGAAGGAACTTTGACCAAAACCAAGAGGGAAAGGAAAGATATCTAAGAAATTGAAGCATTTTTAACCACCTCAGTCTTTAAGAGGAATTGTAAGAGAAAATGTCAAAGCCACAAGGCAGGGCCCACAAAAATAAAACAAACATTTGATGTGATGAGCCACAGAATAAATGGATTTCTCAGCTAATGTTTCTTTTGCAGAAAAATGCCAGGTTGGTTTGTGAATAGGTTTTGTTATAGTTGTTTTAATTAGATGGCGCCTATGCCATTTATAAATAAAATTGTTATGATGAAAACCAAATGCATAAAGGAAATTAAATAAATAGAAGCATCCACCATACTCCTAGGAGCCATATTAATGCAGGAAACCTCACCTAATAGTTGAATGCATTCAGGCCAGGTCTACATGACCATGGCCAAATCAGACTAGGACCAAAACATTGAACCCATTCAATTCCTCAGGGCCTATCTTGCTGGCTTGCGTTAAGCTGAATCAATATTTCTGGTTGCCCACCACAGGGGCAAGGTGTGACCAATTGCACAGACCAAAAATTTTGGTCCCATCCGATCTGGTCATGCTTATTTAGGCATGACATGTGTCTGATATGTTTCAAATGGAGGTCAAGATCTCAGCTCAAACCCATATCTGCACACCTACTCCAAATGTGCTGGGGGCAGTTGGGCCATCCCACAGATTATTAAATTTGAAAGGAACAGCCAATAGCCTGCATGTGAATTCTTCTCAAGAAGAAATTTAATCTCATGCAAAAAATTTCCTTAAGTTTAAAGTATGGGAAAGCGGATTTGATTTTTTATCATGCAGCCATCATCCGGGCCTCTAGGCACATTAGCAAAATATTGGTAAAAACAACATCATGTCCTTTCATGTCTTTTGCCAGGGAAGTGGGGTCTGGGGTCTTGTAATCAATTTAAAGACAGCATATCAAGCATCAGAGCATGAAACAAACTCAATCCACAATGTAACAGAGCCTTTTACCACTGGTCTAGAAGGTGGTGATTGAGTTCACTAAAGGGAGAAGAACATACTGCTGTCATATTAATGGGAAGACAGTTTTCACAGAAATGACATCTCCTTGTTGCCTTTGCTACCACCTCACATTGGTGAAGTACATTATATTTTAAATATAACAGATGCAGTAATAAGCTGAGAAAAAGTGTCACAACTTTGATGAAGTCTGAATGTCTTATTGAGCATGTGGAGACATCATTTAAACACTTATTAACATTTTATTTTTTGTTTGAAAGTGTTTAAGATATTCTGAGAAAGAAAGAAATTTGACCACTGTATAAGAAAGAGTTAGGCATGCACAGATTGTTAAATTTGAAAATCTGCCAAAAGAGGGAATAAGTACTAATTGAATATTGATAAAATAAGGGGTAAGACATTAATTGAGTTAAAGAACTTATGGTCTAGGTGGATTTTCTGTCAGGACACAATCCTTGTCCTGGTTTGTTGAAGTTGCTTTGGGACTAAGAAACTTCCATAAAATGGACAGACTAGCTAGTGATGCTGAAAGCAACAGAACTTTATTATAAGCATTTTTAACTCATCCACATGAAGGCATAAGGACATGACATGAGACACCCAAGGCCACGAAGGAGTCAGGATAAAGAAAGAAAGACTCAAGGCAAAGGCTGTATCTGGGTCTAAGTCATCAGAGGAGAAGGATGCAGCTTGGTCTTTATCACCACCAAAAGACATTATTAGTCATCAGATGTGAATATTCAGGCAGAGGAAGAGGGCTTCAGTGATGGCCTTGCCAGAAGCTTCCTTCAGGATGAGGTTAACCCAGGTTAAGCCAAAGTATTAATCCTCAGTTTGACTTCTGGAATATCATGTTCCATGACCTCTGATCCTTTAATGTTGCAGCTGCCAAGTCCTGTGTAAGCCTGATTACAACTCCTTAATGTTTGAATTGTTTCTTTCTGGCCTCTTGCAGTGATTTTTCCTTGACCTGACAGTTCTGAAATTAGGCTATAATGTTCCTTGGAGTTTTTACTTTGAGATCACTTTCCTGAGGTGGTCAGTGGATTCTTTCAATGCTTATTTTGTCCTCTGGTTCCGGGACATCAGGGTAGTTTTCTTTGATAATTTCTTGAAAGATGCTGTCTAGGTCCTCCTTTTGATTATGGCTTTCAGGTAGTCCAATGATTCTGATATTGTCTCTGCTGGATCTATTTTCCAGGTCAGTTGTTTTTCCTATGAAGTATTTTATATTTTCTTTCATTTTTCATTCTTTTGATTTTGTTTGATTGATTCTTGATGTCTCATAGAATCATTAGCTTCCACTTGCTCAATTCTAATTTTTAAGGTATTATTTTCTTCCATTAGCTTTTGTACTTTCTTTTCCATTTGACCAATTGTACTCTTCAAGGAGTTGTTTTCTTTAGTGGATTTTTATATCACCTTTTCCATTTAGCCAATTCTACTTTCTAAACAGTTTTCCAAGCTGTTGATTCTTTTTTCATAATTCTCTTGCATCACTCTCATTTTTTCCCCAATTTTTCTTCTACCTCTCTTATATGGTATTTAAGTTCCCTTTTTAGCTCTTCCATGAGTTTTTTTTCTGGGCTTGAGATGACTTCCCGTTTTTCTTTGGGGTTTTGCTCATAGATGTTTTAACATTATTGTCCTCTTCTGAGTTTATGTCTTGGTCTTCCCTGTCACCATAATAACTTTCTATGGTCAGATTCTTTTTTTTGTTGTTTTTTTGCTCATCTTTTTTTGGCCTTTTCCCTGTTTTAAATTTGATCTTTGCTCCCAGGGTAGAAGGGGCTCTGTCTCAGGCCTGGTTCTGTGCTGATATTGCCCTGAGGCGAAGGTGGGACTCTTGTATCTGGTGCTGTGTTGGGGGGAGGAATGGGGGGTGGCTGGTGCTGCTGGAGGCTGTAGGTGTCTGGCAGCTCACCTAGTGCTGAGCTGGGGTCTTAGTGGTGGTGTCTGGTGTGTGTTGAGGCCTGGTGGGGTGCTTCTGCCTTTCCCTAGGGCTATACTGAAGCACCCGGATGTCTGGCCACTGGAGGGTGCCTGTTTGAATGGGGCTACACTGAAGCACATGGTGGTTCTCAGAGCTGGAGTCTGCTGGTTCCCCTGGCTGTGCTGAGGGCATGTGGGGGGTCCTGGTGTTGGTGTTTGCTTGTTCTACCACAGTAAAGCTCAGGATCTCCTGCTGGTTTGCTGGGATGCTTCCTGACCTGAGACGTGCTCCTCTTTTGCCTGAGTGAGACAGACCTTTATTGCTGATCCTCCAGTTCTCCCAAGCTAAAAGGCTGCTCCATCCTGTCTTTCTGCTAGTTCTGCTATTCCAGGATTTGTTCTGGGGTGCTATTTTATAGTTGTTTGGAGGTGAGTATAGGAGAGCAACAGTGATTTACTTCTTACTTTGCCATCTTGGCTCCTGGAAGTAGAATCCCAATCCTCAGTTTGATAAGTCAGTGCTTAGATTCTGTTTTCACTCCAGTACACCTGTGTTAAGCAGGCCAGGACCATTCCTTTAATAACAGGTGGGTTCTTATTCAAGTGTATCTAACCAGTTTCCCCTTTTGAATGTCACGGGCATAGCCTGGTTGGATGTGGCATAGAGCATGGATGATTCCAGCATGGAAGTCTCCAGCAAGAGCAGGGTTTATCAGGCAGGAGGAGGAGGACAGGGTTTGTCTAGATCAGAGGTAGCCTGTCAGAAACCTTATGGATCTGAAAGAGGAACTTTATTCCTTTTCCTTCAAATAAGCAGGTCTTTTGAACTACCACAAAACCTTCTGCCTATGCCTATGGAGATTTCATCATGCCTTTTGTTCTTTCCCTTCAAAATAGACAAAGCACGTGTTGTAGGGGTGGGATGGGGAGGGGAGTATCTGAGCAATGGAGAGGAAGGAAGCCTTCTTAATACACAAGATCAATATTCTACTATCTCTTTGAAATAAATGTCACTTATTTGCATCACCTCTTGCAAATTGCACCCAGCACTAACTCTTATTTTTCCTCTTGAATCCATCTCACACCATCATCCTCAGCTACATAACTGTTCGTGTTAATGATCCATTAGACCCTCTGTGTTCACAATTTTCTTGTTTCCCTTCGTTTTTCAAACCTTTTTGGTCTCAGAACTCCTTTATACTTTTAAAAATTATTGAAGACCCCAAAGAGCTTTTGTTTATTTGAGTTATACCTGTTGTTATTTACCATATGAGAGGGGTATATGGGGTGCTCAGGGTGGACCACCAACCTCTGGTATGAGGGCTTTCAGAGCTCTTTTCAGGGCTGCTCATCCATCTTTGGTGTCCACTTTCACTCAACCCTCAACTGTGGCTTCCAAGAAGCAGTAGCATGTACAGTGGCCACATAGTAAAACCATCTTGGTAGACAGGCTAAACCAAGGTTGAGGGTAACTGACAGGCCTCATACCTGTCAGTGAGTCAGGGGGATGTCTACCCCAAACATGTAAAAACTTCCTCAGAATGGCTAGAAGACAACAATTTGTTACAATGGCTGTGAGGATGGCTGAAGCTGGTGCTGGGTGTGCTTAGAGCTTGATCAGACATCGAAGATGCTAAGGTTATCCATTGCATCCCAGGCCATCACCAGTCATGTTGACTTCAATGACTCCGGAAGAGAGAGTGAGGCTGATGAGTTTGTGCAACTCTACCTCACTTAAATCCAGTTCACGTGTGAGTCAAAACATCACCCCATGACATCATTGGTCCTCTTTGAAAACAAAGGACAAACAACAGTGATTAGATTAAATTAGATAAATTAGATAAACAAAGAGATTAGAATTTCTTGGTATTATTATGAAAGCAATTCTGACCTCATGAACACTCTGAAAAAGTCTCAAGGACCCCTAGAGGTGCCTGGACTACATTTTGAGAACTGGTAGTCTAAGTTATCAGCATAACTCCTCTCTGGACCTCATCTCAGCATGGCACAGAGTCTATCCCTAAGACTGTGAACCTGCAAATTCCTTCTTACCTTTCACATCTCCATTTTACATGTGGGGAAGATGCTTTTCAGAGAACTGAAGACACTTGCCCATAGTCATATAGCTAGTTAGTCAATTAAACGCCACCATATGCCAGACATTCTTCTAAGCACTGAGAATACACAGAAAGGCAATAGACAATTCCTGTTCTCAAGGAACTCAGACACTGATGGGGGATACAACACACATAGACAAAAAAAAACTGCGTACAATTAAGTTTCATATAGGATAAATTG
The DNA here is from genome assembly GCF_003287225.1 of Phascolarctos cinereus. Classification (NCBI taxonomy): domain Eukaryota; kingdom Metazoa; phylum Chordata; class Mammalia; order Diprotodontia; family Phascolarctidae; genus Phascolarctos; species Phascolarctos cinereus. Next base: position 395,065,726 of record NW_027555847.1, on the reverse strand, counting down.
GAAATAGTCTCAGAGGGAAGACATAAGACTTAAAGGACTCAAGAAAGACTTCTTACATCTTTGTTGTTGAGTTGTTTCAATCATGTCTGACTCTTCATGACCACATTTGGGGTTTTCTTGGCAAAAATACTGGAATGGTTTGCTATTTCCTTCTTCAGCTCATTTTACAGATGAGGAAGGGCAGCTAGGTGGTATGGTGGATAGAGCACTGGTTTTAGAATCAGGAAGACTCATTTTCATGAGTTTGAAGCCAGCCTCAGATACTTACTAGCTGTATGACCCTGGGCAAGTCACTTAACCCTATTTGCCTTAGATCTGTAAATATAATCAGTAAAATGAGCCGGAGAAAGAAATAACAAACCACTGCAATATCTTTGCCAAGAAAACCCCAAAGGGGGTCATGAAGACTTAGACCTGACTGAAATGATTCAGTAACAACAGATGAGGAACTGAGGCAAACAGGGTTAAGTGACTTGCCCACGTTTGCATGCTCAGTGAGTGTCTGAGGCCAGATTTGAATTCAGGTCTTCCTGACTCCAAATCCACCTACTTTGCCACCTAGCTGCCTCCCTTCCTATACTAGATGGAATTTTACCTGGGAATTGAAGGAAACCAGGAAAGCCAGGAGGCAAAAATGAGGAAAGACAACATTCCAGGAAGGGGGACCAACCAGTGAAAATACCCAGGGTCTGGACGCAGTATGTCTTGTTTGAGGAACAGCAAGGAGACCAGTGTTCCTGAATGGCAGATTATGATGGGGAGCATGTAATAAGATTGGGAAGGAAAGAAGGGCAGGTTATGAAAGATTTGAATACCAAATATAATATCTTATGTTTATTTCTGGAGGTGATGGAGTCACTGAAGTTTATTTTGTGTGTGTGTGTGTGTGTGTGAGGGGGAGGGAGGGAGAGAGAGAGAGAGAGAGAGAGAGAGAGAGAGAGAGAGAGAGAGAGAGAGAGAGAGACAAAGACAAAGAGGAAAGAGAAGAGAGAGAGGGAGGAGAGAGAGAGAGAGAGAGAGAGAGAGAGAGAGAGAGAGACAGAGAGAGAGACAGAGAGACAGAGACAGAGACAGAGAGAGAGAATGGTCAGACCTGTGATTTAGGAAGATAGGTTTGGCAGCTGAATGTAGGATGGACTGAAGTGGGGAGAGACTCCCAACAGGGAGACCAACCAGAAGGCTACTGCAATAGTTTAGGCATGAAGTGATGAGGGCTAGTTAGTATCAGAGGTGGTTTTTGAACCCACATCCTTCTGATTCCAAGTCCAGCAATTTTTCCACTACATTACACTGTCTTTGTCAACAGCTGGTTTTCCATTCTCACAAATGCCAGAGGAAAGCCTACCTGCTGGGCCTATGCAACTATTAAATGGTGTCACTGTTCACATGGTGGCAAGAGTCTTGATATAGAGCCTAGGAGGAAATAATTAGACTTTGTGGAACTGAGTTTGCAGTTAAAAACGGATAGACTGATGGCATCCATCACAACACTAAAGTACCATTTTGATTAAATGTATAAATAGGCTCTGTTGTAGGCTCTTTTCTCCTTTTTCTCTTGACTCTTTAACTTGGTGGCCTCATCTACAATCCAGCTGTACTGGTCACCTTGTTATTATGCACACACACACCCTACACACACACACACACACACACACACACCCCATCCCTTCTCCTGTCTCTGTGTATTTGTCCTGGTTGTTCTCCATGACTGGGATGTACCTCCTTTTCACATCTGCTTCTTGGAATCTCTGTTTTTTTCATTGAAGGGCTAAACTGAAGCTCAGTGGTGGGAATGTACTATAAACCACCTATGATTAAATAAAGAAATGGAGGATAAATTGTGGAAATGGATGTCAAACTTGGCATAGAGACATGGTATATCAATGGGAAGATTTTAAAAAATTAATCAATATACATTTGTCAAGTGACTCCTATGTGCCATGCTATGGAGAAGTCACACAGGGCAGGCATTCACATGGTGGTCAGAAGAAGCCATACAAGGACACTCTCAAGGTCTCTCTTAAGAACTTTGGAATTGATTGTGTGACATGGAAGACAGTGGCACAGGACCATTCAGCATGGCGTGCCCACATCAGAGAAGGTGGTGTGCTCTATGAGCAAAGCAGAATTGAAGTAGCTCAAGAGAAATGTGAGATGATCAAACTTAGAGAATCTACCCCAAATGTTCCCATGGATGATTTGTGCCTGACCTGTGGTAGAGCATTCCGAGCTCGTGTTGGTCTGATCAGCCATAGTCAGACACACTAAAACTTGACTCTGGCATAGTGATGTTATTTGTTCCTTTTTGAGAACAAAGGACAACAACCACCCAACCAGGTAGGTAGAACAGTGGTCAAGTCTGGCCTTAGACATTTACTAGCTATGTCGTCATGTGCAAGTCACTTATCCCTGTGTGCCTCAGTTTCCTCATCTGTAAAGTGAGCTGGAGAAGGAAATGGCAAACCACTCCAGTATCTACAAAATGTGCCAAGCACTGGGCTAAATACTGGGCTTTAATTTTATGGCCTTCTGGATGAGTTCTTTTTCTTCTAAAGAAGAGCAAATTGCCTTAGTGATAATTTCATTTTTCAAAGTATAGGAGAAGTGACAAGGGGAACTATTTTTCTGGACCCAATTCTGACCAAAAAGGAGCAATGGGTTACTAAAGTAGAAATGACATGAACTTTAGAAAGAAATGACCATGAACTCTTAGACTTAATCATCGATGAGGAGAAGAAAGGCAGGCAGTACTGTGATACATAAACCCTAGGCTTTGGAAGGGCCAGTTCCATAGAGCATAGAGGAAAGTGAAGTAGAATCCCATGGTCTTAGATTCTAAAAGGGAGGTTGGTTCAAGAGGAAAAGGATGCTCACAAGAATAAAACTATGGTGACACAAATGTAAATGGTTGTGATGAGGAAGAGAAAAAGGGGAGCTGGCTAAAGATACTGATCTTTAGTTTCATAGGGAACTTTGTGACCGATAGATTAAAAAAGATTAGTAAAAGATGAGAATAAGAGCAGGGAACTCGGAGTGAATAGACAGGGCTGATGTGATCCAATTAGAATAATGTTAAGAACATTATTGTATTGAGATTGCAACTGAAGGCAAAGGATGGCAAAAAGATTATTAAAAAAACTGTTGGAGGCAAAAAAAAATCAAAAAAGCAACATGATACTGCTTAGGGTGGATGAGATGATAATAGAGGACTACTCAATTCATATTTATCTATTTATGAGCTTACCCATTTGTGTATTCATCCATTCATTTATTTTTGTTGTCTTATCAAGGAGAAGGATTTTCATGATGAAAACAAAACTTGTTAATAGGAAACTGAAATCCCAAATAAGTGAGATGAGAGCAAGAGAACACCTAGCTGTCCTTAACTGGTCCAAGGCACCAGAGCCATGCCACCTATGTCCCATCACAGGACAGATATGATGACTGTGTCCATTGTCAATGATCTTTGAAAAACTGTGGAGAGAGGTTCCATGGGACTGGAGATGGATAATGACCCTCACTTGTTAAAAAGGAGAAGAGAAAGTAGATTTTTCAGACTATAAGTTGGTAAAGGTGACTTCTCCTCCTGGCTAAATTGTATAATGTGTTAATAAAGGGATGATTTGCTAGTACTTAGAAATTGAAAGAGTGATCACCAAGAGCTAGCATTCAATAAGAACAGATTGTGCCAAATTAATATCTTTTCTTTTTTCATACAGTTACTAGATGAGGCATATAAGGCCTAGATTTTAGCAAACTGTTTGACAAAATCTCTCACTATATCCTTGTGAAAAAAATGAAGAGATTGAACTACATGACTGAATGGTTAGAAATGTCTGAGTGACTGGACCTAAGGTGAGGTGAATACTGGACTGATGCCAATCTGGAGGGAGGTGTCCAGTGCAGTGGCCCGTGAATCCATCTTTGGCCTTATACTGTTAAACCTTTTTTTTTTTTTTATCATTGACATGGTATGGAATAATAGATGTCATTTACTAAAATTTCTAATTACAGCAATCTGGGAGGGATAAAAAAACCATTGGAAATGCAGTGTCAGGAGCCTAAAGTGTCTACACAGACTAGAACAGTATATATACATATATATGTATGTATGTATATATGTGCATATATTAAATGTGTAATGTATAAATGCATGTGCGTATGCAAATAAGAATATATATGTATACACACATATATGTGTATATGACCAGGCTTAATGTGGCTAATAGAGGAAGAATTTCTTTTACATGCTCCTCCTACCTGGGTTTCAAGAAGGTAGAACATATTTTTCCTTTACCCTCTTTTATTGTGGATAGAGATCTGCTCTTAATCCCTTACCAAGTGTCAAAGACCTCCAGGATTTCACCTTTCTGAGAGTGAAGAGCCCTACTTCTATTATTTGTCAAGATGGTTATGGAATATTTCTAGAATTAAGACATTCACCTTAAAAACTTGTTTAAATTGAGTTGGAAGAGTGCCAGTTGAGACATAATGGATATATCTACAACAATACTGAAACACCCTGTCAGCTCAGTCATACAGTTGTTAGGCATCATGAAGATAAAACATCTGAATGAGTGAGTGAATCTTTGATGCTGTTGAATGAGTATTTTGGTCTCATGTAAACATAGTTGACAGGTAACTCTCAGACATTGCAAGGCGATTAAACATAGGCAGGTGGCAAAAGTTTCCAGAGTCTATATAACCTTAAAAGTACAGTAGACTTTAATTTTGGGGTGATATTTGAATTGTTTTCACTTGGAGTTTTAATAAAAAGACATTTTAAAGGCCTTTCAACTTTATGATTCTTCAGGCCTTTCTAGGTTACCATTAAACTCAACAAGAACTTATGAGGGCCCTATTATGTGCTAGACTCAAGGCTATGTACTGTAGATAAATGCAATATTTTGCCCATAGGAAAATTAGACTCCACTGCAACATTTACACAGATAAGTAAGAATAAGATACTTTAAGGAGGGAAAAGCACTAATAGGATTGAGGAAGACTTCATAGAGCTGCTGGTACTTGAATTAAGCCTTGAAGGAAATGAATGCTTTTAAGAGGAGCAGGTAGGCAGGGAGTACACTCCAGGAATAGCGGACAGCCTGTACAAAGACATAGTGTTTCTATGTCAGAGTTTATGTATTAAATGATGCATCAATATCATTTGCACAGTAAATTTTTCATAATTGTTCTACTTTGCACAAAAATGATGGTTTGATAACTCATGATATAAATTCTGATAATAGGAAAATACAAGAAGGATCTATAATTTCAATAGTGTGGAGACCTTCCCATGAAGATCTTCCTTCCACAACTATCTATCTATGACTTAAAAGTTTAAAGACTTGGCCCAGGTCTCACAACTGATTCTTGATCTATTATGCCTTGCTACTGCTACAGTCTACTGACATTGTTCATTATTAATCCATCAAAAATTTGGATGATACAAATTTGGGATAAAAATGTAAATATTTTAATAATTATCTCTGTAAATTTTCCATTTTGAGGTAACAATATTCAATTTCTGAAGATGATTCCTGCCAATTAGGACAACTTTATCAATGTTGGAACATGAAAGAAGCAGTCTTCAGTTAAATAGAAAACACTAGTAGAGAGGAGCTAGTGGTTTTTGAAAGTAAAATGCAGTTAAATGACATTTAAAAACCTCATATTGCTATGATTTGGACAGTGCCTCAAGGGAAGATGCCAGAGTTGTTGTTGTTTTAAATTTGTCTGTCTTCTCTGAATAATACATCTCTTTTTAGAAAGCTAAAAACCTCAGGCACTTCATTGGAACACAAAGTCTTCACATATGACAATATTTCATTATTAAGAGAGAGAGAAAACACACACACACACACACACACACACAAGCAGAGAGAGAGACAGACAGAGAGAGAGAGAGACAAACACTCCCTCATTCCAAAGTATTTCATAATGCTCTTTTACTTGAGATTAGAATGCAGACCAATTTGTAGGCCTTCAAATCTAAACTGGAAACATGTTTATTTTTCCCTGCTTTGATGAAGTTCGGCTCTTTGTACGGCACTTTGAAGTTTATTTATTATTATTAAATTGTATTAATTGTTTTTGAACTTTATGCTTTTGCCAGGACTTTGAGGGTTTGTGGAAAGCACAACATAAGTGTAAATTTAAATAATTCAAAGAATTGGATCCAACAGTTATTTATAATTGGCAGCAGAATATGGCGTCCAATTTATTACAAACTTACATGCTATGGGTTTAGAACTAATTTTAACTTCCCCTTGAAGCTGGAATTCAAAACCTCACTCATGGTTTGACATGGTATTATCTGAAGAGAATGTTTGTTTCATAATTTGAAACAAGAACCTGGATATTTTTGTGAGATCCAATATTATTTCCATATGAGGGAGTAGGATTGGGGAAAAAAAGAGTTTGAATAGAGACTTTGAATCGTGAAGAGTGTCCATTTCAAAATGCTCCAGGGATCTATTCCTTGGGGACTTTATTTAAAAGTCTTATGACAAATGAGCATTATTTGTTTTCTATGTCCTACTGGGTCAGATAACTTTCCAAAGTTTAACCTGTCATCCTGGGTTTGAATGGTGAAACATTTTAAAAGAAGGCCCTGGTTCTTCCTCTTACCCTAAGATCTCATGCCAAGTAAGCATGTAATTCTTTAGAAGATGGGAAAAAGAATGGAAACTTGAATTCCATTTGTCTCTGTTTTGTATAACTGAGATTTTCTTTGTGTTGGTCATCTCTCACTTACCCTTGGGGAGGCAGCATGATACATGGGAAAGAATGGTGATTCTAGAGTCATAAAACTTGGGTTCAAATCTTATCTTCAATTCTTAACTGTGTGACCTTGGACAAAATACAGCCTTGTAGGGCCTTAGTTTTTTCATTTGTAAAATGAAGGTGGGTTGGGTAGATGATTTCTTGGGTACCTTCCAGTGCTAGCTTTATAAACCCTTGATTTTTTTTTTCTGTACCCATGTGCAAAGAATATTGCGAAATATTGTGTTTAGATTTTAAACACCTGTGGTGTGGAATTTATTAGGAAATTACACATAACCCCATTCTTCCCCCAAATGAAATATTCTTAGTTAAATAATATGTAGTAGGACGAGCTCACTTTTGCCAACAATGGATAGTTCCCACCCACCTTCAGTGTGTACATAGATGCTGGGATAGGTAACACATGGTGGATGTGAGGAAAGTATTAAGGGAGAAACTTGGAGTCTGGTTAGCTGGGGCCATTTGCAGTGGCCTTATTAAGAGATGGATGGGCCATCTCGAAAGGACAAGGAGAAGGGAAAGGTGTGATGTAGCAAAGTCAGAGCTGGAGGATATGGAAATAAGAAAGAAATGAAGAAGAAAGAAGAGAAAAAATGGATACTGAGCCAGGAGTTTTCTCTGGTTTGTGTCTCTGCCTTGCTGGGGCCAGCAAGAGGCTTCCCTGGCTTATGCCAGCATACTGCAGCCCCTATTCCCTCTTTAAATTACACTTTGCAAAATAATATTATGATTCTCCAGTCTGAAATCCTTTCTAGACTTACCTGAATGAAGGAAATCTTTTCAATACTGAATCAGATTTCTAGAAAATAATGTCTTCCACTAAATTCTTTTCTCTTTTAGCTATCGAAACAACAATACATTTTAGATGCTCTTTCAATAAATACTTCCATTTTAGTGTGGAAGAAAATTCTTTATTCTGCATTTTAGGTACAAGTTTGTCAGAAACAATTTTTATTAATTTAGAGTATTACAAATCCAAGTGTTTTTCTGCTCAGAGAGTGAAAAGTCCAAACAGGCATCACCTTTTGCCTCCGGCAATCTCTCTAACACAAGCCATTTTGGAGATTACTTACAGTATTCTTGAACAAAGAAAATTTCACAGTCAAGAATGAGCAAGGGTCTAGAGTTAGCCTAACAATTCAGTTAACCATTTGCTTCATCAAATATAGCAATAGTCACTTAACTTTTGGGTGATCCTTGGAAAATCATTTTCTTAAAACCATTCAATCTCTCTTTGACTACACCCTCCAGGGATTCTCCTTTCCAGCTGGTCAAAGGTGAACTTGAAAGATACTTCCATTAATTAAAGTAATCAGATTTCTTCCTTCTTTTAGTATGTTACCCTAATCCAATAAAGGCATTGGGAAAGACGGGACTGGTCTTAAGTGAGTCTGTCAAGTGCTCCTTTCCCATGTCCAATCATTGCCTTAATCCTATCCCCAAGGAGAACAGAGTTTCTCCTTCAACTTTCAAAATCTAACGTGCCCCAAAGAAAGAGATTAGGTCTTTGGAAAAAGGTTTAGTGGAGGACATTGTTTTTTAAGAAGTTTAATTAAGGACTAATAAGGTTTCTTTCATTTAATTAATTCTGGAAAGGATTTTAGACCAGAGGAATTGTCCTAATATTATTTTTGTAGACTAAAGAGAGAACAGGGTGTCCACAGCATATTTCTATACTGGGGAACAAGGCTCCCAGAATCTGAGGTTTTATTATGCCAATGCCAAGAGAATCCCTTGTGTTGGGCATAGAGATTTTTTCAGCCTTCATCCACTAGTCAAGTTGTAAATACTGGTTTTTTTTTCCTCTCCCTAGATTACAGAGCTGTACTGAAGAAGCAACACGGAGGGCACAAACTAGGGGACTCACATCTTTCTGGGGCTAGAGTGCTTACTGCTCACTGTGATTCTGTCATTTTTCTTATTTTCTGTGTTTCAAGTAAATACTATTTTGCCTTACTATGATGTTGTAAGTTTTATCTTAGCTAGGTCAAAGGATTCAATTGTAACATGGTGGCTCATGGCCAGAAGCTTCGAACGTATCATTAGTCTACACATGGAATGAACCTTAGAGGGGATCTAGTTCTACTCTCTCATTTTATACATAAAGAAATCAAGGCACTGCATGTTAAGCGATTTGCCTAAGGTCACATTGGTAGTGAATTTCAGAGGTAGGATTTGAACCCTGAACTCCCAAGTCCAGAGCTAGTTCTCTTTCTACTGTACCATCTCATTATCCAAATGATAGCCCCGCATTGATTCTGGGAATGTAATATGTCAATGATGTGATACAAAAATAACTAATCATGTTTTTGTTGTTGTGTTGCTCAGTCATATCTGACTCTTTGTGATCCCATTTGGAGTTTTCTTGGCAAAGATACCAGAGTGGCTTGTCATTTCCTTCTTCAACTCATTTGACAGATGGAAACTGAGGCAAGCAGGGTTAAGTGACTTGTCCAGGGTCACACAGCTAGTAAGTGTCTGAGGTCAGATTTGAACTCAGGAAGATGAGTGTTCTTGACTCCAGGCCTGGCACTCTATCCACTGTGCCCACCTAGCTGCCCTAATCATTTTTTTCCTTCATCTTCATAAACGGCATTACTGAGGGCCATCTAAGGCACATATTTTGTATTATCAGTCAGGATAAAAGATCTGTGCTGATCATTCACACTTTTTTCTTTTAAATCTAATTCCCTTTCTGATAGAAACTATTCAAATTATATCTCTAAGGTTATGTGAATAACTTTGAAACAAGGAAACAAGTATTTATGGGTATGAGTTCATTTTAAAACTGTCACCTTTGGACACTCTCAGGACTGTGCTGGAGTCAGCTCTTACAGTCTGGAGAGTAGTTGTTGCATTTTCGCTGTGAGCATTTACACATCTTGGAAATCTGCAGATGCTACAAATTAGGGATTGGTTTATATTTTTGTTGACTGTCTGGACTTAAGAAAGTGATGGAGAAAATGTTAATAATGTGGATTAAACTTAAAAGTGTCAAACATACCTTTTTTTAGAGATCTAGTTATTAAATATTTGCCGGCACATCCCTGGACACTCTACATTAATTCCAGAAGCACTACCTATGTTCAAAACATTTTTGGAACTCCTTTATGAGAACTTGCTTCACAAGAGAAAAATCTGTCTCTATATTACATATATTAAATTAAATATCTAATAATATATCTAATATATTAAGTGCATTTAATAAAGGACCATGGAAACACAGATTAAAAATTAATTGGAAACTAAATAACTTAATCTTAAAGAATGAGTGTGTCAAAGAACAAATCATAGAAACAAATAATTTTATTATAGACAACAATAATAATGAGACAGCATAAGAAAACTTATGGGGTACAGCAAAAGTAATAATCAGAAGAAAATTTTTATCTTTAAATGCTTACATCAATAAAATAGAGGAAGAGCAGATCAATGAATTGGGTATGCAATTCAAAAGAACTAAAACAGAACAAATTAAAACCCTCCAATTAAACACCAAATTGGAAATCCAGAAAATTAAAGGTAAAATTAATAAGATTGAATTGAATCCAATTAATAAATAAAAGTAAGGGCTGATTTTATTAAAAAAAAGCAATAAAATAGGTAAACATGGTTAATATGATTTTAAAAAGACAGAAGAAAACCAAATCACTAGCACCAAAAATGAAAAGGGTGAATATACCACTAATAAAGATGAAATTAAAGCAATTATTCAGAGTTATTTTTCCCAATTATGTGCCCCAAATTTTAACAAGCTAAGTGAAATGGAAAAATACTTAATGAAAATATAAACTACCTAGATTAATAGGTGAAATAGAATATCTAAATAAACCTATTTTAGAAAAAGAAATTAAGCAGGTCATAGATGAGCTTCCTAAGAAAAAAAATCAGGACCATGTGGATTTACAAGTAAATTCTACAAAACATTTAAAGATCAACTAATTCTAATAAATAAATTATTTGGAATAATAGGCAAAGAAGGAGTCCTACTAAGCTCCTTTTATGAAACAAATATGGTGCTGATTCCTAAATCAGGAACAGAAAAACAGAGAAAGAAAATTATAGAATACTTTTACTAATGAATATTGATGCAAAAATCTTAAATAAAATACTAGCTAGGAGACCACAATAATATATCACAAAGATTATACATTGTGACCAAGTGGGATTTATACCAGGAATGCAGGACTAGTTCAGTATAAGGAAGACTATTAATGTAATTGATTATATCAATAACAAAAATTATGTCAATAGATGCAGAAAAAGCTTTTGACAAAATACAACACTTGCTCCTATAAAAATACCAAAATTGAAAACATAGGTATAAATGAATTTTTCTTTAAAATGATAAGAAGCATCTACCTATAGCCATCAGCAAGCATGATCTGGAAGCTGGAAGCCTTCCCAATAAGATCAGGAGTGAAGCAAAGATGCCAGTTATCACCACTATTATTCAATATTGTACTAGAAATGCTAACGATAGCACTAAGAGAAGAAAAAGAAATCAAAGGAATCAGAATGGGTAATGAGAAAATAAAACTATCTCTTTTTGCGTATAATATGATGACATGCTTGGAAAATCCTAGAGGTTCAACTAAAAAAAATTAATTGAAACAATTAATAATTTAAGCAAAGTAGCAGAAAATAAAATATACTTACAGAAATCATCAGAATTTCCATATATTGCCAACAAAGCCCTGTAAGAAGAGATAGAAAGAGATATTTCATTTAACATAACTGTGATAATATAAAATACCTGGGAGTATACCTGCCAAGACAAACTTAGGAACTATATGAACATAATTATGAAAAACTTCTTATACAAATAAAGTCAGATTTAGACGATTGCTTTTGTTTTGTTTTGTTTTGTTTTTTAGGCAGTTGGGGTTAAGTGACTTGCCTGGGGTCACACAGCTGGTAAGTGTCAAGTGTTTGGTCTGAGACCGAATTTGAACTCAGGTCCTCCTGACTTTAGGGCCAGTGCTCTATCCACTGCAGATTCAGATAATTGGAGAAATACTAATTATTCGTGGGAGGGCTGAGCCAATATAATAAAAATGACAATTCTACTGAAACATCTACTTATTCAGTGCCATCCCAATTAAACTACCAAAAAATATTTTGTTGAGCTAGAAAAAAGAATAACAAAATTCATTTGGAAGAACAATAGGTTAAGGATGTCAAAGGAATTAATGAAAAAAATGTAAAGGAGGGAGATCTAGCAGTACCAGATCTTAAATTGTATTATAAAGAGATAATTATCAAAGTGATCTGGTACTGGATAAAAAAATAGAATCAGTGGACTAGAATAGGTATACAATACAGCCATACTTTGTTTTATTGCACTTTATTTTATTGTACTTCACAGATGTTACATTTTTTTTTTACAAATTGAAGGTTTGTGGCAACACCGTAGCAAGTAAATCTACAGAAGTCATTTTTGCAACAGGATATACTCACATCATGTCTCTGTGTCATAGTTTGGTAATTCTAACAATATTTCAAACTTTTTCATTATTATTTTATCTGTTATGGTGATCTGTGATCAGTGACCTTTGATGTTACTATTGTAATTGTTTTGGGGTACCACAAACTGCACCCATATAAGACAGAGAACTTAACTAATAAATGTTGTGTGTTCTGATTGCTCCACCAACCAGCCATTCCACTCTCTTTCTCCCTCTCCTTGAACGTCCCTATTCCTTAAGTCACAACAATATTGAAATTAAGTCAATTAATAACCCTACAATGGCCTTTATGTGCTCAAGTGAAAGAAGTGTTAATCAATGTGGCAAATTTCATTGTTGTCTTATTTTAAGAAATTGCCAGGGTTAACTCAACCTTCAGCAACTACCACCCTGATCAATCAGCAGCCATCAACACTGAGGCAAGACCCTCTACCCGCAAAAAGATTATGACTCACTGAAGACTCAGATGATGGTTAGCATTTTTTTTTTTAGCAATAAAGCACTTTTAAGGTAGGTACATTTTTTTAGCCATAATACTATTGAACACTTAATAGAATATAGTACAATATAAGCAACTTTTATATGCACTGGGAAACCAAAAAATTCATGTGGCTTTTTTTGTTGTGATATTCACTTCATTGCAGTAGTCTGTAGTATCTCCAAGGTGTGCCTCTACACAGTAGTAAGTGACTATAGCAGCCTAGTGTTTGATAAGTGCAAAGATTTAAGCTTTTGAGATAAAAACTCACTATTTAACTAAAATTGCTGGGAAAACTGGAAAGCAGCCAGGCAGAAATCAAGTACAGACCAATATCTTATACCACTTACCAAGATAAGGTCAAAATGGATACATGATCTAGACATAAAGGGAGATATCATAAATAACTTAACATGGAACATATTCCTTATCAGATTTATGGATAAGAGAATAATTTATGAATAAACAAGAGATAGAGAGCATTGTGGGATATAAAATGGATAGTTTTGATTACATTAAAGAGTTTTTATGTGAATAAAACCAACGTAGCATTAAAAAGAACAGTGGAAAGTTGGGGAAAAATTATAGCCAGTTCCTCAGATAAATGACTCTTATCTCAAATATATAGAGAACCAAATCAAATTTATAAGAATATGAGTCATTCCCCAATTGATAAATGGTCAAAGGATATGAACAGGCTGTTTTTGGAAAAAGAAATCAAAGCCATATCTAGACATGAAAAATGCTCTAAATCACTATTGGTTAGAAATAATGCACATTAAAAAAGCTTTGAGGTACCATCTCATACTTAACAGAATGGCTAAAATAGTAAACAGGGAAAATGACGAATGTTGGAGGGGATGTGGAAAAATTGAGACACTAATATTTTGTTGATTTGTTGAACTGATCTAACCATTTTGGAGAGCAATTTGGAACTATTCCCAAAGGGCTATAAAGCTATGTATACCTTTTGACCTTGCAATACCACATTATTTAGGTCTCTTTCCCAATGTAATCAGGAAAAAAGGAAAAGAACCTATATGTTCTAAAATATGTATAACAGCTCTCTTTGTGATGGCAAAGAATTGGAAATGGAGGGGATGCCCATCAATTAGGAAATGGCTGAATAAGTTGTGGTATATGATTGTGATGAAATACTACTGTGCTATAAGAAATGACGTGTAGTTTTAGAAAAAAACATGGAAAGACTTGCATGAAATAATGCAGAGTGAAATGAACAGAGCAAAGAGAACATCATATATAGTAACAGCAATATTCTTTGAAGAGTACCTGTGAATGACTAAGCTACTCTGAATGATGTCACTATTTGTATCAACTATGAAGCACTTATGAAGGAAAATTCTATCCGCCTTCAGAGAAAGAACTGATATATGGAAGTATGTATTGTATGGTTCCACAGATACATCTATATCAAATGTTGGCCTTCCCTAATGTGGGATAGGGAGGTAGGAAGGGAGACAAATGGGAACTCAGAATGTAACCACAGAAAAAAGAAAAAAGTAAAAAAAAACTGTCTTGATGAGACAGTGATGCTTTTCTCTTTTTGATCAAAAAAAGGTATCATCTAACTTGATATTTTATTCACTAGACTTAGCTCTGAATGGTTTTTAGCTGTTTTCAAAAATCACATCCACCATTAGACTATGAAGAAGAGATACCATGGATAACCACATAAGCAGAGCAGCTATGTGAGTCTCAAGTCCTCATCTGCTAAGATTACATGATGTTTCTGCTCCTGCCTAGCTCTAACACGTTACTGACAATTACAAAAGATGACATTCATTTGAACTACAGAAGCACAGTTTAGAATGAGCAAGAGTTTCCCATGTGAAGGGGAAGGAAGAAGGATACACTTGTAGAGATACAAAGCTTTGGAATCTTAAAAAAATGAGTCACATCTCATATTTATGAGATGGTTGACTGTAGCCAAGGGTTTAGTTTCTGGGCTACTAGAGCAAAACTTATTGACTCATACTGAGACTAAGGTTAGATTCAGAGACAGGCTGGATGCAGAACTGCAATATATTTATCATAACAGATTTAAAGTTATGCTGACATTGTGTAAAAGATGATAGTAACTTGGGGAGCCATATTTGTACATGTGAATATTATAGTTATTGTGAAATTTTTGTTAATAAATTGAATAATTCTACTTAAGAAAAAACTCACTCAGGTCTTACTCATTTTGACTGTCCTTCATACTACCAAGCTACAAAGAGAGGGAAGAGGGGAGAGCCCCTGTCTTGGCCTATATAATGAATGAGAAAAGCAAAGTGATGGCCAAAATATCTAAGCTGAGGCCCAGGGCTTTGTTGCTGCTCCTCACACACTCCATCTCCTATACCTTTGCATCAAATTTCCCTGGAGCCTAGACTGCTCTTCATCCTCACCTCAACTTTTTGCACTTTTTTTTTTTTAAAGACTCAACTTTAAATGACACCTTCTGTACGAGGCCTTCCCTTCTTCCCCCAGCTATGAGTGCTCAGAGTTACATTGGATATCTTTTGTAAATTTCTCCATTTGGGCATGTTGTCTAGGGACGTGGATCAAGTGCCAGGCTTAGAGTCAGGAAGATTTATCTTCCTGAATTCAAATCTAGCTTCAGACACTTACTAGCTATGTGACCCTGGGCGAGTCACTTAACCCTATCCGCCTTACTTTCTCATCTGTAAAATGAGCTGGAGAAGGAAATGGCAAACCACTTTAGTATCTTTGCCAAGAAAACCCCAAATGGGATCACAAAGAGTAGGATACAACTGAAAAAGACTGAACAACAAAGCATATTGTCTCCCCTGCATTAGGATACAATAAACTCCTTGAAGGCAGAGAATATTTCTCTATTTGCCATTGTATCCCCAGCACTATACCTGGCCCATAGAAGGTACTTAAACGTTTGTTTGATTTGTTTGATCAAGGGGGTAACAGGTCATAGAATCTTAGAATCAGAGCTAGAATGGACATCTAATTTAATCGCTTCATTTCATAGATGGGGAAAATGAAATTTCAGAGAGATTAAAGTAACACAAGGTGCTAAGTGGCTGAACCAAGACTTGAACCAGTGTCTCCTGACTACAAATCCAGCATCCTTTCCACTATCCTTCTCTGCCTCAGTTTTTGAGTCAATAAAAAAGAAAATTAAAAAAATAAACCTTGGGAAATAAATTGTGTGGTAAAGGGAACTCTAATCACTGTAAATACTCCATCTACAATCTTGGCTGTAGGAGCCTCAGTGATACCCGTGATTCCATATGGGTGGAATGATCTCATTGTATCCCCTCTCCAGGGCTTTGTGTATGGACTCTAGCCCTGGCCTAGTCAGTTCCACTTAGAGTACGCAGCAGCTCTTCTCTCCTTAATTCCCTGTAGTATACAGCAGGGTGGTCTTGGCTAATGGCTGAAGAATTAAAATCATTGATGTTGACACATGTGCAGGAACCCTCAGAACAGAAAAGCAGTCCCCTAACTGTGACCTCCTAACCCTACAGTTAATTGGCCTTGAAAGGAAGCCCTTATAGGTCTGACTCAGGCTCCTCTGAGATCCGCTGGAACACAATTTCAGACTCCGGACCTGAAGAGTCACAGTGCATTGTGTCAGCTTCCTGCCGTGAATCGACGCCATCTAAGTGATGGTTGAGTTGCTGTGTCTTGGGTCTCAAGTAATCAGAGCAGATGCTTCTTTGGGAAGATTACTACTTCCAGGCTCTGTCTTTGTAGCAAGATGAAAGTGAGGGCTGAATTGTATTTTCTAGATTACTCAGGCAGTAAACAAACACATCTTAACCAAATTTGGACCGTGTGCAATACTATGCAGGTGATGCGCTCCCCCCCCCAAAAAAAAGTCCTGTATTTAAATAATGAATCACATTTCCCTCTCATCCCTAACATCTAAAAGCTTTTCGTTGCTAATAAATTAGACTTCATCAGGAAGGCATAAGAGATCTTTTAGGCCTTTACAATGCTATTTAGTAAAGTATTTTCAGATCAAGAGGAGCATAGCTAGTGGATAGAGAGAGTCAAAAACATGCCTATGACGTGCTGATTGTGTGACCACGGGCTTAACCTCTCAGTGTCTCAGGCATCTGTGAAAGACCGTAAGTTGCAGAACAGCCTCTGAGCTACACTGGTAGAGGGGATTTCCTCTTTGAAAGTTCTCTGCACCAATGGAATCCTGTTCTTGTTAATCCTTTGTTTCAAAGAGAACCAGTGACATAACAGGTGATGAATTGACTTGCTTGAGAACTGGATTTAAGTGAGACAGAGCCGTGCAACCTCACTCTCTCTTCCTGAGTCATTGAAGTCCAGTGGCAAGTCAGGACAACTGGCAGGGGTCTGGGATTCAGTGGATGACCTTGGTAGCTTTGATGTCTGATCAAACTCTAAGTGCTGCATTGTGCCTGCTTGAGCCACTTCCATGGCTGTTGGAACAACGCGGCTGTTGTTCTTATCTAGCTATTCTACCTGGGGGGAAGTCTTCACATGCTAGTAGACATCTTCGTAACTTACCACCAGGTTTGAGGCCTGTCAGTTACCCTCAGCCTGGTTTAGCCCGTCTGCCAAGATGGTTTACCAGGGTGTGGCCACTGTGCCTACTATAGCTTTTTGGAATCACAGGAGAGAGTTGGGTGAAGGTGGACATCAAATGTGGATGAGTACCCTAAAGGTCTGTTTTAAAAGAATTGCAGGATCACAGGAAAAATTCTAGGTTCATCTGGTACAACTCCTTCATTCTTTCGATGAGAAACTGAGGCCCTTTAGGGGAAGAGATAACATTTCTACAGCTCTCTAAGGTTTGCAGAACACTTTACTGAACCTCACAACAACCCTGTGAGGTAGATGCTCTTATTGTCCCCATTTTACAGATAAATAATTGAGGATGGAAATGTCAATGGCAGCAGGTACCTATCTATGTTATAAGATTGTGTGTGGTAAAATGTTTTGTAAATTTTGGAGCTTTATGTAAACATTACCAATCTCTTTTTTCTTCTGGTGCTGATGATGTTGCTATGGAAGCATCCTGATTCCAAATCTATTGCTCTTTCCACTGTCCTAGGCTCCTTAAATACCATAAGGGTGAATGCAAATTTTAAAGCACTTAATTCATAGTAAGGGAATAGTTTAGCCTTTGAGCAGATTTAACTGTACAATCTCAAACTCTGGGTACCCACAAAATAGATTAAATGGGCCATACCCCTTTAGGGCAAAGATGTTAAAACTAGTTATGTCTCTAAGACTATACCCCAGGATGGTCAATGTGTAAAAAGAAAGGCTCTATATTCACCAAAATATTAATAGCAATACTTTTTTGTGATAGTAAAGAATGAAAAAGAAAGGAGATGCCCTTCAACTGGGAAATGGTTAAGGAATTAAAATATGTAACCTGAATAATGATTGCCTCTCCCAGACCACCATTTCAGGAAAGCTCTAGTCTTACTTCACTTCATGCTTTTCTCTCCCCACTGTTAGCCTCTTTATGGAACCATGAACTATGATCAGATCCATTCTGCCAGATCTGTCCTGCCTGGACAAAAGATGTTAGATTTAGTCCCTTTGGCTCCACTCACCATCCCTAAATTTCCCAATCAAAGAGCTCCTGTCAGGCCACCGCTTCTCCCCCGCACTCCCAGCTTCAACTCAAAGTCATCGCCTGTTGGTTGTCCTCCAGAACTAACACATGATTCTAGAAGAGGTCTGACAAGGGCAAAGTACAGGGAGGGGTTATCACTTCCTTATTCCTGGAAGCTATTCCTTTCTTGATGTGGTACCAAAATTATGTTAGTTTTTTAGCTGCCATATCACACTGTTCACTCATATTCAACTTTCAAGCCACTAAAACCCTTGGATATCTTTTAAACTTTGATTTCTGTCTGAAATTTCTCCATCTCCTATGTGTGAAGTTTATAAATATATGTATATATATGTATATATACATATATAAATATATATTTATATATGTATATATATATATATATATATATGTATAGCTATATATGTATTTAATATGTATAGGTCAGGGAGTAGACCTGTGATTTCATCATTGTTGTGGGGGACTACTAGGTGAGGAAATTCTCTCTACCAATGCGAGTTGGCACCTTCTCTGCAATTTATAGTCAGAGAGCTGTCTAGGAACAATGAAAGGTAAATTCCTTTTCACACAGTCACATAGCCAGTATATGTCAGAGGCTGGCCTCGAACCCAGATCATCCTGACTTCAAGGCCATATTTCTAGGCACTATGTGGCACTTTCCATACACACACACACACACACACACACACACACACACACACATACACATATACACACTGTTTTCCCCCTACATTTTATCCAGTTGCTCAATTTTAAGTAGTTATTGTTATTGTTATCTACTCATGTCCGACTCTATGTGACTCCATGAACTTTGTCCATGGGATTTTCTTGGCAAAGATACTGGAGTGCTTCGCCATTTCCTTCTCCATTAAGTAGGTATGACCAACCAACCTAGGAATTCAGAACAGAACATCATTAATTGGGAGGTGGGGTTGGAGGCGTTAGGCCAAATTGATAGTGGGCTCTGAGCATTATGGTGGAAAGAGTGTGGCTATATTCAGAGGTGATATGCACAGTGCAGAGCCACACTTGGGCAAGGTAGAGTATAATTCTGTAGTTTTTGCACTATGCACACTCCTCTTTGCAGAACTGAGTGAAACTCACTTTGAAAAACTTAACACAACTAACATAATGAACCCTTTAAGCCATGTCTACACAATATCAAAAGTACAGCAAACAAACTGTGGTTGATTTGCTTTTAAAAAATTTTAATCCAGATGTTCATTTTCAAGTAGGCACAGTGTTGGCCAGTCCAGACTAGAACATAAGCATAATACCCGGATAGCTGCCTGCTGGGACATACATGCACGATGCGGAATGGAAGAAGGGAAGATTGGCTCACATTACTTATAAACTTAACCTTCTCAGTACTAGAGGGCTGATGAACTATTTGGGGCATTTCAGTGAAGGCTTATGGTCCCAGTGGGTGGTTGCACAAGAGATGATTGCTGGCAGGTGTTGCTTCTTCAAAGCACTGTTAGAGGCAGAAGTTGCTGACCATACTTGTCTTCCTACAGGTAGTATTTACAGGTAGAAGAGAGGAGGGGTTGGCAACAGCAACGAGCTCAGATAAAATACAGGTAAGTCTTTGAGATTTACCATCTCTACTTCTTTGTAGAGGTGGGAGAGTATGGGTGTGGAATATTGAATACAATGTTAGTTTTTTTGGATATATTGGTCAATTTTGCAGTACTGTTATTTCTCTCTCTTTTAAGCCTTTTTATAAGGCATTGTTCTGTAGGGCAGGCTGGAAGGAAGGATATGTTAAGAATGGAGGGTGATATAAAAGCCAAAGATACCAATAAAAATTTACTTTTAGAAAATTTAAAAGAAAGATTCACTAACCCCGGACCTCTGTTTTGTATGTGAAAATCATTTTGTGCTTACCAGGAGATCACAATTAATTCAAGTTTGAATAATAAGAAATCTGATTTAGTGGAAATAATAAAATGATACTAGGTCACATTTAATTTGAGTCAAAATTAAATGAATGCAATGTGTATGAGAGAATTGAATTATTAGCAGCCATATCACACTATTCACTCATATTCAACTTTCAGGCCACTAAAATCCTTGTGTATTTTTTAAACTTTCAGACTTCTGCCTAATCATGACTCTCCATCTCCTGTGTGTGAGTTTATATGTAATATATATAGGTCAGGGAATAGGCCTGTGATTTCATCTCAGAATTGAGATTTTAGCACATCACTACACCGTCAATCTCCACTTATCTATTGTCAAGTATGGATGCAATGTGCTGCTGCATATTATATTACCAACAGTTGTGTTAATTTATTTTAAAAAGTCCTTAACAAAATGGCCAAAATGAAGAATATTTCAGATGGTTACCGTGCCAGTGCAAAAAAGAAGATTTCTTATTACATTAGGACAAAAAAATTGATGAGATTGAATGGCATGAACATAGCCATAGTAACTCTAGATAGGATGAAATGTTGGCATTTCTGAATCGAAAGCATGGAATATCATAAAACACACAGGAGAAATAAAAGAAAAAGATAAAATTGTATCAGTTTTTGTGGTTTTCAAATAGCTACCAATTACACTGAGTACGGAGAGGGCAGGGCCACACTCACAAATGATATAAGCAGGGAAATGCCACACTTGTCTTTCCTCTTAGTGTCTGGTAGAGACAGAAATTCCAGGTAGGATTACATCCAGATGTTCTCAAGTCTGGAGCAAGGCTACATTCTTCATCTGAC
Source organism: Phascolarctos cinereus (assembly GCF_003287225.1). Classification (NCBI taxonomy): domain Eukaryota; kingdom Metazoa; phylum Chordata; class Mammalia; order Diprotodontia; family Phascolarctidae; genus Phascolarctos; species Phascolarctos cinereus. Next base: position 395,044,669 of record NW_027555847.1, on the reverse strand, counting down.
CTTTTCTGGCCCAAGGTTCTGTGGAAGACCATTCAATAACCATTTATGAGCTTGGGATTACAAGTTCTATTTCAGAGGGGTCAATTATTTTCTCTTAGATTCTGCCCCTCAAATTTGGGTAGCTGCCAGGATATGAATAAAGATGTGTTAGGATGGAGTCTTCTAAACTATGAAGCTCTTTCCATCCTTGACATCGCATGAGACCCTGGGGTAGGACCAGGGGACAAGTGGGGGATGAAATAATGGCCAAAATTATTGTATATTTCCAAGTAAAACTTCCACATACATACATAAACCTTTTTTAATCAAAACAAAGTTCAAATCAAAATCAACATAACACAGAAAATTCATCCCAGTTGACAATGGCTGCAGCAGAGTGGTTGTTTAAGTATAAAAGCATGGTCTGCTACTGTCACTACAACTTTTAGAGTAGTCTCATGACAAAAATGAGTTGGATGGCTATATTGCCTGCTGCATTGGAATGTGGAATGTGTAAACTAGAAGTTAAACATGTTTTCATGGAAGTTAAAAGTAGCATAATATGTTTTACACATACACATACACATACTTCAATGTCATGCATTTTGGTAATCATAAGCTTGTTTCCGAAAAAGGCAAATGAAAAAACAAAATAACTCAATGAAGATTATGGACAGTCACTTGAAATTTTCAATAATTAATTTAAATGTCTTAATTTTTATTTTCCATTTTGTCAAGTGAAGTGATGCCCCTATATAAAAAATAAATATATGAGTTTGAAGAGAAAATTCAGTGGAGTAGCTGAAACTAGTACCAGATAAGTTCAGAGGATCACAGATTTAACAATTTTTTCACCAAAACTCTGTCGGTGGCATCAAAAGAATTGCTTTTGTTGTATGACGTTACCATAATTTAATTGTGCTAAGTATAAAGAACTTCCTTTATTTTTAATGAGAAAGGCAGATACTACCTGAAACTATTGGTATGTATTGGGTATGATGTATGACCAATCCTATTCAATGCAACACAGCTTGGCATGGTTCCACTTGAATACAATAAAGTGGAGAAGAGACATGCCCACATGTCTGAAGACTGCCATGATCAATGTTAATTGAGAAACAAAAATCTTCCAATGTTGCTTTGTAATTAGATGAGCAACAAATGTATTTAAAGGTGATCATTTGATTATACCAGTATATGTTCTTGAAATTGTTAGAGAAATCATTACTTTGAAAGCTTGTTAATGATATTGCAATATCAAGAGAATATTTCAATAAATTGATTTTTAAATGAGAATGATAGGATGTGGAGGAATTGTATTGGTGTCTGCACTGACAAATCAGGTAATATCAATACATACATATCTACAAGCACTATTTAAAAATACGGTTGTCTTAGATAATTTGGACACAACCACCAGTACTGAGAAAGGTGAAGGATGAACTATGTGCAGTTTTTTTTTAGTTCTTACAAGAATAATCAACTTTATTAAACAAACAAACAAATCCATTGAAAGTGAGGCTCTTTGAAAATTGTGATGACATGGGGGCAGAGAATAGGGCATTTCTATAACATTATGAAATTCATTGGCTTTCTCTCGATGAAGTACTTTGATTTTGGGATCAAGGAAGAGCCTGCATTATTTTTCTTAGTGATAAATATAAAGCAAAATCGTTTTTATATGAAAACTTCTCCTGTAACTTACAGACCTATGTCTCTGTCTCTGTCTCTGTCTCTGTCTCTCTCTTTGTTTCTTTCTCTCTCTCTTAGCAGACCTGCAATTTCTTCATGATAGGAAGCTCCCAGTGAGGAATGCCCTCTACCACTATAGACTGGCACTGGCTCTGAGAGGTAAAACAATTTGCTGAGGTTCTCACACTTAACATGTGTCAGAGGTGGTTTCTGAACCCAGCTCTTCTACCAGACTGTGTGGTCCGCTCCCTATCAACCATGTCATATCTGAAAAAATTTCGTTCTCTAAATAAATCCATGCATTATCCTAAAATTCTGGTGCAGAAAGACAAAAAGACTACATTTATTCATGACAGCAGAAAGGGTTCTGGCTCTAGAGTCAGAGAACACATACTCAAACTTGCCTCTGATGTTTACTATCTGTTGGTAAATCTACTTAAAATCCCAAATCAGATACTTCCTAGCTGGGTGATCTTGGGCAAGTCACTTATCCTACCTCCCAGGATTGTTGTGAGGAACAGATCACATAAATAAAGTGTGATACAAATACTAGCTGGTATTATTATTATATACCCCACATTTGGGGTGGGGGTGTTAATACCTCTCCATTAGGCTGTGAGTTCCTTGAGGACAGGGACTATCTGTTGCCTTTCTTTGTTTCTCCATAATTTAGCACAGTGCCTGGCACATAGCAGGTACTTAATAAATGCTTATTGATTGATTCTCCTCTCCTTGTCTTTAAAGCTAGGATTGCTATAAAAGTCAATTTCTAACTATCCTAATTATATCTTAAAATGACTGTTCCCTGAACATTTTTTAAACACATTGGAACTACAGTTTTAAAGAGAGAGATTTGTTTTTTCCGGTGGTTTCCTCACCAGAGCCAGAATGACTAGCCCCATGAGGACCAGGTTAGCAACAAAGACCAACTGAGGCATTTTTTCATACGTTTCAGTTTCTTTATCTGTAAAATGAGGGGACTGGATTAAGTTCTCTCTAAAGTCTCATCCAACTCAAAATCTAGGAGTCTAGGCAACATGAAGTCATAAAAAGAGCCCTGGTCTTGGGAGCCTGGAGACCCAGATTCTACTAGCCCCAGTTTTACCATGAACTAGACATGTGACCCTAAGCCAGTCACTTAATCCATGGGTTTCAGTTTCATCATCAATAAAATGATGACTAGATGATCTCTTAGAACCTCTTCCAGCTTTATGCTTCTCCCAAGAAAAATAAACAGAAATGCTTCATATTTCAAAGTACTTTGGGGCACCTTGCATATGATAAACTCCCTCGTCTGTGCACAGCTGGAGATCGCCTTCCAAATGCGCATTTTGAAGACCACATTCCAGGGCAGGTTTGGAAAGTTTCTTTTCTTGCTTTTAAGTCACAATAGCCCCATCTAATATTACTGGCAGGCATCAGGTAACCTTTCTGAGGGAATAAAATGATTTCAGATGATCACATTTCGAAGAACTGCACAAGTAAACAGGGGAGGTAGGGGGAAAAAATGAAGTCCCACTTTTTCAGCTGAAAAGGAATTTGGAGTTGCACTACTATGTTGAATTCCTTCCTCTGCTGGGAAATCTTTTATGACTTTATTAGGCTTCTTAAATTGCTTCCTTTGACATTTTCTCTGGTGCTATCCTTATTTCACTGGCTTGGTTATCTGATTACTAGCAAACTTTAGTAAACATCTTTCTAAATGCTACTGGAAAATGGAAGAAATACCAGAGAACATTTTTTTTTAGCATTTGAAGGAAGATTAATAAGCATCTTCTTTTCTGGGGGAGTGGGGTGGGGTGGTGGCAGCTCCAGTAAAGTATTTCTTGTTTCCATTTTATCAGCAAATAGTTTTACTTTGTCTTTTTTTTTTCTTGAATGAAATTTATAGGATCGCAGTATGTAGAACATAGAATTTTAGACTTAGGAAGAAACATTTAGCTTCTTAGGGACCATTTACTACAACCCTTTCATTTTATAGATAAAGACACTACAGCCCAGGGAAAGCCAAGAAACTTGTCACAAATCACACGGGTCATAGCAGAGTCCAGGTTTGAATCCTGTACCTCTTATTTTAAAGCCAGTACTCCTTCCACTCCATCTATATGTTAATATACTTTATTCATTTCCATTTCCTTTTCAACTTTTCTTGATTAAGCAACAACCCTGTGGGGTGGGTACTCCAGGTCTAGTACAGGCCCTCATCCCCTCATGCCTTGATTATTTCAATAATCTGCTGGTGGGTCTGCCTGATTAAATTCTCTCCCCACTCCAGTTCATCTTTTAGTCAGCCACCAAAGTGATTTTCTTAAAATGCAAGTCTGAGCCTGTCATCCCTCTTACTCAATAAAGTCCAAAGGCTCCCTATTGCCTCAAGGAACAAATATAAAATGTTGTTTGGCATTCAAAGCCCTTCATAACCTAGTCCCTTCCTACCTTTCCAATCTTCTTATACTTTGCTCACCAACATTTTTTCTGCAATCCAGTAACATCGGCCACCTGGCTGTTCTATGAATAAGACACCCGATCTCTCATCTCCCAGTGTTCTCCCTGGCTGTCCCCTATGCCTGGAATGCTTTCCCTCCTCCACTCTGACTACTAACCTCCCTGGCTTTCCTTTAAACCCCTATTAATATCACACCTCCTACAGGAAGCTTTCCCTGACCTCTCTAAATTCCAGTGCCTTCTCCCTGTTAATTATTTCCTAATTATCCTGTATGTAGTTTGTTTGTACATATTTGTTTGTGTGTTGTCTAAGCTCCTTGAGGGCAGGGACTATCTTTTACCACTTTTTCTATGCCCAGTCCTTAGCACAGTGCCTGGCACATAGTACTTGCTTAATAAATGTTTATTGAATTGAATATCCTTAATTTACAGATGAGGAAGCCACAGTTCAGAGAATTTAAGCACCGTTTCTACCTACCTATGGCCACTTACTAGAAAGCAGTTGAGTCAGGATTTGAGCCTAGTTCTCCGCTGTCTCCCAATCCAGGATTCTTCCAATAATGCCATGCTTCTTTACAGCAGAGTCTTTTCACCTCCAGCACCTCTCTACATTCATTGCCTTCTCTTGTTTGTTTAAAGTAATGAATGACTTGGCTGGCAATCTTGACTATTTTGTGACTGGGAAAATATCTGTCTTAATCTCTACACTTGTGAGAATGATAGAGGGGTTACCAGGATTTCTGTACTTACCCATAACTCTTCTGGAAGACAGAAGTAAAATGCAGTGTGGTTTGGATATTTACAGAGGTTGACCTGGCTTACTAGAATTGTCATGATAGGGAAGCTGATACCCAAGAAACGCAGTGTTGTTTGGTGGAAAGCGTATTGAAGAAGTCAGAAAAAGTCTTGGGTTTGGAGTTCCAAGAGTTGAGCTCAAATCTAAACTCTGTTATTTACTAACTATGTGATGCAAGGCAAGCCATTTAACCAGATAAATGTTTAACAACTGACTCTCTGAGGGGAAAAAAATGTACTTACGATGCTTTTTTTAAGTTAAGCTGCACCATTAACATTTTCTCCATGATCTTATTGTCTAGACAATTAATAAAACAATAAATCAAGCAATTTCTATCATTTGTTGATTTCTGAGGCAGCAAAATGGTGCCATAATACATAGAGAACAGGGCCTGGAGTCAGGAAGTCTCATCTTTCTGAGTTCAAATCTGGCCTAAGACACTTACTAGCTGCATGACCCTGATTCTGCTTCATTGACTACACTAAAGCCTTTGACTGTGTGGATCACAAAATGTGGCAAGTCCTCAAAGAGACGGGAGGACTAAATCATCTTACGTGACTCCTGAGGAACCTGTACTTGGGCCAAGAAGAAACAGTTAGAACAGAACATGGAATAACTGATTGGTTTAAGATTGGACAAGGAGTACAACAAGGCTGTATATTGTCACCTTATTTATGTAACTTATATGCAGAGTACATCGTGCAAAATGCCAGGGTGGATGAATCAAAAGCTGGAATTAAGGTCACTGGGAGAAATATCAACAATTACAGATGTGCAGATGATACCTCTCTGATGGCAGAAAGTGAAGAGGAATTAAGAAACCTCTGGATGAGGGTGAAAAAGAAGAATGTAAAAGCTGACTTGAAGCTTAACATCCAAAAAGCCAAGATCTTAGCAACTGGCTCCATCACTTCTTGGCAAATAGAGGGAGAAGAAATGAAAGTAGTGTCGGTTTATATTCTTAGACTCAAAGATCACTACAGATGGTGATTGTAGCCATGAAATTAAAAGACACTTGCTCCTTGAAGGAAAGCTATGATGATCTAGACAACATGCTGCAGAGACATCACCTTGCCAATAAAGGTCCATATCATCAAAGCTATGGTTTTTCTAGTAGTAATGTACGGCTGCGAGAATTGGATTGTAAGAAAAGCTGAGCGAAGCAGATTGATGCTTTTGAATTGCCATGCTAGAAAAGACTTTTCAGAGTCCCTTGGACAGCAAGGAGGTCAAATCAGTCAACACTTAAAAGAAATTAATTCAGGCAATTCACTGGAAGGTCAAATACTGAAGCTGAAGCTTAAATAGTTTGGCCACATGATGAGAAGACAGGACTCGTTGGAAAAGACCCTGACGTTGGGAAAGATTGAAGGCAAAAGGAGAAGGGATGGCAGAGGATGAGACGGATAGATAGTGTCATGGAAACGATGAAATGAACTTGGAGAGACTTGGAGAGATAGCAGAAGATAGAAGAGCCTGGTGTCCATGGGGTCATCAAGAATCGGGCATAATTGAATGACTGAACTCTGGACAAGTCACTTAACCCTGTTTATCTCAGTTTCCTCATCTGTAAAGTGAGCTGGAGAAGAAAATGGAAAACCACTCCAGTATCTCTGCCAAGAGAACCCCAAATGGGGTAAGGAAGAATTGGACACAACTAAAAAAGGACTGAACAACAACTTGAAGTGAGCCTCAAAGAAAGCTGTTGGGACATCATCCTCTGAGTATTAGGAGGAAAGAAAACTGATGGAACTAATTCTCCCATAGGTGTGAATGACTCCTCACAATAGATGCCTCTTCAAAATAGAATTTTCATTAACCAAATTAATGCCCATTTAATTGAATTTCAGGTACTTATTTTAGCGAAGTAAAGAGAAAATATTGAGATGGTGATTCTGCACCTGGAGAAGCTCTCTCAGTTGATTCTTTCTTTTCATTGGTTTGGTTTTTTTTCCTCCTTTCTCTATTGTTTCCCCTCCAAAACTATAATATTTCTCAGAAACTTCCAAGTTGTTATTGTTTTTTCTCTCCACGATGGCAGCCCATGGCAGCATCAGGGGCTTTGGAGAAAGAGGGGAGAAATAGGAGAAGAGAAGCGAAGGGCGAGCAGTGGCTACATATCAAGGTTACTTATAAATTGGTAAGTCAGGGGTGGCCTGGGTTTGTTGGAAAATGAGTCTAAAAGAATAATTTGATTTCCTGTATAAAGTATTATCTTCTTTTGAAAACAAAAACAAAACATCAGAGAAGCATCTAATTAAAAAAAAAAGAGCTCCCAGTGGGGTTGTGGAAGAACTATTGACTTTTTTTTTTATTAGATGCTGAAAAAAATAGCCCAAATTGTTGAATGGATGACATCATCATACCCTTTCATCCATGACCCAATGAGAGTGCAGCTGTCCTTGTCTCTAGATGGCCCCAAACAAGATATCTCTTTGGTAACAGAGTTATCTTATCAGTTGAGAGTGGCAATTAAGACTCCAAAGAGTTTGAAGGCTGCATTTAATTAGGTAGAAAACAAGATATTAATAAAAATTGTTTCTAGAGCCTCCCAAAGGGTTTTTATTGCCCAGAACAAAGAACTCCCAGAGAAGGACCTCCTGTCCAGACCCTTATCTGGTATGTCTGTTTTGAGTGTACTTAGCCCGAAGCCTGGAGGAGGGCATATTAATCATTGGCTAGTGTCTTGGATCTCCTTTTGGGAAAATGAATGGGTGGTAGCAGTGAGGGAGGGAGGGATTGGGGAATCCACACCCGAGGAAACTAATTCCAGCTTGGCTTTCTTAAAAGCTGGTGCCAACTGTGGACTAACTAGTTCTAGGGCACTTTGCTCTGGGCCAGCAACTTTGGAGATCTCAAAGCATTGTATAAACATTTGAGTCCCCCCTTCAAAGGCCCATGAACACAGATTCCTCCTGTTGGCGGGGCTCCCAGAGACTTCAAAGGGAGTCTGACCAGTAGAAGAGTTGCCCAGAAGCAGGAAGAAGGATAAGGAACCAGGCCAGGTACTATCATCATATTGTTTTACTTGGAGGTTGCCTAAGGGCAGAAATCAGCCCAAGTATGTGCCCAAGAGAAGGCAGAAAAGCAGGTGAGGCAGCCTGGAGTTGGTTGTCCTGCCTGGGAAAGAGATGAGGGGTAGAGTAAGAGGGCCAAACTGATGGGAGAATGGAAATTTCTTGTTCAGTCATTTCATTCATGTCTGACTCCTCCTGGCCCCATTTGGAGTTTTCTTGGCAAATACACCAGAGAGATTTGCCATTTTCTTCTCTAGTAGATTAAGGCAAACAGAGGTTAAGTGGTTTGCCCAGGGTCACACAGCTCATAAGTGTCTGAGGCCAGATTTTAACTCAGGTCTTCCTGACTCTAGACCCAGTACTCTATCCACCGCACCACTTAACCACCCCAGAATGGAAATATTTCTGGGTGAATAATCCATATATTCAAGTGAAGATCATGATGGGAAAATGAATTTCTTCCATCAATTACTATTTCAATATAATTGACTTCCTTTATAATCCTATGCATTTTATATTAATTAAAAACACGATTCTGAGAATGGGGCTATAGGCTTCACTAGATTGCCAAAGGGCTGAATGATACAAAAAAAAAGCCGAGAACTTCTGCTCTAGAACTTGCTACCCCACCCCACCCTCACCTCCCACCCCTAGGGCTTGAGTTTCTGTCATTTCTGTGATGTAAAAGCTTCGTTAGCTCTTCCCCACTGACTATCAAATGAAGCCCAAATTCTTTAGTTTGGGTCTCAATACACCTCCCAAATGGGCTTCACCTCATCTTACTGGCTCTTCATCCAAACTATTTACTAATCTCCAAATGTTCTACAGCTTCCCACCTCCATACCTTTACTTATGCTGTTCCCTCTCTGGAACACCTTTTCTTGCCACCTCTATTATATAATTCTATGTCCTTCAAGGACCATCTCATATACTACCTTACCTGTGAAAATTTCTCTGATTTCCCTAGTCAAAAAATGAGCTTGTTCTCCTTTAAATTCTCATGATCCTGGAGGGAAGTGATTTGTAATTGGTGTCTGAGGAACTGGATTCAAATCCTATTTCTACTTCTGTGACCTTGGGTAAATTTAACTGAGACTCGGCTTCAACACCTTTAAAATGGAAGGATTGAATTAAGCGATCTCTAATGTACTTGAAATGCTAAATTTTATGTCCCTACAGGTAGGTCGTAGAACCTAAAAAAATCGAAGAGATCCTAGAAGGTATGTATTCTAACTTGTACCTCCATAAGAATCCCTCCTCCGAGATCTCTGACAAGTGGCCATCAAAGATCCCAATGAGGTGGATGAGTACAAGGAGACTGCTAGTGAGGGGATACCCCCTACCTCCGGAATCAACCGTTAGACAGCTCAACTTTCCAAGTCTGCCTCTCTGCAACTCCTAATTGTTCTTTCTAGGATGAGAATAATAACAACAGTAATAATAAAAGTATATATAAAAGTACTTTAAGATTTGCAAAGCATTTTATAAATATTACTTATCTTCAAAACAACCTTGGGAGGTAGGTACTTTATCACCCCAATTTTACAGATGAGGAAATTAAGGCAGACAGAAGTTTAAGTGACTTGCCTAGGCACACAGAACTAGGTGATGTAAGGGGTAGCTAAGTGGTGCAGTGGATAGAGTGCAGAGCCCAGGAAGACTCATCTTCCTGAGTTCAAAGCTGGGCTCAGACACTTATTCGCTGTGTGACCCTGGGTAAGTCACTAAACTCTATTTGCCTCAGTTTCTTCATATGTCAAATGAGAAGGAAACGTACTCTAGTATATTTGCAAAGAAAACCCCAGATGAAATCATGAAGAGTAGGACATGACTGAACAATAACACAGGGCTGGTATCTGAGGCAGATTTTGGACTCAGGTCTTCCTGACCTAAATGCTAGGTCTCTCCACTGTTACCTAGCTGCCTATAGATAGGTAACCACTTCCCTCTCCCCCAAAGCCTCTGCCTTCCAAGGCATTATTAGTTCCTCCAACTAATCTTTGTTCTCCTTTATGTAATATTTGTTTGTGCATTCCCAACTAGATTGCAAGTTCTCTGAGAGCTGTGACTGTTCGTCGTTATATTTCTGTAATTTCTTTGTATAGTGACTTACTTAGAGTAGACATGGAGTATTTGCATTTCACTAATTCTGAATTTGTGATCATCTGGATAGCTAATAACAAAATAATGAAGTTTTACTAATTGTTCAAAAATCCTTAGAGACCATTTGGTGCTTAACCTTGCTGTAGTGAAACTCTTTGGAATCCAGATCTCCTAAATCTGCTAAAACTGATTTTCCTCAGGTTAGCTCAATCTGTCAAAAGTGTCACTTTGAATGAAAAATGCTCTAAGCCATTTCACTGGAGGCCTGCAGTGTGGGAAAACATTAATTTGTTTGTGAAAAACAGAAGGAGGTGGAGGAGAAAGTGTGAAGTGATTTGTAAGACTTAAGGGTGTTTACATTTAGCATTCCTTTCCTTTCAAGTTTCAGCTTTGGGGTTTAAGCAGCTTTGATCCTTGGGGGAAGCTGGACTAATCAGCTGGTGCAGCCCCAGGCCACTGCCTGGCCTCTTTTCCAAAAAATGCAGTAGTTCTTCAGGCAAATGTCTAATACAACCACCACTTACTTTCTCCTTTTAACCAAATCTGTTCGGAAGCATATTTATCCCAGCTAATCACCAGACAAGCTTGGTGCAAACCTTCCCAAAGAGGAGAGAGAAGTATAGTTAAGCAAGGGGGAAGAAAAAAAAAAAGGCTATGGGAGAGTGCTTAGAAGAATGCTGCTAACTAAGTGTTGCTTTCCACCCCAGCCAAGGTCAAACCTATGGACATTAGTCAGTGTTCCTTTATTTAAGCCCTCGTCTGCCATGGCAAGAAGAAAGCACTTGGCATTCCTTAACATAATCATTGAAACTCGGGCAAAAAGAACCTTATGTTTTTATTACTATATCTTAATAAAAATTATTCTGTCTTCAGCTATGGAATTATTTCAGCCCACCTTATCTTCTGCTGTTATAAATTATTTTTAAGAAATGTGTGTGTGTGTGTGTGTGTGTGTGTGTGTGTGTGTGAAGATCAGGAAGAATTATTTGGAGAATATATACATTTATATAATTTTATTGATATTTATTATGATTTCCAAATATAACCTTTCCCCTCCCCAGAGAGCCAAAGAATGAGACAGATAGAGAGAGATAGGAAGACATAGAAACAGAGATACAAAGGCAGACAGAGATGAGGGAGGAAGGATGAGAGAAAGATATAGATGAGAGGGAAGGAAAGGGAAAAGAGGGAGAGAGAGAGATGGATAGGCAGGAAGGAGAGAAGGGAGAGAAAGGAAAAACAGACAGAGACAAAGACACACCCACACCCACAGATACAGACAGACAGAGACAGGGAGACAGAGATAGAACATAAAGTTCAGCAAAACTAACCAAGTCTCCCACCTCTGAAAAGAAGAGAGGGAGGTGCATTTTGGGAGAACGTATTTTTAAAATTGAATTTCTTCAAAAAATGGAGGAAAGAAGAAATTGAAATAGAGAGAGATTGTAAATATGTGTGTGTGTTTATTTCAAAATCAAGTTACTTTTCATGAAGAAAAAAATGGGACTTTAAACCACACCTATTGCTTTGCTTGAAGAACTGTTGAGGTGACTTTTTTTTTTTCAAATTCAGTGACCTCATTTCAGGAACCATAACTTTGAGTTAACAATGGGGCAGTTGTCATGCACTGGCTAATGTAATGTAAATCAAAATCAATCCAAGGTATGGTACTTTATCCTCTATGAGTTTTATGAGACTTCAGGTTTGACATAGGATCATAAGGCCAGGTGTTGTTTGCTGTATAAAAATCTGGCTTCTCCTGTATTAGCTGAGGAAAGTCTGAGAGTTCCCCTTTTTAGAGTAAAATCTTTTTCTTGAATACAGAAACATAGCAAGCTGGTAAATCAATTCTATTCAATTCAACAAATACAACGCTAATGTTTTCAAAGATATAACTTTTCCTCTGAAGACTGCTTTAACTCTGTTCTGTAAGTTTTTTTTAATGTTGTCTCATTTTTATTTATCTCTCACATAGTTACTACTTGTATGATTTATTCCTTGATTCACTTATTATTCAGGAATTTATTTAGTCTCCATTTAGTTCTGTATCTTTTGCTTATGTTCCCTTTATTAGCATATAATAATGAATAGAGGGGCAGCTAGGTGGTGCAATGGATAATGCACAGACCTTGGAATCAGGAGGACCTGAGTTCAAATCCAGCCTCAGACACTTGGCATTAGCTGTGTGACCCTGGGAAAGTCACTTAACTCCATTGCCTAGCCAAAAACAAATAAACAAACAAACAAATAATGAATAAAGATTAGCCTCTGAGACAGGAATTAAGCAGCATTAAGGCCCTGCCTTTGACACATGTGACCTTGGGCACAATGTTCAGGTAAATTTTTTTCCATCTACATTCTTGTACATTATGCATATTATTTTACACATTCTGTTTTTTCTTTCACTCTTCATTAGTTCATATAAATTGTCTCATTATTCTCTAAATTATTCATACTCCTCATTTTTATGATATAGTAATGCTCTATCACATTCGTGCACAACAGTTTGTTTAGCCATTCCCAGATCAATGGGTACCCACTTTATTTCTAGCTTGTTACTATCTCAAAAGGCGTAACTTAAATATTTTGATGTACATGGAACATTTTTCTCTCTTTCTGCATTTGATCTCCTTGAGACATTTGCCTTGAAGTGCAAAAACTAGGTGAAAGGGTATGGACATTTTAAGTCACTTTTTCTTTTAACACAATTTCCCATTGCTTACCAGAATGATTGTACTAATTCACGTCTCCATCAACAGCAGCATCTCCAAAATTGACTATTGCTATTTTTGTTATTTTCCCCAATTTGTGTGATATAAGGTAATCCTTAGAGTTGTTTTAAATAGCATTTCTGTTATTATTAATGATTAGGAGCAATCTTTCATGCGGTTCCTAATAGGTTGCAATTCTTCTTTTGAGAACTGTTTATTGAAATCCTTTGACAGCTCATCTATTGGGGAATGGCATTCTCCTCTTGTATAATGTGTTAATTCCCTACGTATCTTAGATATTATGTCCTGATTAGAGCTATTCACCATAAATATTTTTATTCTAGCTACATTGGTTTTGTTTGTAGCAAAGCTTTTTAGTTTCAAAACAAATTGTTTTCAAATGAAGAACTGAAAATATAAATCTATGGTTCTCAAAAGGGATTAGGTGGTACACAAGTGTGCCATAAATTTAGCTAAGAACACTGTGAAATTTTAAATGTTTTTTAAGGAGAAATAAAATTTATAAATAATTTTGTTTCACTTATTCAGGATCCCTAGAATCCTAAATATATAGTATTTATGAAATAAACATAATTCATATATTACACATACATAGTAACCTCCAGACAACAGACCTTGAACTTGTGAAGAACTCAATAAGTTGGTTGTTCTTGTTGAAAGGAATCACTGTATGTCTCATTTGCGTCTATGCAAATCACCAGAAGTGGGTAGTAGCCACCTAGTTCTCCCCTCCTTTGTGGATTGCCAATCATCATCATACCCACAAAATCAATAATAATTTCTAGGACCAATTTGATTTTCCATTTGATTTTTCAAATTTGGAATTCAATTTTCCATTGAGTATCTACTGATATTCAACCCAATGTCTGAAACTAGAATCAAGAATGGATCATAAATGAATAGTAAGAAGAAGCAATAGTTTAATGGGTTCCATCTTATGCAATGAGTTTCACTATTTGTGACTGTTGCAAGACATATAAAACTATTTTCAGGAACATTATGCAGCTGGTTAATTATTTGCTCCTCTATATCAATATTAACTGGAGACCAATCAGTTCTGTGCTTATTAAATGTTGATGTCTCTCCCACATTCTATTCATATACAATGTGGCATGTAATTCATTCTAAGATCATAGATCTATAGTTGGAAGGGTCCTTGGAGGTTAAGGGGTTCATCCCTATCATTTATCTTCAAGACTTACCATGTACTTTACGCATGATATCATTCCACTCAGTCCTCACAATAACACTGTTAGGCAAGTGGCATAAGAATCATTAATTTAATTTTACAGACGAGAAAGCTGAGATCTAAGAGACTAATTGTAGTCACATGTCGTTATGTGCTTACAAAGCATCAGAGGCAGGATCCATATCCAAGTCTCATAACAAAGCTTTGGAAGGTAAAACCTTCATAAACCAGTTTGAAAAAGTTTTAAAGCCCAATTATAATTCAAATCTATAGCCCAGTTACATCATACATTATATCTAGAGAATTTTTTTTTTGAGAGGAAATGGTTATTGCTCCTCTAAAGAACCTCATTATAAGTAATGTCAACATGCCCGTCGATTCGGAGATGACTAAAAACAATTTGTGATACACGAATATAGTGAAATATAATCTTGTGAAAAGTAATAATGGATATAATGGATACAGAGAATTGTGGGAATTCTAAACGAACTGCTGCAACCTGGAATGAGCAGAAGCAGGAAAAAATAATACACCGTGACTACAACAATGTAAATGGGAAGGACAAAGAAAAATGAAGGTTATGTAATTATAATGACCTTGCTGGTCCCTAAAGAAGAGATAGGACAGATAGGCCACCTCCTTCCTTTTTGCAGAGGTGGGGGACATTACACATGTCAGCTCTTTTCAATATTATCAGTCAGTTTTTTGAACTAGGTTTTTTTTTATTATTAAATTAATTTAATTTGGCAATGAAATTAAATTAATAATTAAATTCAAAAACTATTTTTTTTTAATATGGGAGTGCTCTCTGGAAATGGGAAGGAGTTATTGTTATTGTTTAGTCATTTTTAGTCAGGTCCAACTCTTGGTGACTCCTTGTGGGGATTTCTTGGCAAAGCTACTGGAGTGGTTTGCCATTTTCATCTCCAGCTCATTTCCAGATGAGGAAACTAAGGGTTAAGTGACTTGCCCAGGGTCACACATCTAGTAAGCACCTGAGGTTGGATTTGAACTCAGGTCTTCCTGACTCCAGCCCTGGCACTCTATCCGTTGTGTCACCTAGCTGCCCGAATGGGAATGAGAGAATACTTTGGGAAATTTAGATGATTTGTTCATTTTTTAAAAATCTATAATTTATAATCATTAATGAATGAATTAAAAGTTAGTAAGGACTTAATATGTGGCAAGCACATATATACCAATGAAACCACAGGTCTAGTTCCTATCTCTTATGTGTCAAGTACTGCACTGAGCACTGAAAATACAAATGTAAAAAAAGAGACAGTGCCTGCTCTCAAGGAGCTTACATTCTAATAGAGGGAAGCAACATGCACAGAAAAATAATGGTCAGGGAGGATCATTTGGTTTAGCCATATACTGGGGTCATGATTGGGAGATTGACATACCTTTTCCAATAGCAATGGCAATATTGATTCAATTGATCTAGAAATGGGGTAAGTTGAGGGTAGGAGTGTGGCAGGAGTGTAGATGGCAAGAAGATGGCCAAGGTATAAAATGGAGCATGCCTGGATAGAAAGATAGTGGGTTGTGTAAAGTACTAATCAATGAGAACAGAAAGGGCCTAGGGCAGGAGTTCCAGAGTTGAGATGGTTAAATAATCTCTCTCTATATATATTTAATATATATTATTAAGATGGCAAGAATCGAGTTCAGAGCATTTGGGCAAAAGACAAGTCCAATGTCAAGTTCTTCCAAGGTGAGTTCAATATTCAGACCCTTCCACCTTCAAAAGCTGTACCAGTGTACCAGTACAATGCTCCCCCGAGGACTGAAACATTGCAACATATACTTAAATGTCCTGGGTTCCACTTTTATTGAGTAATATCTTTTAAAAAAAATTAAATCTAGTCTGTCCTAGAGCTGACTATGAACTAGTCATCTCCCCCACTTTCTCCCTCAGCCACCTCCCCATTTTTCCTTCTCCCCTCCCCCCTATGCTAGCCATACAAGCTTGCTCAGATTCCCCAGAAACATATCTTTGGGTCTATGTAGATATGCACCAACGCCAAACATGAAACATCCCAGAATGGAGAAGGCATCCTTTTATTTCCTTTTATAATGCAAAATTGTCCTTTGGACATTCTCCAGATTTTCAAAATCCTTCTGAAAATGAGACATCCTGAATGGAACACGATGCTCCAGATGTGTTTTGACCCAGGCAGAATATATTGTGATCGTCGCTGGTCTTGTTCTGGACACCCTTCTTCTCGTAATGCAGCCCAAGATCACATTAATTTTTTTTTGGCCACCATATTACACCATGGACTGACTCATCTTGAGTTTGCTAAAACTCCAAGATCCTTTTTTTTCCCTGACAAATTGCTCTGTAGCTATGGCTTTCTCATCTTGAACTTGTGAAATTCATTTTTGAATCCAAGTACATGTCTGAATCCTTACATATTCCTATTAAATTTCATTTTATTAGATCATCCTAGTATTCTAGCCTGTAGAGATCTTTGGGGATCCTGACTATCATCCTAGTATCTTGGCACATAAAATAGACATGTTTTCTCTGTTTTTATCTATCTTTAATAAAATATTAAACGGCAATGGGCCAAGCATAAATCCCGATGGAGAATCACTTAAATGAGGGCTTTGAAATCCCTTCCCACTCTAGATATATGATCCTATAACCTTCCTCTAAGCTGACATTGACCCGTTTGGGGGTCTGATAATTTAGGCAGTTTCCAATCTTATTTATTTACTGTACCATCATTCCATCCCCTTCTCTCCATCATGTCTCCATGATGTCCCATCAGGATGCAAACACCTTAGGGAAAGGAGCTGATTTTGCTTTTTCTTTGTATCTCTAGCATTTAGTATAATGACTGAAACTTAGGAAGTGCTTCATAAATACTCAATGACTGAATGAAAACATGAGAGACTTTGTCAGATAGGAAGGAAGGGGTATTGACAATTGGTGAGGCATGACCCTTCCAAGAGGAAGGACAAAGTCAGAGATCATTGGACAGAGTCAGAAGACTTGTTAGTAGACATATATGATCTTCACTGAGTCATTGAATCTGTCTGACCTTCAGTTTCTGTGAAATAGGAATAATAATACTTGTGCTCCCTAATGTACAGTGTTGTTTTGGGGGTCAGATGAGTTGATGTACCTGAAATACTTTGTAAGACATAACATTTTATCATGCATGTAACTGATGATTATTACACAGATAATAATTTACATTTATGTAGCACTTTAAGGTTTACACAATGCTTTCTTCATAGCTACTCTGTCAGTTGGTAAATGTGAGCATTATTAGACTCATTTCAAAGGTGAAGAAAGTGAAGTTTAGAGACATGAATCAGTTTGTTCATTGTAACATTTGGTAAGGGAAGGGCAGGAACTGAGATTTGAGCCCACAAATGGGATTGTGAGGCCCAATCCAAGCTCATTTCACTATCTCATTTTGCTTTCTGTGTGCTCTGTTTAATTCCCCAATAATTATTGTTGTGGAATCACATGGATTTTGAAATTTTGGAAATCAATATTTTTAGCTGGAATCAACTTTTTATGTTAGTTTTTTTTAACCATTACTCAAAATTAGCTTATTTCCTCGGTAAAAGAAAGGGAGGATCTACCCAATTATTTTGCTGCTGGTGAATCATAGATTCACAGAACTACAGAGGTCATCTGATGAGGTTCTAAACCACAAAGCATCAAGGAAGTACGTAATTTCCCCAGACTTGGACCACCTACTATATAAAGCATTCTTTGAGTAGTTATCCCAGAAGCTAGGTGCCTTTAACATAGTTATCTCCAAGACATGACCAATATTTCCAAGATCCTCATTGCTCATCTTCAAAATTTCTTTTTTCTCTGTTCCTACATTTTCTACTGTTGACTTCTGGCATAGCAGTCCTAAGCCAATAATAGTATCTAACTAAGAAAAAAAAATAGAGAAGGCCCAATAGCAAAGAAATGAACCCTTCTTGGGTAGACAGAAAATGATTTTAATGTGAAATTTGTCCAAGAAGAAACTTGCACCATCTAATTAGACCATATGCAGCCACATGCAAATAAACATCTGGCCCTCTTAAATATTTTATACACCTCAGGAAAATCTGGGTGAAACCCACCTGCTTCAAATTATACCACCAGAACGGAAAGGAAGACAGAATTTCTGGACAAAGCAAAACAAAGTAAATAACTTCTATCTCCTCCCCCTCTGTACTCCTACAATGATCCAGGAACTGAGATGTCACATGTTTTAGCTGATTGGTCCCTCGAGGGAAGCTATAGCCCATGCAGTAGAATAATTTGTCTCTACAACTTGGTTGATTCATGTATTCTCACACACAATGATTCCCAACCTTTTCAAGTATGACAGTCTTTTTCTTTTTTAAATTAATTTCAAACATTTGAGAGGACCCCCACAAGCATAACAGTTATACTATTTGTATCTACTGATTGAGAGGATGTACAACAAAAATCCTTGCTTATTTGCCCCTGATTCATTTAACAAGATTTTATTAATACCTACTATGTGTCAGGCATGATGCCAGATGCTAGCTGGGGACACAAGACAAGAGCCGAGTAGAGCTTGCTTATATTAAGATCACAGGAAAATTTTTAAATGGGTCTTTATCTTAGAGGAAGAAGTCCTGCCAACTTAACTCGCAAAGGGATCCTCCTCTGTTTCCTTGGCTATGTGTCACTCTTCCTTTTCTTCTCTCCCAGGGCCCAAGAATTGGTCCACTGTGGCCAACCAGCTTTCCACTTTGGTTCTTATTTACCTAAGTCCTCTGCTGAATTTATGTGCAGCTTCTTCCCTACCCTACGCCCTGAAATAAACAGGTGGTCCTTCCTTAGGCTTACTAAGGGTTTTTGTTTGTCGGTTTTAGTTTTGGTCTTGTTTTTCACTACAAGTGGCTGTCATGAAAATCAGCTCTAGTTAGGGGGATGTGAGAGAAATGGGGGGAAGGGGAACAACACAACCACCTGCTTCTTGGTCTAAAAAAATAAAATACAGGCAAGAATCAGAAAGGGTTATGAAGTTACAGGTCTTAAAAGTCTAAAATAAAAAAACAGTATCTTTGGTCTTGAATGGTAATTAAGATTAGGTATGCTGAAATCAGACTTAAGATCATAGGATTTTTAATTAAATTGGAATTTCAATGTCATCTAGCATATGACAAACTCCTTGTTTTATATAGATGATAAACTGATACCCAGAGTGATTTATGCAAAGCTTGGGAATAACAAAGCCAGTATCAAAACTATCATTTCCATTTTTAAGATGATCTATCATCTACCTGTCTATCTATCTATCTATCTATCTATCTATCTATCTATCTATCTATCTATCTATGTGTATGGGTCTATGTATGCACACATATACGTGTATGTATGTATATACATGCACACATGTGTATATACACATATTGTTGCTGTTTGTTGTTCAGTTGTTATAATCATGTCCAACCCTTTGTGACCCTATTTGGGATTTTCTTGGCAGATACTGGAGTGGTTTGCCATTTCCTTCTCCAGCTCATTTTACAGATGAAGAAACTGAGGAAAGCAGGGTTAAGCGACTTGCCCAGGGTCACTTCCCTTAGTAAGAGAAAGGGAAGATCTACTCAATTATGTTAATAAAATATGTATAATATGTATGTGTAATAATTATATATGCACTATAATTTATATTATTCATATACTATTATATATTATATAAAATATACTAGTATTTAATATGTAAGTATATATTTCTATATTTACTATACTACATAATTATTATATATTTGATATAATATATAAGTATATATATATTTAGGCAGCAACTATATATGTATATATGTTTATGTGCATATATGTGTGTATGTACATATACATACATACATACATACATATATATATGTAGTTGTTGCCTAAACATATAAAAATAAGTTTGATTTATGAGTGTTATGGATAGATATATTATCTGGGGCTGGCCCACTGCTCTTTGAGGAAGACTTCAATGACCACCTATATGGGGAGCAAGAGGAAGGCTGTAGCTGGGTGCCTGCTCTTTCCCTTGCCTCTTTCTAAGGGGGATGTTGGGCTACAATTATATCTCTCCACTACACTTCAAATATCTGTAATCAAGGAGGGGATAATAGATTCAGAATAAAGGGCACTTTCCTTGTTTCGCTCAGGTGGAGGTTATCACTTAGTTTATGTTCACCATCTTAACTCCCTCATGCCAAATGATGATTATGCTAACATAATAATAAAAATAATAATAGGCAACAATTATATAGTACTTTAAAGTTTGCAAGGTACTTTACAAATATTATCTCGTTTTACCTTCACAACCCTGAGAAGTAGATGCTATTATTATCCCATTTTAAAGATGAAGAAACTGAGGTAGACAGAGATTAAGTGACTTCCACAGGGTCACATAGCTAGTAAGTGTCTGAGGCCAGAATTTGAATTCATGAATAGAAAATTAGTGAATAAATCCATTTACTTAAGCAAAACAGTAAATAGAAGTCAAAGTTGTTACTCAGATAAGAGTAGACCAAAGAATATACAATAACAAAGAAGTCTTTGACTGGAAATGAGATAAAACACCTCAGCTCAACCAACCAAGGATAAAAAATGATCTCACTGATCTCATTGAGAAGAAATTCCTCTCCATAGTCTTGAGGGTTGCAAATGCTGGAAGTCAAGAGACATTGGCAGGTGTGGGGGTTGGGGAGGCTTTCCCTTAAATGTCAGTGAGTCTGAGGGTCCTGGGAGCCATTAAAAAATTTTGTGCTTATGCTTGTCTCTTATAATTATATCTCTTAGAAGTCCTTCAAAATTCTCCCACAATCTGAAGAATTTCCTTCTCTACTCATAAAAATATGTGGTGTTCTCATCATTTTCTCAATCAAGAGTAATATCTCCTGAAAATGTGGCACACAGCTTCCCAAGGCTTTCCCACAGAACACCTCTCTGGTTCGAGTCAGTTTTATACAGCATTTCACACTCTTTTTGTGAGGGAGGAAAGAGTACAAGCTAAGAGGAACTTGATGGAGCACAGGTTTCCTATGATCCATTAGTAAAAAACTTCTCCCCTAAAGGTATCTCTGGATGTTTCCTCATGGTATAGAAACAACTCTGGGTGATTGAAGGTTATAAGTGAAGATCCAAGCTCCAGTAAAACTTACCTACCTGGAAAGGTTTGAACTATGGGCCCCAGTACTGGCTGTATAAGTTGAACTTGGACCATCTTAGCAAAGATAGGAGACTCATCACCAACATGGTTGACAGATGATGAAATTTTTTAGCCACAACAATTCTCAAAGACTATCTAAGTCAAAGGTGTTAAACATGGCCCATAACCCTCCTGAGTGTAGTCTGAAACAGAGTAAAGTAAGAATGAGAAATATTTAACAAAATAAATGGAAATATAATAAAACATAGATAATATTAATATGTGGTTTTAAAAAAGTCAATATGTTGCCAGCAAGGATCTTTATATATGGTTTAGTGGCCCCTGTTTCTATTTGGATTTGGCACAACTGATCTAAGTCATAGGAGGGGTGATGTGATGTTTCTGTGGGTGACGCTGTGATTCCTTATCAATAGACTAAAAGACCTTTGGAATATTAAGGTAACTCAAGCCTACCCACAGATGGGCTTGGCTGGCACAGCTTAAGTCAGTGGTCTCCATTTTTTTCATCACATAACCCTATCAGTAATCCCTAGTGGGCATGATGGTGGGAGTGGGGCAAGGGTGAAAGATTTTTCTAATGTTCACAGACAGTGTGGTCAGAGTTAGGTGATAACTGCCTGGGGCCACCAATGCCAAGCTCAAAAAGGAGAACATTGAGAACTTGTGTAGCTTGCAAGGGATGGGAAAATATTGGGCAATAATGCATAAAGTATTGTTGTGGTTGTGTTGGAGACAAGATCCATGACTTGGGTATTGGATGTGAATCATCTTTCCGCTCACAGATCGTTGGACCACATGCCCTTTAGGGTCAAGCCAGTCCCATAGAGGTCCCCATAACTTACTTTGGAGACCATTGGCTTAGGGGATAGTCTCCATTCCTATTCATCATCTCAACTCAGTCTGGATTGGACACATGACCAATTTACTCAGCCTGCAAACCCAAAGTCACTTGCTTATGTCTGGTGAGATTCTCAGACTCTCTCAAAACCTTCTCTCTATAAAGGCTTTCTAGATTATCTCTTCTAGACACCAAGTTGCTTCACTTTATATCTGTCCTGAAAACTCAGTTTTGGATCCTGCCATGGTTTCTGTCCAATGGGTGAAGACACTCTTACATTTCCTTTAAAATAAATGAGTTTTAGGCTAGCTGCTCTGATGTTGATGTTACCTCCTTGATCCTTCTTGTAGCTATTTATGGATTTAGCTCTTAGAAGACATCCCATCACACTTAACCCATTCATTCCTGTCTGGCCTAATCCATTTACTGGAAGCATTTTCACCTATTGATATGGCCAGTTCTTCCCAAGTCTGACATCTTCATGTCTGGTTCTGAGTTAGTATCTTAGCCACGGGTGGTTATGGGGCTTTGGTGGAAGGTACTATCGTGCCTATGACCTGTTTGAAGCTCATTTGATCCTTCTGGTATCCAGCATGGGACTGTCTCTTCCTGCTGAAAAGTTCATACCTCCGTTGGACCTCCCACTAGGGTCCTGTTTGGAACTGAGAGATGCCTTTAAGATAGAGATGACTAACATACCCTGAGTCCAATGACTGATCACCCTTTTCCTGGCTCAGGTTACCAGCCTTACCCACTTCCTCAAATTTTCTTTGATGACTCACTGAGGTGTGCCCCAAGGGCATTCCCTCCCCTCCCAAAGAATCATATCCTTTCACATTAAAAAAAAATACTTTTTATACACAGTGACAATAACAATTTCCACCAAAACAGTGGTTTACTCTCCTAGTCCTTAAAGTAGTCAAACTCTACAAACTACCTGTCCCAAATATTCACTAATTGAAGCCCTTAGCATTTGACTGTGATGTTTACCCTTGGCAAAGTATAACTTCCTTTTCTTAAACAAGTTGGGGAAAGGGCCAAAGAAAAGGCACTTAAAACTCCTTGGATATCAAATAACTGTTACCAAAGAGCATTTTATTGAGTTAAGTGTAAATGAATCAAAAACATATGTATCACATTTCTCCTAAGATGCACATGTTTAAAATATGGGGAAATGGACTTGGCCAAATACATTAGGGTTTCATCAAATAGTCATTTTGGGTGTTTAACAAATCCACAAAATGAACGAAATCTGTCCATTTCTCTTTCTCTCTGCAGTGTCGTTGACCTTTGAGGAGGTGAACAATAAACTTCTACTGACTCTGTGTGCCTGTTTCTACTTACAATAGTATCATTCCAAGCATGATTTTGGACTTGTTAAGTAGTTGAGAATCAGTCTAATCACATTTGTATAGTGCTTTGAGGTTTATAACATGCTTAACATTTCAATATTCCCTTAAGTGAGAGTAACATTAAAGTAGTTCCTCATTAAAGCTGCATACTTTGGGGAATTACTTAATTTAATAAATTAAAAAAAAAACATCATTTGCCATTAGGAGATTATTTAGTAGAAGCCTTTGTGTACCTAAATTGGCCTTTTAAGTATGGAAAATGTTTGTGCCATTCACATACTTAACAAACATTTTGGGGGCTGTAATTACATTCTCTGCACTTGAGTGGATCAATGATATCCTCCATGTGGGTATTCCTGTCACTGGTTCAGATTACTTCTCCATATCCTCTCAAGCTGTGCATTTCCCCCCCACCCCTTGTATTTCCTTAAACCCCTATAGAAGATCTAACCAATACCGTAAATATTACCTTCTATTTCTTTTCATAGTGCTTAGTACAGTGCCTGGCATATAGTAGGCTCTTAATAAATGGTTATTGACTGACCCTGTTGACTAATATCTTGCAGGCACCAGTATATATAGGTCATATGTTACCTTTCATTCTTACTACATAATCAATCTGTCATCATACATGTCCTTGATAATGTCCTTGTGGTAGGAGCAACGTCCTTACCCCCCACTCTATCCTCCCTGTGCAGGTTAGGTCTATTTTTCCCTTAAAAGGTATTGAGACATTCCCTGAAACTTGATTGGCTCAGTGCACTAACCTCATTGACTGGGTGGGGAAGAAGCAGTTATGAGGGGTTCTCAGTTGTTTAGCTAGCGGATCACTAATGGGATCTTTGCTCAGCTAAATCACCTCTAGGACTTCTCAACGTCCAGCTTGCTGAATGTTCTTCTCCTGTGGTAACTAAGTATAGTTATCCCTTCTACATCATGGAGGTTAGGGTCATGGCACCCTCACGATCTGGAAAATCCACATAAAATTTGTTGGCCTTTCCTTCATCCCAAAGAAGAAGTCTGAATTTTTTCTGTTTTTGTGGGGTGTTTACTGTTCCTTATTGTAAAATCTGGGTTATTATATAATACTCTCTCTCTCTCTCTCTCTCTCTCTCTCTCTCTCTCTCTCTCTCTCACTCTCTCTCCATATACATATATATATATATATATATACATATATATATATACATATATATATATATACATATATATATACACACACACATACATATATATATATATACACACACATATATTTTATACATTTCTGAGTTTCTAAACTTTTTCTGTGTCATCTGTTGGCCTTTGTGAGTTATCTGTGGCTTCCACAAAACTCCCCCCAAATTCCCATATAATTTCTTATGCAGACGTGATATATTGAAACCATGATGGAGAAAGTTGCAATGTGGAAGGGATACCTATAGATCTCCTTTTGTTAATTGTTGAATAACCAATGAGTGTCTTCTTTTGTTTTAATTTGCCATTGTTGTTGTTGAGTCATTAGAGTTGTGACTGACTCTTTGCGACCCCATTTGGGGATTACTTGGCAAAGATACTGGATTTGTTTGGTATGTCCTTCTCCAGCTCATTTTACAGATGAGGCAACTGAAGCAAACAGGGTTAAGTGACTTGCCCACAGTCACAGCTCCTAAGTGTCTGAGGCCAGATTTGAACTCAGTAAGATGAGTCTTCCCAACTCCAAGCCTGGTACTCTATCTGCCACACCAATATGGAACCTAAATTACCAAGGGACTGGCCCAAGTCAGGTCTGGCCTAGAACAGTCTTTATGCTAATCCTCCAATATAAATCTTTGCTGGTAACATGCTATAATTTACTGATCCCCACTTTCTCACTGAGGTGTGCCTGAAGGGCTTTATTTATTTTTATTATCCTGGATTATGTTTTATGCTTAGCAGTCATATATGGCTTACAGGGTCAATACTGGTATAAAGATAGAAATGAATATAGAAGGGGCAGCTAGGTGGTGCAGTGCATAGAGCACCAGCCCTGAAGTCAGGAGGACCTGAGTTCAAATCTGGCCTCAGATCAAACACTTGACACTTACTAGCTGTGTGACCCTGGGCAAGTCACTTAACCCAGTTGCCTAAAAGCAAAAAAAAAAAAAAGAAAAGAAAAAAAAGAAATGAATATAGAAGCAATCAGTTTGAGATCACTTAAAGCACTGAACAATTCCTCAAATTTCATCCCATTTTTAATCAACCTTGGGCTCAGCTCATTGTATGTCAGGAATGCCTGTCCAAGATATATATATTGAGGGACCAATTTGACAGGGAGCTATCTATCTGCATATATGTATCTCCATTTTGATTATATTTCCATTTGGAATTTGCATATCTACTTTCTATTTCCAGAATTGATGGTAAGCTTCATTTTTCATTTTATAATAGATTTTACTAGGGAAGCTTTTTAGTGTTCAAAGACAATTCAATGAATGCAAAGTCATATAGCATCCCATTTTTAATCAACCTTGGGCTCAGCTCATTGTATGTCAGGAATGCCTGTCCAAGATATATATATTGAGGGACCAATTTGACAGTGAACTATCTATCTGCATATATGTATCTCCATTTTGATTATATTTCCATTTGGAATTTGCATATCTACTTTCTATTTCCAGAATTGATGGTAAGCTTCATTTTTCATTTTATGATAGATTTTACTAGGGAAGCTTTTTAGTGTTCAAAGACAATTCAATGAATGCAAAGTCATATAGGAATAGGAATATTTAGAAAATTCCAACCTAAAGAAAGAATATATACATACACACAGATATATGTGCATATTAAATTTGGACTATGCATAAGACCTTTTCCAAGTCTCAGGGAGATCATAGCTCTTTCTTTCACATTTTACTTGATATCAATACCCAGTGAATCATTGAACATTATTATTTCTGTTGTTTGGTAAGAGCAGCAAGAGCTGGAACCCGACCCTAGCACAAAACCCCAGGTTAGGAAATGACTGGAGCAGTGAGTAAATACAAGAAAATATAAACCACTATAAAGAATTATTGTAACAGATATAGAGATGCCTCAAAATCCAACCTAGAGAGAGTAATTCTATAGCAACTGCAAATAGAGACTCAAAGCAAAAAAACAAATTTTCCACAGGGGCTACATGAATACCTAGGAGAAAGGAAGTAAGTGATTTTCAAAAATGAAATTAAAAGTCTAGAGCAAAAATTAGAAGGAGAGCAGGGAGCTTAGAAAAAAATGGAAAGCCTTACACAAATAACAGACTCCCTGAAAACTAGACTAGTCCAAACGCAAATCAATGATGCCATGAAACAGCAAGAAATATCAGAAAAAAAAATCAATAGATTAAAAAAAAAGAAGAAAAATAAGATACCTATTATTTAAAGAAAAAACAGGCCTGGAAGATAGTTCAAGGACAGATAATTTAAGCATCATTAGATTCCCTGAAAACCGTAATTAAAAAGATTTGAATATCATATTTAAAGAAATCACAAATGAAAACTGCCCAGACCTATTAGAATCAGAGAGCGAAGTGAAATACAGAAAGAATTCACCAATTACTCCTGAAAGAAACCACAAAAGATCTCAGGAATGTGATAACCAAAATCCAGAGTTTCTATATAAAATAAAAAATGCTTCAAGCAGCCAAAAAAAATTTTTTTAAAAAAGAATTCAAGTACCAAGGAATCACAATGAGGCTCACACAAGATGCGAGGAAGAAGAAAGTGGGTGACAATGGCGATGCTTAAAAAAAAAAAGGAAAAATAGGAGGGCCATTGAAACATTTTATAAAGTACAAAGTAGTATCAGAGGAATTTCAGAGGTTGGTATAAACAAGTGGTACCATTTTGAAACTAAGAGGTAGAATGTATTATTATTTACTTTTTTAAAATGACAGTTTGGAACTGAGATTCATGGTTGTGCTATCCTTTTTTGTGTTTTGTTTTGCACATGAAAGCACTTGTGAGGTTTTGTTTTGTGGGATATTTTTGGTGTTTGTTACACTTAGAATTTTAAAAATTCAATGAAAGAAATAAAATCCAAAAAGCATTCATACAACATAATTTCTTCAGCTATTCTTCAATTGATGGGCACCCACTTGCTCCCTGCTTTTCCCACCCAGTTTTTGACTATAATACAATTGATATTAAAAATATTTGTGTACGTGTGGATCATTTCCTCTTTCTCTCATCTCTTTCATCTTTGGGGATATATATGAAATTAGTTGGGGTATTTCTGGGTCAAAAGGCATGCACAGTTTCGTGACTTTAAGAGCATCATTCTGAATAGCTTTCCAGAATGTTTGGACCAGCTAATCCACAACTCCACCGATAATGCTGTCCTGTAACCTCCCCAACAATCATCATTTTAATTGTATTTTTGTCTATTTTTTATGTTCCTTTGGCAAAAACAAACAGATAAGCAAACAACAATAAAACCCCATCACCCGGTGGCCAATCATCATATAATTAGCTTTCTGTACTTTGACAATAGACACTATCAATTATCAGATCAGTACCTAAAGTCTTCTTGGCTTGGTAGAACCTGCCAGACTTTGCACTCTACTTGGTATAGGATTCAAGAACCCACAGTTATTTTGATACCATAATGAGGCACACACTTTTTGGGCTGAGTATAATGCATTTCTTTGCCATGGAAAGTATGAATCATTGTACTAGATTAATTGCAGCAGTGAGAGGTCATGTTTGAGAGCCTCAACAGTATCTTAGGACAGATGCTAAATGTCCTCTCACAATAATTTGTCTAATTGCTTAAAAGTGAAATCATATAAAGAAAAAAAATCATAGGGTTTTTTCTTTGTCTTAAGTCTAACCAGGATTCAGTACATATCCTGGAATATACAATGGTCAGCTTTTGCCACCCCTCCTTTTTCTTTCTTCATATTTGTCATCACCTCTTTTCTTCATCGATTCAGAGTCATTGGTGAAACATACCATTCATTGCCTTTCTCAGCCCTCAGGCTCTGAGTTGCTCACATGTCTTATTCCATGCTATAAGAATCCCTTAATCTACTTTATAATTCTACATCTAGATGCCATCAAGTATATTTCCTGAGGGTATTGCCATTATTTTGCTGTGTTTGTTTCTTGTCTGTCAGGCTAAGTTAACGATGTGTATGTGTGTGTGTGTGTGTGTGTGTGTGTGTGTGTGTTTTATTTTCTTAGAAAATTGTTTGTCACATTAGAATATTATTAACTTGTGGAGACGAATTGGAATGGATCTTGGAGGGTATTTAGATCGATCCTCCAAATGAGGTAAGAATTATAGTCTCCATAGCATCAGTAGGTGGTCACCTCTGCTTTATTTGACCAGAAAAGTCACTCCTTTTTGAGGCAACCTATAATATTGTTGAAGAGTTCTACTTTTAGAAAGTTGCACCATATGCCATGCTAAAAATTGATTTCTTGTGACTTTTAACCATTGGTCATGATTCTAACCTCTGGAACAGTGTAAAACACTTATTTACTTCTCCATGCATTAGTTCCTCAAATGTTTGAAGATATTCAGTTTGAAGGAGATGTTTAGCTTAAAGAAAAGAAGATGAGGGAAAAATGACTTCTTAATTTTTCTTCTTCAGGATAAGTATCTCAAGTTTCTCAATTAGTCCTTGTGTTGGTTTCTTGGCCCCCTCATTTACCATTGTGGTTGTCCTGCTCTAGATATAGTTTGTCATTGCACCTCTTAACATTTTATGCCCAGACATGGAAATTTCAGATGTGGTTTGACCCATTCAGAATGTGGTGTAATTGTTTTTTTTTTCACCTTAATCTAGACTCCCAAATGGATCTGTGGAAGTTCCCTGAGATGATGCACTTCCATCACATTCATTCCTGCTCATTTGTACAGTTCCTGTTCATGACTTTCCATAAATTCACCAGAGGAAACCCACCCAATGAGTGGGAGGCTTACTTCACTTTCTCTTTACTTCATGAGCGATACTCATGTCACAAATACCAGAGGATACTAGGTAGAGGGTAGTATGGATGTTAACCCATCATCCCTTATACTCACCAAGTAACCAGTCAATCATCTTTTCCCATACTATAATTCCTTGTCAATAACCTTTATTTTTGTTCTTCTTTGAATTCCTAATTGGTTATAACCCTAATGTCTGATATATAACTAAGAAAAAAAGTTACTTGTCCCTTTAATCAACTCCTTCACTTACAATAACACCTGCTTAAGAGACCACTGATGTTCAGGGACCAACGTCTAATTGCCTGAATTTTGCAAAGAGCAATTTCATTTCCCTGAGGAGATATGCATTTTGAACTTGTATGATGAGCCCATCTGCTTAAGGATAACGAGTCTGATCATCAATTGTAAGAAAGGGAGCTTAAAAGGAAGAAACAGATGGTGAGGCAATCCAGTTCTGCATGCGGAGACTGCTGTATGCAGTAGGTGCTTTATAAATGCTTTCACATCAGAAACCTGTTAGGGGCAATGGCAAAAAAGAAAACTAAGAAGAAAGTAGAAAAACTGCAAGATAAAGAATATGAGCCAGAAAAAGTCCTTGACCATTGACTGGTGAAGGGCCACGTAGAGTACCTTGTGAAGTGGAAAGGCTACTTGCAGAAAGAGAGTTCTTGGGAACCAGAGGAGAACCTAGAGTGCTCTGACCTCGTTGAGGAGTTCTTGAGATCCCAGGTAGCCCACGAGACAGACGAACCCAAGGAAGTCAGAAGCAAAGAGAACTTGCTTAACAGGCACAAGACAGGAGAGCATATCAAAAAGCAAGAAGGCGAAGTCCAAAAAGCCACAGGATTTGGCCCAAGAGTTGGAGGCAGAGAAGATTATTGGTGCTCAAAAAACCGATGAGTGGCTGAAGTTGTTGGTGAAATGAAAAAACAGTGATAAAGTTGACCTTGTTCCTGCCAAGGAGGCCAATATCAAGTGGCCCCAGCTGGTTATTAGCTTCTACGAGGAGAGGCTGAGTTGGAAGTAGCCAGCGGACTAGAATGGTAACCAGAACTACTTCTATCTTCAGCCAGCCTCTAGGGTTTGGGTCAATGGATTTGAAACAGATGAGGGGAAAAGAGGCTGTGTTTGTTTTGAAGCCACAGAGGTGGCTTGAGATGTCCTTAGACAAAGGAGCTGGTGCTTTGCTTGTGTCCTGTGGCATCCCAAGTACATTAAACATTTTTTGGGCTGAAGAAGTTTCCCTGTCCATGCCAAGTGAGGGAGAAAGTGATTTAGGCAGGAATTTTTTGTACTTTGCTGAGCGGAGTAGCAAAGACTCTTCCTTGAAAAGCAAAACTTGCAGAGTTAGGTGTGTGGGCGACCAAAAAGTGACTACAACTTCTCAAAGATCTTCTACATAGTGTTGTTAACTCTTCATTTTTATCCCACAGCATTGTGTCAACTTTGACTCTTACTGATGTATCATTTAGAGGTGTTGGGGAAGGGAGAGGTGAATGGATAGGGTCATTTTTTGTGGTTGTTAAAATGGGAATGGGGGAGGTAAAAGGATGAGAATTCAAAGTCCAGAAGCTTCACTTTAAAAAAAAAATCACTGACAATATATATGAGCACTACAAAAGAAAAAAAATGGTAGGCTTACACCTACCATCCATATACCTATTATTCTCTGTGTGATACTCATTTTTAATTCTTTGAAACCTGTTATATGTCATGCCTGGATGATATACAGCAAAACTGGTAGAATGAGAGAATTAAAAAGATGGACCTCTGCTTTAATGAAAAGGCTGGCATCATTAATGTTTTATGATTTCCTGAAAGCAGTCCACCTTGCTTTCCATCTCTTGTTCCTCTCTGGAACAAACCCCACTGTCCATCTCTACTGTCTGTCCCAGGTGGATATACTGATGTACAAGTGCTATATATAGGTTATCTGTCCAAATGTCTGCTGTAATCTGGACTTACGAAAGCCTTAGAAGAGATGAAAATATTACACATGCCTCCAAGGTTTTCAATTTTCTGCTGATGCCTATGGAGTAACTAGACATACACAGATTTTTATTTTGTTTATTTATTTTTTTTATTATATCATTCATTTCCTTATGAATCAACTGAACTGGACAGTGGAATGGTTGGATTCTAGCAGGCTTTCTATCAGATGTTGGCTATATACTCCAAGAGAGAGATAGGTGGCATAGTAGATAGCGTCCTAAGCTACCAGGAAGACTGAATTTAAACACTGCCTCAGATACTTATTAGCTGTGTGACCCAGGGCAAATCATTTTATCTTTCTTTACTTGTTTCCTCATTTGTGAAATTCTATAGGAAAGGCTCATCTCATTAACCATGCCCCACATCTATAGCTGTCTTCCTCAGGGAAGGAATCATCAATCACCATGATGGATCACTTTTAGTAACAGTCAAGAGATTTTTCCTGTCTTCTTTTGCCCATGTGTCTTCTTTTTGGTACCATTGAACATGAACAACTATTCTTCAGAAAGTCAAGATTCCTATTTCATGGGATGTACTCACATTCATTTATAGCTTGTATGCTGTTGACTGGCTCCAATGGTGTCAGAGCTCTTTTCCTCTTTTTCTCCTTCATATCCTTCTGATGGGGATGGGATCTGGACCCCAAAAAGGAAAATCCCTGAACTTTCCAAAATCCCTGGTGTTTACCTGAGGCTGTAATCCACTCAACTGACTTTTCATTGTGGCTATGTCCAATCTCCCAGTTCTGTTGTGTTACCTCCTGATTGCCTCTGGCCACTTCCCATCCTTAATCCTATCTACACTCCATTCTCCCTTGGCCACTTGGTCCAGGTCCCTGGCATTCTGTTCACCCCAGCTTACTGGCCATTCCTATCCAGATCCTCCTTAGGCCCCTCCTCCAGTCACCCCAGACTACTTGGCCACTCCTACATCCCTCCCACAGTCTTTCTGCATATAAGGTCCATCTGGCCTCCATTAAGGTGCTCAGATTCTTAAAAATCTAGCCAATAAAATCTTAAAATCTAGTCAAATGCTCAGATTCTTAAAATCTAGCCAATAGCTCACAAATGTTCAGATGGCGATGTTCTTATAAACCTTGTCTTTGGCTGAAAGAAGGCTTGGATCAAATTCATTTGGGCAGGACCTATATGTTGTGATTTTGGAGTCCCAGCACCCCTAAACCTCTAAACCTCAACACTTCCATCCATTCTCCTGACATCAGATTAAATTCCCCTATAACCTCATCTAAATTTTCTTTTTCTACTTTTCTTCCTTCCTGGATTATTTCTTCTCTTATGCCTAGGAGCCTTTCTTTCCCTTTATAAACTAGAGGGAGAAAGGTGTTCTGTCCAGACCGTTCACCTTATTCTATAGCAGGAAAACCAACTTGCATTTGCAAAACCCATAATTAATGACTACTTCATTCAGGAAAACAAATATACTTCGTACCCTACAGATCCCTGGAATAGATCCCTCAGAGGCATATTTCATATGTCTCACAATGAATTGTAGTACTTTGTGGCTTCTCCTGGTAACTCCCCTTATAAGCTGTGGTAGAAATTGTCCTTTTCCATATGTGTTCATATTGCTCATGGGACAGAATAATTTTATGCCTATTGGGTCTGTGTTCTATCATGTAATAGTGTACATATAAGGGATTGATCAAAGAATTCCCTGATGTACTCTATAAACTCATGGAGAGGTAAGGGTGTGTTTAGGATTTTGACTGTATTTTCCTATGAAGAGTACAAATAAGTTGGAAATCACTGAATGGGTGTTACCTCAGACAAGCTGAGACCTAGGAAAGACAGCTTAAAAAGGTCAAGGTCTCCTACTATATCTAGGGTCATCTCCAGTCTTCCTATCTTATGGCCACTGGATTCAGAAGACCCTGGAGAGAGTGAAGCTGATGACTTTGCACAGCTTTGCCTCACTTAAATCCAATTGATTTGCAAGTCAAGATATCACCCTCTTGATGTCATTGGTCCTCTTCAAGAACCACTTTATTAGCTGTGTCAAAAATTGAAAAGATGTAGATATTTATTTACCTCTACTTCTTCTTTATTGCCATAGAGTTGAATAAAGTGATAAGATGGAAAAAAAAATAACAAAGGACAAACAACAATATGTGAATGGGAGTAGCTGCCCCAACTAGGGACCCAACTGGCCAGTTCTGGTTGGGCAATGCTCTTTCTATCCTTCCATCCCTCCCTCTGTCCACATGGAGAATCATACCCTTACATGTGGGTATTCTGCCCAAAAGAATATAAATTTTAATCACTGAAACCTTGCAAGGAATCTTGGGGTTTGGAGACCAGATTTTTTTCCTCTTTCCTACTTATTTATTCTATCATAAAAAAAACCCCCAATAACTGGGACAATGACCTATGTGGTTTTGTTTATGATTTCTTGAAATAGCTCTAGAAAACCAGGCTTTGATAAAGTCCATTGGGATTCAAATGGAGCAACTTGACCATGCCTTAAACCTAATCACTTCAGCTCTCATTGATTGGGCAACAATGGGTCCCAGCCCAAGCTTTACTTGGTCATTATTTGGGTTTTGATGGCTCAGAGTGAGAGTAAATAGCGATTGTTTCTATTCTGGCCAGAGACCCTGAGGATCTTCCTCTCCCAGATCTATTTTTTTTTTCTGAGTAGGCAAACTAGTAGGCATCTTTTGCTTCATTTCTTATCTAGCCTTAAATCACTAAATGAGCGTGGCCTTTGACAAACTGAGACCTGGGAAAGATCTTACCTTAAAAAGGTTAAGGTCTCCCACTACATCTGGGGTCATCTTCAACCATCCTAATCTATGTCTTGCCACTGGACTCAGATGACCCCAGAGGAAAGAGTAAGGTGATGACTTTGCATAGCTCTGCCTCACTTAAATCCAATTCACTTACAAGTCAAGACATCACCTTCCTGGTGTCATTCATCCTCTTTGAGAATGAAGGACAAAAACAACCACAGCAAATAAGTTAATTTCAACCAATTGCAAGAGGATGTATCAGTATGGAATAAATAAATTGTTTGGCTTTGATAGTTTTGTTGTCAGCTAGGGCCACCATTTTATTCTGGGCCTATAAAAAGACATTGACAGACCTGGTTTTTTTTTTAATCTTTGTCTCTTTTACATTGTTTGTTCTTTCCACTCTCATAGGTTAGAACAGAAGGCAGTAAATTAACACCAGATTTGGGCCACTATATATGTGTATAGACGGGGGAGGAGAGAGAATCATCCCTTGCCCTTTGCTAGAACTGTAGAGCAGAGAAGTACATGGCAGTTGCATGTTCTCTCATCTATGCAACCAAAGCAGAGAGTTTTTGGACCCTAAGGTCCTGGTCCCAGTCTTGGATAGGCAGTAACTTGAACCTTTCAGCCTGAGTAATGGCCAACATGAAGATGAGAGTCTCATGGCCAAAATGGTGGAAGTTCCTGAACTCTAGCCTCCTGGAGAGGGGAAAGGGGCTTCTTGGGAAGCACCAACCTTGGGCCTCCCTCTCTAACAATCTAATTTTGAGAGATCTGGAATCAAGAGAAAGGGAGGTCCTGGGCAGATCCAGGCTCTTGGGGCCCTCAGAGCTGGAGAAGCAGCAGAGAATCCTAAGCCATCATTGTTGCTCAGTCATTTTTTTTTTCAGTTGTGTCTGACTCTTTGTGACCCCTTTGGGGTTTTCTTGGTAAAGAAGAGTACTTTGCCATTTCCTTCTCCAGCTCATGTTACAGATGAGGAAACTGAGGCAAACAACATTAAGTGACTTGCCCAGGGTCACACAGCTAATAAGTCACTAAGGGTAGATTTGAGCCCAGGAAGATGAGTCTTCAGGCCAGGCAATCTCTCCACTGTGCCTCCTTGCTGCCATCCTACAGGAAAGTAACTGAAGTCTTTGCTCTCTCCTATTGCTGTGAGCTGTTCACATACTATAGATCTGATAGGAAGGGGGTTGCCCTTCTAGGAACCCCCCACTTTGTTTTCCCTTAGCATATGGGTCAGGGTAGAGTACAAGCCCTTGGTATAGTCCCATAAGTCTGGGATACTTTAGGCAGAGGCAGGGAATCTGCGGCCTCCAGGCCACATTTGGCCCTCTGGATCCTTCAGGGCAGCCCTTTGACTGAATCCCTCTGTGAAGGTTGGATTCATGCAAAGGGCCACCCTTGAGGACATAGAAGGCCATATGTGGCCTGGAGGCTACAGGTTCCCAACCCCTGCTTTAGGGATTTCTTGGGCAACAAAGGGATTCACTAGAATGGGGTGTGTGTGTGTGTGTGTGTGTGTGTGTGTGTGTGTGTATGTGTGTTTGTATGTGTATGTGTGTGGTTGCCCTCCCATAACTCAAAGTTCATTTCCTTTCTGATACAAATAGAAAGTGCAGGGTGGCACAAGGAATCTGAAGGATCATGTGGGCCCTGGGGCTGAATGGACTTAGCAGAAAAGGAATTTCACCTATTTATAGAGTACTGTGAGTCCTTTATTCATTTCCCCCCATTTGCTGTGGAATGAAATAAAGATTGTACATTGCTACTTTCAGAGCTTATATGGGACCTGGGGAATCTTTTAGCCTGCATCTACAGAGGCCTAGATATAAGTTGCATTCAGATATTTTCTCAGCAAAAACTCTAGAGTGAGTGAGGGCAAAGTAAGACGAACAGTTATGATTTGGAGGATTTCCCCCAAAGCTGAGCTCTAATGAAAAAAACTCCAGAGCCTGGGGCTATTAGTTACATAAAGAGGCAGCCAGTTAGTACAGTTGATAGAGCACTGGACCTGGAGTCAGGAAGGCCTGAGCTCAAACTGACTTCAGATATGTACTAGCTGTATGACCCTAGGCTTAACTTCTGTTTGCCTCAATTTCCTTATCCGTCAAATGGAGATAATAATAGCACCTACCTCTAATGGTGGTTGCAAGGATCAAAAGAGATAATCTTTGTAAAGATCTTGGCCTCATCCTAGGCACATGATTCACAAACAGCAAGTAGCAAT
Organism: Phascolarctos cinereus; assembly: GCF_003287225.1. Taxonomy (NCBI): domain Eukaryota; kingdom Metazoa; phylum Chordata; class Mammalia; order Diprotodontia; family Phascolarctidae; genus Phascolarctos; species Phascolarctos cinereus. Next base: position 395,008,449 of record NW_027555847.1, on the reverse strand, counting down.
ATTGCACAATCTGCTCCTGTCTACTTTCTCACCTGTTACTGCTGCTTCTGGCTTGTATGCTAAATAATAATATATTAATATGTACTGTAATATTATTAATACAATATTACTGATAAGCAAATGCTAGCTATTATTAATAAGGTTCAAGATGGACATGCATTCAGAGGCCGAAGTAGAAAGAACAAAAATAAGTGGAAAAAAACTCAACTTCTCCTTTCATGTGGTCCTTTCATCTCCTCACTTTCTCACATTCACATTTATATATTCTTTTATTTTATTTATTTATTTTTTGACTAGGCAAAGTGTCTGAGGCTGGATTTGAACTCAGGTCCTCCTGACTCCAGGGCTGGTGCTCTGTCCACTATGCCACCTAGTTGCCTCACACATTTACATATTCTTAATCATATCTACCTTCATAGTACTATAATCATAGAGAATCACACTCACTCAGCACAAGCCTCATTTCTGCTCCAACTATTCCTTGTCTTCTTAACTTCATGGTTCTCCTTTCTCTAGTGTTCCTGAGTCCCTTAATAATAGTGATCATTATTATAGAATATCGGGCAGCTAGGTAGCAGCATAGATAGAGCACTAGGCTTGGAATTAGGAAGACTCATCTTCCTGAGTTCAAATCTAGCCTCAGACACTTATTATCTGTGTGAACCTGGCAAGTCACTTAACTCAGTTTGCCTCAGTTTCTTCATCTGTAAAATGAGCTGGAGAGGGAAATAGCAAACCACTCCATTATCTTTGTCTTGAAAACCCCAAATGGGGTCACAAAGAGTTGAATACATTTGAAATGACCAAACAACAACAACAAATTATTTAGTAGCTATAACAATGAGAGCTGGCATTTATGTACAAGATTTACAAAACTCTTTCCATATGTTATCTTGCTTGAGACTTGCAATAGCACTGTGAGGTGAGTCTTACTATTTTCCTCATTTTACAGTTGAGGAAACTGAGGCTGTGAGGAGCTTAGTGACTTGTCGAGGGTCACGCAAGGAATACGTAGCAGAATCAGGGGATCCTAGGGCCCTCTGACTCCAAATTCATTATTCTTTCCATGGTGCATGTAGCACAGCCTCTTTCCTGGGGGGGGGGTCAGGTGAGAAAGGTGTATTGAAGGATCTTACAGAACCACTAAAGTGGTCTGCAAACTGAAGTTTGAAGATCCAGACTCAAGTCTAGTAGCTTAGGGCAGGAAAAGAGTTGCTGCTATTGCTATAATTAATAACAAAACCATTAGATCAAGGCTCTTATTTCCTAAACATTCAAGAATACAGAGGCCTTCATGAAATCCAACTTTACAAGTATTCTGTTAACCAGCCCAAATGAAACATTGCTTTGCATCAATTCACTTTAAGAAGCATTCTTAAGTAGTTACAATATGCCTCTGTGCTTGAAGGGCTCAAAGACAACATTTGGAAATAGCTGTTGCCCTCAAGGAACTTATATTCTGCATATCAATCAATTCATTCATTAAGCACTTACTAGGTGCCATGAACTTTGCGAAGCTGTGTTATTAATGTATCGATCAACAAGCAATACTAAGTCCTTAGTGTGCTAGGTGTTATGGAGATGACATAATGAAGCAGGCAATGTATTTAAGGAGGTCATAGTTCAAGGCTGGGGGTGGTGGTGGTGGTGAGGAACAGCATATTCCTATATACTTATATAATAAACCCAAGGTACTTTGTAAGGGCATGGGAGGAGGGAGGGGAGCAGCAGAGAAAGGGTGTCATACAGAAGCTTGCATCCCCACTGATGTTTGAAGGATCTCAGATGGAGCTTGGGAGGGATTGTGTTCTATGCATAATTGACAACCATTGCCAAAGTATGGATTCAAGAAATGGAGTGGCATGGACGAGGAAAGGACAGTTAGAAAAGGAGCAGTGATGATAACAGCCGTGGCTCTGATAGTGAGACCTGATTCCAGTGAGTAAATAAACATTTTTTTTTCTAGAAAGAAATCTCACTAATATGAAATAAACCAAGTTGGGAGGTAATGGATTAGTGGAAAGAATGCTGAATTAGTGGTCCGAACACGGGTTGGAGTTGAGGTTCTCTTAGCTCAGGCAAGTCTATCAATTTCTTCAAGACTGAATTTCTGCACCTGTGAAAATGGGTATATTAACTTTGTCATTATTATCACAGAAGGTTATGAGGATGCAGTGAGATAGTACGTATGAAAGTCTCTTGAAAACCATAAAGCTTATATGACTAGCAAAAGCTCCGTATAGCACACTCTGTGACATTAGCTATACAAATATTATCTTTCCCGCTTCACAGATGAGGAGACTGATGAAGCCCAGAGAAATTATCCAACTTGTTTCACATCACATAGCTAGTAAGGACCAGAGTTTGGATTCTGTCCGACCCAAGCCTTTTCACTCCAAGTCTAATGTTCTTTTCATTTCTTCATCCTTTAGAAGGAATTATTATTATTATTTTTTTGGTGAGGTGATTGGGGTTAAGTGACTTGTCCAGAGTCACACAGCTAGTAAGTGTTCAGTGTCTGAGGCTGCATTTGAACTCAGGTCCTCCTGACTCCAAGGCCAGAGCTCTATTCACTGCGCCATCTAGCTGCCCCTAGAAGGAATTATTTTCTAAAGGGAATTTTGGTGACTATAAGGCATAAATTAACTTTGATTCAAAAAGTGCATCTAACAATTTAATAGTATTTTACTCACTCTGACTTTCCACACAAGCAAACCATAATATTAACTAACTGATATGATAGAAATTATAATAACAGAGGCAGTTAGGTGGCACAGTGGATAGAGCGCTAGCCTATAGCCAGGAAGACCATAGTCCGAATCCAGCCTCAGAAACATACTAGCTGTGTGACCCTAGGCAAGTGATGTAACCTCTGTTTGTCTCAGTTTCCTCATCTGTAAAATGGAGATAAAAATAGCACCTACCTCCCAGGATTGTTGTGAAGCTCAGTTAAGATAATAGTAAAGTGACAGCACAGTACCTGGTGCACAGTTAAGTACTTTATAAACATTAGCTATTATTATCAATATTTCAGGTTGTCACGATAAAGGTAGGAAGCACTCAGATATTTGTTGAATTAGTAAACCACCTATTGCCCCTAATGTCAAATGACATTATATACTGTATTGTATAAAGCTCTAGAAAAACGTAAGGGATCATCATTATTTTGTCATCATGTTGAACACCGCCTTCCTTCAAAGTAAAGTTAGAGGCACTTCTATCACTTTCCCCATTGGAGTTACCAATAGCTAGAATGATTTGCCTTAAAAGTAGAAAAACCAATTTTATAAAAATCATTATTTTCTTTTTCTGGTTGAGAGAGTCAGAAGTTTCAGTACTTTACGGTTGATCTTAAATTTCCTTATGAAAAGAGGGTCACTGCCATTATTTAGAAATGATACACATTCCATAACTTGAGGCATGTAGGTGGCACAGTAGATAGGGTTTGAGACTCGGCATCGGGAATACCTGAGTTCAGATCCTTCCTCAGATACTTACTAGCTGTGTGATCCTGGGCAATTAACTTAACTTTTCTCAGCCTCAGATTTTTCATCTGTAAAATGGGAATAATAATGATACCTACTTCCAGGGTTTTTGTATGGCTAAAATGGGATAATCTTATTTGTAAAGCACTTTGCAAACCCTACACCATATGAATGCTAGTTATTATTATTATTATTATTATTATTATTATTATTATTATCATTCCATAACCTTGAAGAAGCTGTAAGAATTGAGCATTCTGTCTTTGCAGTACAAGAAAATAAGAAGTTTATGTCAGACTGTTGTTCTTTGAAGGCATTCTATGGGATCAGTGGCCAAATAGAGAGCCTGTACTTCAAGCAATTATAGTTGAAAGGATGAGGAGACAGATGTAAAAAAGGTACTTGTAAATATTCCTCCACCCAATTCACCAGTGAGCTTATTGATAGAAATCATCTTGGGCAGCTGGGCGTCTGACTGAGCTGGAATCTTAGTTCAAAGAAATCAGTTGCACAAAGGATAAGAATTTTTGTAAGGAAGTAAAAAGAGAGCAAAGGAAATGATGAAAGTGGCTGAGTGAAGCATGAGCTCAGTGAAGCTGATTGAAACACAGTGAAGTATTTGTGATCCTCAAGGAACTGGTCATTTCCCCCTTGTTTACTGGGCATCTTAAGAAGCATGTGTGAAATGTCTGTTTTGGAAGCAAGAAAAAGGACGAAACCTCTTAATGAGTCAAACTTCAACTATGCTTCCTTATTATGAAGGGTTTTGGCATTTGTCATTAAATTCCAAATGGTTCAACATCTGGAAAACCAGTTTGAAGAAAGCACAGCAGAAGGAATGAGGAGCTTTAGAGTAAGCAATGAGGGCAGAAAGATGTGGGGTGCTGATTTCTCCTCATTGTGGCACCTTCTCAAATATGGGGAGCAAACCAAGAGTTTCTTGTGGTTGGGTCAGAAAATCGGTGAAGTCTCAGAGATGCTGGCTACTCTGAGGAGCCCTAGAATTCCCTCTCCGCTTTCAGGTATAGAAATGGAACATTGGCTCATGGGCACATTGCCTCGCTACTCCAGGAATGGGGAAGGGAAATTGTTTTCCATTTGAAATGTTGGGCATTCATGAGAATAATATGTGGGAGTCCAGGTTGGGTACCAGGACCTTTGGCGGAATTGGGGAATGGATGCTTAGGAGGTATTCCTTGAGATAAAAATTGGATGCTACTGAAATTGGCCACATATGTCACTTGAAGGCACAATATTGAAGCCAAGTCTCCTTTACTGCTAATATAATAGGAAATCATAACTCAAATTATAACTCAAAATAGGTAAGGAGGTGATTAGAAGGTATCTAGCTGATGTAAATGAGCCTAAAGCCCAGTCCCAGATGGACACCATGCCAAACAGCTTGCAGATGTGATTGCTGAACTCTGCAATATTTGAGGATCCTGGCACATAGGACTGAAGGTGAGCTAATGTCCTGGGTTTTTAAAAAAGAATTTTAAAAAGGTTGATACTTTAGGTTAGAGGCTTATACATCTGGCAATGTTTCTTAGTCAAATTCTAGAACAGATTATTCAAGGGATGGTTTGTGAGCACTTAGGAAGATATAATCACCAGAACCAGTATGGATTCATTAAGCACAAATCATTTCCATTTTTTGATGTGAATACTAGACTAATGGATCAGGAAAATACTATGTACATAGAATATCTATAGTTGAGTAAAGCACGTCACAGAGTCTCCTGAAGTATTATTATGGACAAGATAGAGAGGTGCTGATTGGATGGATGGATACCACAGATGGAAAGATAGTCCAATTTGGTGGACTTGGAATAGCTTGACTGATATAAATCAAAGAGTGTTGAACAATGTAACTTTGAAGAGAGTTCACGGATGTGTAGATCACTTGAAACTAGAAGACAGATCTTAATATGTTAGATGATCAAATTTTAAAGACCTCAGTGGGCTGCAATGGTAGGTTTAAGCTAAAAATACGAAATGCAATAAGGATATTATAAAACATAATATAAAATACCAGCCTTGGTAAAGATGAAAGTGCGGGATGGAGTAGGTATGGCCAGAAAGCAGTTCATTTCTAAATGGTTAATATGAATCAACACTGTCAGATGGGAATGAAAAAATTTAATGTTATCTTAGCGGTATTAGTAGACTGTAGTAATAGAAATATAGTATCTAGAGCAAGCGGGGTGACAGGAGTGGGTGTGATAGTCCTGCTGTTGCGCTCCAGTCGTTCAGTTGTGTCTGACTCTTCATGACCCCAAGGACCATAGCATACCTGGCCCTTCCGTCCTCAACTATCTCCCAAAGTCTGTCCAAGGTCATGTTTGTTGCTTCCATGGCACTATTCATCCAATCATCCTCTGTCTTTCTCTTATCAAAGCTTTTGCCTTCCATCTTTCCCAGCATTGGAATCTTTTCCAATAAGTACCCTCTTCTATTATGTGGCCAAAGCATTTAAGCTTTAACTTCAGTATTTGACCTTTCAATGAATAGTCAGAGTTAATTTCTTTAAGTATTGGCTGATTTGATCTCCTTGCTGTCCAAGAGACTCTTAAAAGTTTTCTCCAGCACCACAGTTCAAAAGCATTGATTCTGCCATGCTCAGCTTTCCTTGTAGTCCAACTCTCACAGCTATACGTTACTACTGGAGAAACCATAGCTTTGATTGGATGGACCCTTGTTGGCAAGATGATGTCTCTGCTTTTTAGTATTCTGTCCAGATTGGCCATAGTTTTCCTTCTAAGAAATAAGCATTTTTTTAATTTCATGGCTGTAGTCACTGTCTGCAGTGATCTTTGAGCCCAAGAATATAAAATCTGACACTGCTTCCAATTTTCTCTCTCTATTTGCCAGGAAGTAATGGGACCAGTTGCCAAGACCTTGGGTTTTTTTTTTCATTGTTAAGCCTCAAGCCAACTTTACACTCTCCTCTTTCACCCTCATCAAGAGGCTTCTTAAGTCTTCTTCACTTTCTGCCTCCAGAATGGTATTGTCAGTATATCTGAGATTGTTGATGTTTCTCCTGGCAACCTTAATTCCAGCTTTTGATCCATCCAGCCTGGTGAAATGCATGATATACTCTGTGTATGAGTTAAATAAATAAGTTGACAATATAGAGCCTTGTTCTACTCCTTTCCCAATTGTGAACCAATTGGTTGTTACATTTTGGTTCTAACTGTTGCTTCTTAACCTGCATACAAGGTTCCTCAGGAGACAAGTAAGATGATCTTGTACCCCCATCTTTTTGAGGACTTATCACAATTCATTGTGATTCACACATTCAAAGGCTTTAGTGTAGTCAATGAAGCAGAAGTAGATGCTTTTCTGGAACTCCCTTGCCTTCTCCATAATCCAGTGAATGCTGGAAATCTGGTTTCTAGTTCCTCTGCCTTTTGAAAACCAGTCCGCTCTTCTGGTGATTCTCAGTTCACATATAGCTGAAGCCTAGCTTGTGGAATCTTAAGCATAGCCTTTCTGGTGTGTGAAATGAGCACAATTATTCAATAGTTTGAAAATTCTTTGGTATTGCCCTTTCTTTAGGATTGGAACATAAACTGACCTTTTCCAATCCGTTGGACACTATTGAGTATTCTAAATTTGTCAGCACACTGAATGCAGCACTTTAACAGCATCATCTTTCAGGGTTTTAAATAGCTCATCTGGAATTCTCCAACCTCCACTAGCTTTAATGTTAGCAATGTTTCCTAAGGCCCACTTGACTTCATTCTCCAGGATGTCTGGCTCTAGATCAATGAGGACACCATTGTGGTTATTGGTGATATCGATATCTTTCTTGTATAGCTCTTTTGTGTACTCTTGCCACTTCTTAATCTCTTCTGCTTCTGTTAAAGCCCTGCCATTTTTGTCTGCTATACTATGCCTTCATTAGACCACATTTGGGCTGTTGTGTCCAATGCTAGGTATGGCATTTTAGGCAGACATTTGCGAGCTGGAATGAAAACAGGAGAGTGAGGAGACTGGAAAGCATGCCAAACAAGGCTCAGCTGAAGGAGCTTGGAGTGATTATCCTGGAGATAAGGCTCTGTCAGGGAGAGGCCTTATGTTGTCTACCCTTAGGTCTTTCAGGGACTCTTAAAACTTTAGTTCTTGGGACTTCATACCTGCTATCACTTCAGGGCACTTCTGGTTACAGGTTAAATACCTTCTCTCTTGATCTCAAATCAGGCTGGAAGACTTCCTGCAGCAAGGGCTGTGGAACGCTTCCCTAGAAGGGTGCTGCATAGGAAGGGTTCAACATTTCTTTAGTGTTATAAGCCAGAGGAGATGCAGCTGTCACACAAATCTGCATTTTTTAACCTTTTGATTCCCATGATGTGAAATGAAACTAATTTAATTCTATATTTTTAGGGGGAGAGAAAGAAAGAGACAACAATAGATAAAGAGACAGAGAAAGAGAGGTACAGACAGAAAAACAGAAAGAAAGAGAGAAAAAGGAGAAGGGACGGAGGGAGAGAGAGAAAGAGAAAGAGGGAGGGATATATATATATATATATATATATATATATATATATATATATGTATATATAGAGAGAATAATTTACATAGTGCAATAATTATAATTGCCATTCCACACCCAATAAATGTACACGTGCCCTGAATATAAGATATACTTATTATTTCCTCAGTTGATGTGCTTCTTATAGTATGAGCATCTTGCCTATCTTTATCATATCCACAGTCTATTCACTTTGTTTAGATTGCTCAAGTTAATGAGAGGAACAGCTTTAGCTGACCTTTCTAGTCCTCCGGAAGGCTCCTGCCACATGTTCCCTTTTGTTTCCTACCTTTGTGGCCTTCTTACATCTTGCTTTCTCCATATGCTCTGCAGTCCAGTTCCACTGCCCTCCTTGCTGTCCTTCACACAAAGCTCTCCATCCCCTGACTCCAAGCACTTTCACTGCCTGTCTCCATGCCTTTCTTCCTCTTCATCTCTTCCTCCTGGATTCCTTGCTTTCCTTTTAGTTTCGGCTAAAGTTCTACCTTCTGCAAGAAATCATTCTGTTTTTCTTAATCATAGTGCTTTACCTCTGATATTATTCCCAATTTACCCTGTATATATCTTTTTTTTAAATATAATTTTATTTTTTCCAATTACATGTAAAGAGATTTTTAACATTTGTTTTTATAAGATTTTGAGGTCCAAATTTTTCTCTCTCCCTCCTTTCCCTCCCTCCTCCCTGAGACAGTAAGCAATTTGATATGTATCCTGTATATATTTTGTTTGTACACAGTTATTTGCAAGTTATCTCCCTATTAAACTATTAGTTCCTTGAGAACCAGTAATATTTTTTAAATTTAAGTTTATTTTATTTTTAATTTATAGAATAAAACAAACATTTCTGTAACATAGTATAATAAAAAAAGATGATTGCACATGGAACAGCAAATATGTTATATACAACATGCTACTCCTTTTAAATAGATAATAAAATTATTGTGTAAATTTCTTTCTTTCCTTTTTTCCCTTCCCTCCCCCTCCATCCTAGAGATGATTACCATTAGACATAAGCAGAGACACACATGTACAATCGTTCTATACATACTTTTATTTATCAGTTCTTTCCCGGATGCAGATGACATCTTTTTTCATAGATCTTTGGTAGTTAATTTGAGTATTTATAGTAGTCAAAATTAATTAGTCTCTCAAAATGGTTCCTAAGACAATATTGCTGTTAGCGTATACAATGTTCTCTTGGCTCTGCTCATTTTGCTCTTATTATCTCATGCAAATCTTCCCATGTTTTCCTAAGATCATGGAACTTATCATTTCATATAGCACAGTAATATTCCATCACAATCATGTACCACAAGTTGTTCAGCCATTTCCCAATTCATGGGCATCACTACAATTTCCAGGTTTTTTTGCTACCTCAAAGAGAGCTGCTATAAATATTTTAGAACACGTGGGTTCTTTTCCTTTTTCCCTAATTACCTTTGGAAATAGACTTAGTAGTGGTATTGCTAGGCCAAAGAGTATATAAGCAGCTTAATTACCATTAGGGCACAATTCAAATTGAGAGTCAGGACTTTTTTTTTTTTTTCTTTCTTTGTATTCCTAGCACTTAGCAAAGTGCCTAGCACTTAGTAGGTACTTAATAAATACTTGTTGACTTTCCTTTCCTTTCCTCTTGTTTCTTCTCCTTTCTTCTCCCCTCCTTTTCTCTTTTTGAGACTAGGTCTCCCCGTCCACATCTGAAGTACAACGGTACTCATTGGCCCAGTATCACTGCTGGCTGTCAGGGAAGCACTGACCTGCTCTGTTTTTAACCTGAGTCAATCTGTCCCTCCTTAGGCAGTCTAAAAGCTTCTCCTTTCTCCAGTCTGCTACCAGAGGGTCATCATATTGGTGCTTGATTTACTGTGGACACTCCATACACTTTAGCTCTGCTGTGGCTCACAACTCTTGAGTTCAGGAGACTGGGGAGCCTCAGCTTCCCCACTAGCAGAAATTAGAGGCCACCACACCTGGCATTTTTGTCCTTACTTGCCTCATGGTGAATCAAGAAAGAAGCAGTTATGCAACATTTACATAGAGTTATTTCCATAGCAACCATCTCTGTTTTCTGATACAAACAGACTTCTTTAAGTCCTTCCTAGTTACAACTGTTTAAAGATACTGTGGGATTTTTCAAGGGTAATTTTGACTATTCAACTTCTGCATTGTGTGCTGATTTTAGAAAGTAACTCTTATGTAACATAATATTCCACTGCATTGGAGTGCAATTATATCAGTCTTGATATTCTCACCTCAAAGGACACCAGCTGTATAATACTTGGTGACTTCAATGAAAAGGTAGAAATAAGAAGGATGATGAAAAATATTTTAGGAAATATAGGTCAGAATTAAGAAATCCTATGTCTGAAAGACTTGTAGACTACTCAGAAGTCATATCTCTGTATCATGGAGGCTTTCCATCTGAGAGATGGAAAAACTGGACATGGTTAAGTATTGAATAACATCACATAAAGAAACTGACTATATTAGATGGGAAATGGCTAGTTAGTAGCATTGAAGTAATTTACAATTCAGCTATCTGTGTAGCCAAAAATTAAAACAAAGATAAAAATCAATTTCAAATTAGAAAAAAACTAAAAGTTGGAGGATTTGTCATACAATTAAAAACAACTCTGAAAAATGGGGAAAAGATAAAAGAACAAATATCAACACAGGTTATTACCATTTTCTAAGGAAGGTTGACTAATATAAACCATTCAAGACAACAAAAGCAGAACCTAAAAATCACCCCAGTTAGTAATCATTTGATTTCCTCATCAACCAAAGCAATTTGTCAACTAAGAGCTGCAATGGTTTATAATAAGAACTTGTTTGTAAAATCGTACTGATGAAGATTACGAGCAGTGTTGCTTCATAAAACTGTCAGAAGTGGTGATGAAAGGCAAAAACATGTTTACAGAAAGTTTGGCAAGAGACCTAGCTAGGCCGTGTGATACCTAGAACTCATAGTGATCAAAATAACATAATAAGCAGGTGAAAAATGTACAGGTCCATCAACATTTCTATAAGAAACTCTTTTCTTTGTAACAAGGATAGTGCCACTAACCTCAATGACCCTCTGATAATTAATATCAATCAAGGAATATAAATAGGGAGGTAGAAGCTCACTAAAGGGGTTTGTCCCTGTCAAAGAAGCTGTTCAGTACAGAATCCAAATGGAGGAAAAATAGCCCAGAGATGGTGAGATTCTTCAGAAGACTCTGGGGGTAGATGACATCATATACTGGGACTTAAAAGAATATAGCCTAACTATCCATATGGAAAAACAACCAAACAAACAAATAGATGAAAAATCTTATTCTACAGATTATCTGCATGTAAAGCCAATAGAGCTGGTCTAGTTTTAAATGTATCTTGGACTGCATTGTACGTGGACAATGAACTGGGCCCAGAATTAAATAGGAGGAAAAGGATGGTTTGGATTGCATTTGGAAAATATCAGTACTTGTCATGACCCCAAGGACAGAGGAGAGAGAGAAAGGAGAGAGACGGGAGAGTGAGAGAGAGGAGAGAGAACAGAGAGGAGAGAAAACACACACACACACACACACACACACACACACCACACATGCAGAGAGAAAGAGAGAGAGAGAGAGAGAGAGAGAGAGAGAGAGAGAGAGAGAGAGAGAGAGAGAGAGAGAGAGAGAGTTTCTCCTTTGAAGTTTCCCAAGTGGGCAACTTCTCACTTATGTGTCAGTTTGAGAGAGCCAAACTTTTCCACCCCACCAGAAAAGAGCGAAGAAAACAACCAGCCAGAAGCTTCTGGTTGAACAGTCCCTTCAATAAGAGACCAGAGTACACATCTATCACCATAAGTGGATGAATTACATATTCCCAACTCTATCAGACTTGTTTCAAAAGCCAAAGAAATTTATATTTTGTGTTAGAGGCAGTACTAATCCATCCCATTCATGCACCGCAATTTGTTTAGCCATACTAGAATCAATGGACTTTAACGCTCTTTCCAATTTCTTTTTGTTACCACTCAAAAACAATGCTATTAACAGAATAGTTTGGAGTACGTTGTAACTCCCTTAGGATTGATCTCCTTCAGGCTTGTTCTTAGCAGTGGGATGTATGGATCAAAGGTATGGATATTTTAATCATTTCCTAACTCCAAACTGCTTTTCAGAATGTTTGGAATTGTTTTAGATGGAGACTTATATTTTTTTGGACCACTTCCTTAAAGTGACATGTGTCTCTTTTAAAACTTTTTGAAGTCGGTTTCACAAATATACTTCTCTAGCCTTCAAAGAACATACTGAATTTTTTCTGGGCAGATCATTATTAGTTCATGACCCACATATATTAATTTTTTAAAATGACATATTAAAATTTCTTTGATCTTCCCTTATCTTCCTTGAAAAGTCCACTGAGATCATGATTGTTTTTATTTGGCAAGTTATTTTTCTGACAACTTGGAGTATTTTTTTTCTTTATAATTGTAATGTTAAGAGTTTAACTATGATGCATCCAGGAGTGTTAAATCTTGGGTTCTTTCTTTTTGGGGTCATGTGGGTTCTTCCTCTGTATTTTGCCAGTTGTTTTTGTCAATTCTGGGAAATTTTCTTTGATGATTTCTTGGAATTTAGAGTTTATATTGCTTTTACAAAAAAATTTGTGGGATGTCTGTAATCCTGAGATTGCTTTGTCTTGATCTATCCTCCAGGCCTGTCACTTGGGTCTGCATGTTTTCCAATAATTTGCATAGTTCTGTAACCATTCAAGCCTCTATTTCTAATTGCTTTGTACTGTGTGCAATTTTGCTTTCTTCTGTAATGTCTGTTGTTTATTGTACATACTTTTAGAAGTATTTCTATTATGTTCTCTTTGTTGGTCATTTTCTTAGTTGTTTCCTCCTTATATAGATTTTTAAAGGTTTCTTTTAATTTTAGCTTCTTTTCTCCTGTGATTTTACTTTCTTCAAATTCTTTTTTAATTTAGGTTTGTGGTTTTATTAGCATTGCCAATCCTTGCCTAATTTCTTTGAATGTGCCATTTATCCATTTGAGAACAGCTCTTGGGATCTCTCTAGAAGTTTCCTTTGCCATCTCTGTTGCTTCTGGTATTTCATCTAATTGATTCAATTGCTCTGTAGAATTTGAAAAAAAAAGTTCTGCTTACCTGGTTTAAAACTTCTGGCTGATTTAAATTTTTCTTGTGTGCTTTTTAGTAGCTCTTCTTGGAGACTTTGCCTTGTTGTTTTAGTCATTGTTTGCTGTGAGACAACATGTAATCAACTCTGTAAAAATAGGATATATACAGGATAAATTGGGGATAATCTCAGAGGAAAAGTACTAAGATTAAAGAGGACTGACAAAGGCTTCTTGCAGAAGGCAGGACTTTAGCTGAGACTTGAAAGAATTCAAGGAAGCCAGGTAGAAATGAAAAGGCATAGAATTCTAGGCATGAAGGTTAGTTAGTGAAAATGGGAGTCATAGTGTCAGGAGTGAGGAACAACAAGGAGGTCATTGTCACTGGATTGTGAAGTACATAAAGAAAAATAAGAAGGGAGACAGCATGCAAACAAATTATATATACACATATGCACAGTTATATAAATATACATAATTAGAGATATGTATATAAGAATACAATTTTATATATAGTGGATATTAAGGGTATGTGTGTATGCATGTATAGGTACATATATTATGTATATACATGTGAATATATGTACCTACATACACATATACATATATATGTAATGTATACAGTCAAGCCTCAACTTTTGCAGGGGTAACATTCTTAGAAAACAGCATGAAAGTAAAAAACATGTATATTGATACATTGAACCTGTTAGAAATAGGGGGTTAGGTTCTCATGACTACCCAAAACTGCTTTTTTGCTAGAGATTACTGAAAACACACTTTTCTGAATACAATTCTTTATAACAAAACATCAATTCTGATAATATTCACTTTTCCTAACACAGTAATCATGAAATAACCCCAAAAAGGTAGCACACAAAATAAAACTGGCAAAACATTTTTCTTATTAGGAATTCCTTAGAATTCTGTGGCCTTTTGCACTAACATCTTAATTGAAAAAAAAATTATTTCAGGCAATATTTACTTTTCATAATATGTAAAATCTACAGTACCATATTTTCCTCCTTCAGGTGAATATAAGAACCCATTGGCTACAGACATTCAGGCCCAAAGTTTATCTAAGACCTTTATTTTCTCACTAATGCTACATCACTGACTTTGCACAATTGGGCTTGGAACCAACTCTTTAGGGGCATAATTACAACAAAACTTTAGTTTTAAAGGCAAACAATGAAAATATGCAATGAATACTGGGGAAACTCTTTACAATGCTAGGGTGAACAAGATCAGTGAAGCACCTAGTAGGATACCAGCCACTCCACAAATTTGCATGCATTATGCCTCTTTTTTTTCCTCTCTTATGCATAGCCCTGAATGTGTTGGTTGCCAATGTGAAAGCGAAATCAAGTTGCTAATACAATCACATGAATGCTTGAAGTTGCAAGTTAAATGTGTGGATGCTGAGGACTGACTATATATGTATGCCACATATATGAATTATATATATGAATTACATATGCATAGAGACATATGCTTGTATGTACTTGTATATGTATATCTATATATGTATGTGTGTATATACACTTGTTAAATTGAAGGCAATCTCAGAAGGAAAGCCTTAACATTAAATAGGAACCCAGAAAAGCCTCTTATAGAACATCACATTTTATTTAAGTCCTTAAGGAATCTAGGAAGAAGAAATGAGGACAGAGAACTTTCCAAACATGGGAGAAAACCAGCAAAGATGCCCAGAATTGGGAGATGGAGTGGCTTGTGAGATGAACCACAAGGAGGCTTGTGTCACTGGATTACTGAGAATGTAGAGGGATGTAAAGTGAAGGATGCTGAAAAGGCAGGAAGGGTCCAGGTTACAAAGGGCTTTAAAAACCAAACAGGATTTTATATTTGATCCTGAAGGTGATAGGGAGCATTGGAGCTTAATGCATACAGGAATGACATGGTGCTTTAAGGAGGACACTTTGGTACATGGGTGGAGTATCCCCTGGAGTCAAGGAGGTTATTGTAGTACTGTAGGCATGAGGTGATGAGGGCCTGCACCAGGGTGGCAGCTTTGTCAGAGAAGAGAAGGGTATACATAAAGACATGTTGCAAAGGTCTCGGCCACAGATTAAAACTCTAAACTCCATTTTCCTAAGCCACTCCAGATCTGAAGCCTCAGAAATCTCTATAAAGATATTGGATGATACACACACACACACACACACACACACACACACACACACACACACACACATGAAAGAGTCAACTTGCAGCTTGCCACTAATCAGTCAACAGTCAGTCGACAAGCAGTTACCGAGTGCTTACTACATTCCAGGCACCATGCATCAGCTTTCTCTCTACACCTGAATAAAAGCAACCCTTTGGTTGTTATCTAGCCATAAAACTTGGAGCTGTACCATATTAAAACCAGAAAGGGTAGAACCAATACTACTATGAATACACTTAATGAAGTACCCAAATCTAAGTTGTAGATTGTCCAGATTCTAGTAGTCCATCTAATTTCCATGAACTTTTTGGACTATCAAACATGTTAAAGTTTGTTACCCCTAGTTACTTCTATATAATGTAAAATGAAATAATTGGCATGTCCTGAGATATGAGAAGTAGGTAGACTTAGTCAATTATGTAAAGGAAAATAAGAAGGGAGACAACATGCAAACAAATTATATATACACATATGCACAGTTATATAATTACACATAATTAGAGATATGTATATAAAAATACATCCACTGAGTTTTGTGTTGGGTAAGGCCTAGATTTTTCAGATTTTATGATAGTCTTTGGAACCAAATACTTTACTTCAATAGTCTAAAAAAGATCTGTGATTTCCTCAATATAAATTCTATCCCTACCTTCACTGATCATAATCCCTCAATGCCTTAATAGAAAGTCATCCTGGTTCTAAAAATTCATCACCTGGTGGCTAGCCTTCTGGTGATGAGACATCTCCAAGCCTAGAGACAATGGCCACAAAAGCCACCCTTGGGCATATCCTTAAAGCCTTTATAGGTTGGTAGGACCTTCCTCTATGGCACAAGAAAGGACTTTAAGGGGAGATCATTTATCATCATTATCACCATATTGTTATGTTCAGTATTTACACTTTCAAAGTGCTTTCTAATAATTTTTTGCCCATTCACTCATCAGCAACCTTTGAGACTATTCCACAGTTTTGTTTATTTTTCCCCCAAATTAGATAAATTGTCTAGAGTGATTGGCTAATAAGAGGCTGAGAAGGGCTGACTCAGTGTACCTAAAACAAAAGTGCATTGTTTATCTCATGATTTTACATTTAGTCCTTTATCTTTATGTTATAAGCTAATTAATTTACTGAGTTTATTCAGCTTAGCTTGAGAGTGCACTTTTTTTCCACTGTTTGAGAACACATGCTTATATATACCATAACACTATTTTTGCTCCCCTAACAGACCTCTACCCCCCAGATACACATGCCTAAGTAGAGAGATCTATGGGTTCAAAGTACTAGAAATGGGGAGAGTCAATGATTGAGGCTGATACATATTTCCCATACCACTGCATTTCATTCAACCCATGAGGTCCATTAAACTATTTACTAGTGGAACCAGATGTGTGGTCTGTCTCTTTATCTTCAACTTTTTTGGCAAAACTTCATATCCAGTGATGACATCTAAATATAGAGTTTCGTAATTAGAGACATTTTCTTCAGTTGTTTTCTTGAATTGCTCTGACTTGATCATGTTATGAGATTTTAAACATCTGCAAAGCTCTTAATCCTTGCAAAATGTTAATTGGGTTTCAACTCATGTTTCAGCAATTCTATTTTCACTTACCCTAATTAATTTCTCAAATTGAAAACTGGTAAGACCCCGAACAATTTTCTAGGCCCTCTCTCTCCCCTCTGGTTTTCTTTTTCATGTATATCCAAAACTATTTGAAAATGAAATAAAACAGAGCAGTTCCAGTCAAGTGCTTTAATGCTCAAACTATACCCTCCTGACCAGTGGTTTTAATTGGGCTAAGGTGTAGCTTTGGTTATATTGGGTAAAGATTGTAATCTAAACCACTAAACTTCTGACCAGCAGTTTGGAGCCAATTGTCTTCAAATGAAGCCTCTGGACACTGGCGGAAGATAATGTATTTTTTTAAGTGCCAAAATTTCACCCATGCTAAGGACTATTTGTATCAATCAATCAATCAATCAGCAATAATGTTTTAAATACCTACTATATATTAGGTGCTATGCTTAGGTGCTGTGGATACAAAGACCAACAATAATATAGTCTCAACCCTAAAGAAGGGGAAATAAAATTAACATAAATAAATACATAAGAATAAATATAAAGTGTTTTTTTTTAATGGAGAAGCCAGTAGTAACTGGGGAAGTCTTGAGAGAGAAATAAAAAAATCAAGGTGCACTTCCATGGAGAAAGTGCACGCCTATGAGAATACCTTCCATTTACCCCGCATATATCTTGCATATACGTGCATTGTTTGCATGTCATTTCCTCCATTAGCTTGGGAATTCCTTGAGAACAGGAATTGTGGGGTTTTTTGCCTTTTTTTTGCTACCCCCAGCACTTTGCACAGTACATGGTATGTAATAGGAGCTTAATAAATCCTTGCAGACTGACTATTAACTGAGGTGCTTCTTAGGTAGAATTTTGAAGGCAACGAGGATTCTAGGAGGTAGGATGAGAGTGGGTAGCATCTCCCAGAATGGGAGGCAGCTGGTACAAAAGTGCAGAATTGAGAGATGCAATATCGTATTTGAAGACTATCAAATAGACTCCTATCCTCTTTTAGGGAGCTCCATGGGACTCTGTTTTCTCATATTCTTCATAGAATTTTGTTTGGTCAATGGAACAATATAACATAAGAAGGGTAGCAAAATTGGTTAAGTGTTCAAGTGATGAGACCTGCAACAGGGGACAGAAAATTCAGGTGGACAGCAAATAAAATAATTAAAGGCACTGCCACATCAATCCAAGCCAACTGAAGATACACAGGGGAAAGTGAGGTAAAAAGTACAGGCTATTTTAATTACCTTCTGAGTACTTTTTTGGCATAGTCTTTGAGAATTCAGAGATACTTTCATGTCATGGTTAGAGCTTGCATTGTGGAAGGAAGAATAATAATAATAGTAATAATAATAATAAGTCTTCTACTTATTCTTATTAATGTGCTCCATAGGGAATCCAATCAACCCTAAGACAGGTATAGGATCAGTAAACTCCCTCTACCAAAGCATGTGAGTAAGAAGGCCACCATGATAATAATTGCAGTTTATGGACCAACTTCTATTAGGAAGTATGAAGGATCAAGGAAATTAAATGAATAATGTGACAAGATCCTCCAAACTAAGTCAGCATGTACCTTGATAACTGTTGACTTAATATCTGTAGAAATAGTGAAAGGTGGGAGCAGCTAGGTGGCGCAGTGGATAGAGCACTGGCCCTGGATTCAGGAGGACCTGAGTTCAAATCCAGCCCCAGACAAATAACACTAGCTGTGTGATCCTGGGCAAATCACTTAACTCCATTGCCTAGACCAAAAAAAAAAAAAAAAGAATAGTGAAAGGTATGTTGGACTTCCCAGGCTGTTTAAACAAACTATAACAAACAATGGGAAGTGGGCAAAAGTAAAGGCATTGATTCTAGCACTGTTTGCTAGAGAAGTTTAACTGACGCAATATATTAGAAAGTGAAAGATATAATGAAAGAGGTGCCTTTTGACCTGATGACCCTATGTCTATTGTCTAGAGCCGAAGTGAGGAACCTGCAGCCTCAAGGCCCCATGTAGCCCTCTAGGTCCTCAGGTGCGACCTTTTGACTGGTTTGATTCAGCATGGAGGAGGGTGGGTGTAGGGTGAGAAGATCTCAGGGGAAGATCGATGTTCCAGAATGAGTGGGCTCTAGCCACTGCAGGGAATTCCAGGGTAAGTGAAGCGTGGTTTCAAACTCTAGGAAGTCAGAATCAGAGCCTGGAGGAGAAGGAAGGCTCGTTGTTTGCATAACAACATTTTCCTAGCATTGCTGTGCATCGTTATACATGTGATACAAAAATCTCAGAAGAATTAAAAATCAATATCACACAGAGGGCAATGGGAAGACACATGGTGGGAAAGAGCAGGCTGCAATATAAGATGTCTAATCATCATCATCATCATCATCATCATCATCATAACTCACCTTTACGTAGTACCTGCTATGCACCAGGCATTGTGTTAAATGCTTTACAGCTATGATCTCGTGTGATCTTCACAACCACCCCAGAAGGTAGGTGTGATTATTATCCCCATTTTACAGATGCTAAGGAAACTGAAGCAAACAGAGGTTAAGTGACTTACCCAGGGTCACAGGGCTAGTAAGTGTCTGTGGCCACATTTGAACTTAGGCCCTCCTTATTCTAGGCCCAGCGCTCTATCGTCTGCACCAGCTAGCTGCCCGATGATAGATGTATGATCCAATAAATATATGATAGGAAGAGAAGAAGAGTTGGTCATGTGACAAGGGTGAGAGATGACAAGTGAACATTCCAAGTTCACCACTGGTTCTCTCACAACATTGAGAGAAATCAGAAAAGACCTCTGAGATATTAGGTGGACTCCTGGGGCAAACAAACATAGGGGAGGACATGGCTGAGTCACACAGGTTTCGTAGGTGTGGATTGAGTGTTATCAGCATTTTGGGAGGGAACTCTCAAATCGATGAGATGAAAGATCTCTCTGAGCATCTGAGTAAGGCATAAAATAGAGACGACGTTCACAGTTTTGTTTTTAATTGGTTAGAATAACATTTATGTATTAGCTTTAGGGTATTCATTTTTTTTAAATTAGCCTTTCAGGAAAGGTGTGTGCCATTATCACTGGTGATAATCAGCTTGGGGTACAAATGAAAGAATCATTTCCTATAGATGGTAAAGGTGTCTAGATTCTCCTATTTGCACATGACATTGCACTGATCACATCAAGCCCTAGTACAACGCAGTGCCTCCTAAATGAAATCTGTAATTACTCAAAAAACCATAAAACGTTTGCCTAACCATCCACCCAGGAAAAATAATGTAGCTATAAAAATGCTTATCATCTGGTCTGTGCACTTGGATGGACAACTCGTAGGCTTAGTCGTCTTGGACATACACTGAACTCAGAACTGGGTCCAGAGTTGAAAAGGAAGAAGAGGGCAGGCCAGATTGCCTTTTGGGAAATTGTACAGTAGTTTTGTGACCCCAGGATTCTCCCTAAAGCCAAGAAGTGCTTACTCTTTTCCCTGAAGCTGCCTTTATTCTGGAGCCCTGGTCCAGCTGGATCTTTGGTTTGGGTCCATTATGGCTCTCGATAGATTAGAAGTTAAGAACTCAAATAATTGTCCAGATAACCCTTGCTTTTGCCCCCATTATTTGAGTATTTAGGTCAAGCTGTTTCTTTTTCTTGGATTATTTAGGTCATTGTTTATTTTCCCCACTTTAACTTGAGTACACGGACCCAATTCCAGTTACATTTCTATTCTAGAAGGATTAAGGCATAGTTTTTAGAAATGGTATTTAAATCGGAAAAATCCCCTGTCTTAGAACTGAAGAGAACCTCAAAAAGTAGAAAAGATATATCTGCAAGGTATGCTGGTTCATTCTGGGCCATGTGACTTGTTTTCTCTCTGTGACTTTTGCAGATAAACCCTTATAATTCTTTCCCACATATCCACTTCACTAACACAGACATAGCCTTGCATTCAGAGCAGAGTGTAAAACCTGAAAAAATGAAGGGAGAAAGCAAGGCTAAGATTGAATTATGGAACATTTTTATCATTCAACAAGACGTACAGATAATGATGATGTGAGTAGCTGTCAAATGGTACTGAAATACTTTAATGCAGTTTATCTTTTGTAGCTAAAATATCCCCCTCATCCAAACTACTAATTGGCTTAGCAGTAATCAATCAAGAAGCATTTATTAGGTGTTTACTATATTCCAGACACTATGCTAACCTAAAGTGATATTTTAAAAAAGGCAAAAATGTAGTCCCTGCCTTAAAGGAGCTCACAGTCTAATGGGGGAGAATATGTAGAAAATTATATACGTATAATGCATAAATATATATGTGTATACACACACACACACACACACACACACACACACACACACAGAAGGTAAAGGGTAATCTCAGAAGGGAAGGAGTAACAGTTGGCAGGCCCAGAAAAAAGGATAGGGGTTTAAGCAGAGACTTTAGCATATATTTTATTAATGGGTGCTGCAAAAATTAATTGTACTCCAGCCCTTGAATTAATTGAATTCATGTGAATTAATGAGGTTATGCTATAGTACAATTCTCTGGATCATTAAAAACATGCAGTTATGCCTTTTCTTTTCATATTTTATTTATTTATATATTTATATAATCTATGTAAAACATCCTATGTAACAAATATTTAAAAGGAAAAAGGAGGAAAAACACATTCAACCAAACATAGAATGGTCATAGAATGACCATATATGATAGGCAGTGTTCCATCCCCATAATTTTCCACCTCTTCATCAAATACATGACTTTCTTGAGTTCTTCTCTGAGATAAAGTTTGATATAATACATAACATTCACTTTTAGCTTTTTGTTCTTCCAATTTTCATTGTTGTAGTAATTGTATCTGTTGTTTTGCTTGTATCTGGTTCTGTTTATATCATTCCACATCAGTATATATAAGTCATAGGCTAGGGGGCAAGGTCTAGACCTATAATTTCATTAGCATAAGGAACTGAATTAGTATTGGGAAACTCCCTCTGCCAATGCACATTGGCACCTCCTCTGCAGTTTGTAATCTTAGAGATTTGTCTATAGAGATTAAATGCCTTGCTTAAGGTTATATACAAGGGACTTGAACCCAGATCAGACTGGCTCTAAGGCTGGATCTTAACCCTTCATATTATTTCTTTGTTGTTGTTCAGTTGTTTTTCAATCATATCTGACTCTTCGTGACCCCATTTGGGGTTTTCTTGGCAAAGACACTGGAGTGGTTGGCCATTTCCTTCTCCAGCTCATTTTACAGATGAGGAAACTGGGGCAAACAGGGTTAAGTGACTTGCCCAGGGTTACACAGCTAGTGTCTGAGGCCAGATTTGAACTCATGAAGATAAGTCTTCCTGACTCCAAGCCTCTATTCACTGCATCACCTAGCTGCCCTTTATATTTTTTCTTACAATATGGTAATTTTTCATCACATCCACGTACCACAAGTTGTTTAGACATTTTCTAAGTACCTACTTTGTGGCTCTTCATTAACGTAAAAAGGGCTGTTCTGAATATTGTGGTATATATGGAACCTTTCTTTTCTTTTTCCTCCTTGGGGTATATGGCTAGCATTGAGATCTCTGGGTCAAAGGGCAGAAGCATTTTTAGTAACTTTTTTTTTTAGCATAAACACCAAGGTGTTTTGTAGCATGGCCAGACAAACTCACAACTGTACCATTATGTGCCTGTCTCCGTTGCTCACTATTTCCGTCCTTTGCCATCTTTGCCAATTTGTTGGCTGTGATATCCTTTCTTACATGCATGTTGTCTCTTCTAATAGGATATAAGCTCCCTAAGAGCAGCAACTATTTAATTTTTGTCTTTGTGGCCCCAGTGCCTAACACTGAAGCTGCCACTTAATAGATTCTTATTGATTAGTTGAGATAAAACTTCACATTTCTCCTATGTTTAGTGTTTTGGGGCAATGTTTCGTATAATTATGAACTATTTGGAATTATCTTAAGAACCATTTGTTGGCATCATCTGACCATGAATTAAAGCTTATGTATTTCTATTTATTCTGTATATTTGGATATCGACCACTTCTTTGAGGTAATTCATTCAGACATTCCATTCCTACCCCCAATTGGTAGTTTTCTTTATCCTAACTGCATGCGTTAATTTTATTCATGCAAAGGTTTTCCAATTGCATGTAATTAAAATCTATGTTGTCTTTTGTGATCTAATTTGGTTAAGGATTTCCCTGTCAGCCATATTTGTGAAATATTATTTCGTTCCCTTTTCATTTTTAGGCTACTGACAAGAAGAATGAAGAAGAAATAGTCCAAATTAGCAACAACCTCCTGTTCCGTTTTAGAGAAAGGGAGAAAGTAAAAACCTCAAACTCCCATGGATGTTGCCAACTCCTTGTCTGAGACTCCATCTAAAAAAATGTCAGTTAGTAAATTGAGATGATTATTACATTATTCAAGCCCCCAAAAGGGGGATTTTTTTTTTCTTTTTCAAAAACCAAATAAGTAAGATCCTTTTTGGTCTGAATTTTCCAGGTCATTCCTTCAGTTTTCAAGTTCGCTGAGTATAGACACTACCCCAAAACAGCTTTTAATTCTAACTGGGAACTGATTGAGAAAGAAGTAGAAAGGATCTGTTAAAAGGTATATTAGAAATGACTTGGCTTGTAAAGATGTCTGCTCTTTGCTCTCAGAACTTTTACTCTGATGCAGGGGGGGCAGCCCAAAAAGGAAAAATGTTTGAAACCATTTTCTTCTTGCTACACCAGATAATTAGAACATCATGTCTTCACAGCTCCAGATGTGCAGGGGCAGCAGTGGTGGGCCCTCCTTATAGAATGTATTTACTCTATGGACATCAATCACACGTACTGTTTATTTCGGACTTTAAATAAAGGCCTGCCAATCAACCTTAATTTCTTGACACCTATTCTCCAAGCCTCTGGCTGTCTTAACCTAACAAAAATAAAACCATTCACTCAAAAAGTACTTACTGTCTACTAGATGCATGGTACTGTGCTAGACACTGTGGGAGTTACAGGAGAAATTGAAGAGTCATAGATTTAGAGTTAGAAAACACTTTAGAGGTCATTTACTCCAACCTCCACATTTCACAAGTGAGGAAAGTGAAGCTTGGATAGATTAATTTTATTCTTTGTATTTCTTGCCCCCGTGCTTAGTGTAGTTCAATAAATGTTTTTTGATTGAGGTTTAACAGGTAGTTAGAATCAGGGGCAGAATTTAAACCCAGGTCCTTCAATTCCAGAGCAAATGCTCTTTACCTATGTGGGGAACCTATGGCCTCCAGGCCACATGTGGCCTTCTAGGTCCTCAGGTGTGGCCTTTTGATTGAGTCCAAGTTTTACAGAACAAATCCTTTATTAAGGGGATTTGTTCTGAGAAGTTTGGATTCAGTCAAAGGGTCGCACTTGAGGACCTAGAAGGCCACAGGTTCCGCACTCCTGACACCATAGGGAAGACATAATCCCTATCCTTTGGGACAGCATGTCATTAGCCCTTCTTGAGAACAAAGGACAAAAACAGCAACAGCCACAATCTAGTTGGGTATAATGTATTTAGAAATAATAGAACAGTATAAGGTTTTATAGTGAAGTTCATGAAAGGCAGCTTGGTGTAGGGGATAGAGAGCCAGTCTAAGAGTCCCAAAGACCTACATTCAAAGCTTAGCTCTGATAAATAGTGGCTGTGTAACTCCAGACAAGTTGCTAAAATGCTTATGACCTAGGCAACTCTCTAAGGATCTGAGTGACAGAGAAGTTCTGACTCCAGGCCCAGCACCCAGTTATCTATCCACTGCGCTGCCTAGTTGCCCAGAAGTCAGGAAGACCCTGGTTCAAATCTGGTGTCAGATACTTATGAGCTGTGTGACCCCGGGCAAGTCACTTAACCCTGGTTACCTCAGTTTCCTCATCTGTAAAATCAGCTGGAGGAAAAAATGGCAAACCACTCCAGTATCTTTGCCAATAAAATCCCAAATGGGGTCACCAAGAGTCAGACATGACTGGAAACGAGTGGACAAAAATTTATGTGGAGAAGGCAGTGGAAGAGTGGAATGGGGAAGGGTCAGGATGGGACTTTGTCTCAGGAAGTGGCACATGAGTCAAACTTTGAAGGAAAATAAGAGATGAGTAGAATATGCATTCTAAATGAGGGGAGGACAACCTTCACCACACACTTGAGATAGAACATGGAACGCTATGCAGCGGGATTGACAAATGGGCCAGTTTGGATGGAAGGCAGAGAGGATGAAGGAGAGTAATAAGCCAGGAGAGGTAGACTGGAGCCAGGTTATGAATGGCTTTAGAAGCCAAAAAGAGGAATTTGTATTTTATTGGGGAGGCAAGAATGAACACTGCAACTTCTTGAGTTCGGGAATGACATGGTCAGTTTAGGAAACTCAGTTTGGCAGCTGGGTGGAGGACAGATTAGAGAACAGAGAAGAGAAACTGGGCAATCATTTAAGAAGCTATTGCAGAGGGTCAGTCGAGGAGTAACAGGGGCCTGACTTAGGGTGGTGGCCATGTGAGTGAAGAGGAGGGTATTGATGTAAACTGGACTGTGAAAGTAGAATTGACAAGGTTTAACAGCTGATTGTTTGTCAGGGATGAGAGAAAAGATAGAATTGAGGCTGACTGACATTTCAGACCTATGGAAGAGTTGTGGTATTTATAACAGAAACAGGGGAGTTAGGAAGCAGGGGCATTTGGAGAAAACATGGAGTTCTTTTTGAGTTTGAGATGCCTATGGATATTCAGTTGGAGGTATCCAATAGGCAGTTGAGGATCTTCTTCCCACCTGGACCAGCACCCTCAATGGTGGAATTGGATGTTTCCATTCTGAAGCACCAAAATCCATGCTCCTCATCCCTGAGGAAGTGAACCCTTTCATATCCAGAACTCCCTCACTAGGGCCCAGCCTTCTTAATCAGTGAAATACGACCTGACTCATTTAGAGCATTACATCTGGATGACACTAGACCTTAGAGCAGGTATCTACTTCATGTCTCATCCAACTGTCTGTCTGCCCAGGCCATCTGCCTGCCACCATGCATGTACACCATACCTCCATCTCAAATCCTTGCCTTTTCCTGGTCCACTGCTAGCTTGTCTTGTTAAAGTTAGAAAAAATTTGTGCAAAAAGAAAAAAAAATGAGATTGGCATATGAATGTAAGGAATATTTTTGTGCCATTAAAATGAAGACTACTATGGGTTTGGAGAAACCTGGGTAGACTTACATGACCTGATACAGAGTGAAATGAACAAAACCGGAGAATAATTTATAGGATGACCCCCATCATGTAAAAGAAAACAACTTTGAAAGATTTCAGCAATCTGTTCGATGTAGTAATCAATCATCAGGAGGCTGTTTGATGAACCCCACTTCCCACCCACCCACTTCTTGGCACCATTTTGATATGCTTTGCTTGACTGAACTTATTTGTTCCAAAGGAGACCTTTGGAGAAGGGAGGAGGGAAGTTTGTGGGTAGGGATAAAGAAGCAAAGGAAAAAAGGAAGAAAAAAAAGAAAAATATCAACAAAGCATTTTTTTAAGTGCACAAAAGAAGACAAAAACTTCAGAAGGAGACAAAAAAAGGCAATTTTATTATTACCATGCTAATTATAATATGTAATTTAAAATAAATGGTACACAAAAAGTTCATAGTGTATACATAGTACTTTTTTTTCTTTTAGATATTAAAATGTTCACTAATATTCATTAAACTCATGATTAGAAGAACAATTTTAAAAACTGATGGAGGAAATTTCATGTGGCTCTAATCTACCTTTCCTATCCTATATCACAATGTTCCCCTTCATGTACGCTGGTTTCGGTCAAACTGGGCTACTAGTCATTCCTTGATCTCATCCTGTCCTCTGTCTCAAGTGAAGAATGTTATTCTTAGGGGCAGCTAGGTGTGCACAGTGGATAGAGAACGGACCCTGCAGTTAGGAAGACCTTAGTTCAAATCTGGTCTCAGACCAGACCAGACACTTGACACTTACTAGCTGTGTGATCCTGGACAAATCACTTAACCCCAATTGCCTTGCCAAAAAAAAAAAAATGTTATTCTTCATGCCTATACTGGATTCCTCTTGCATTTCTGCCTGGTGAAATATGACCTGTTCTCCAAAGCCAAGCTCAGATGCCACCTTGTCCATGAAGTTTCTTTGGATTCCTTCAACTAAATTACAATTTTTCTATGTTTATCCTAATCTTTTTCTAGATAACAAGCCCCTCGAGAGCAGAATTGTAACATTACACATATTTAATCAGTTGTCAGATTTTGTCCATTCTTTCTGCATGACATTTCTCCATTAACTCCCTTTCTCTATGCTTGCTTAGGTAACATTCTAGCTCAAGCCCTCATCAGTTCTTGCCTAGATTATAACAATATCCTCCTAGGTGGTCTAGCTGTCTCCCCAACTCCAAATTAAATTGCTCACTGCCGAAGTGATTTTTCTAAAGCCTCTGTCTGACCACATGACTCCCCTACTCAATAAACTTGAATGGCTCCCTATTGCCTCTAGGATCAAAAATGAACTCTGCTTAGCATATAAAGTTCTTCCCCACCTAGTTGCTTCCTACCTTTCCAGTCTTCTTACACAATATTCCTCTTTATGTAATCTACAACCTAGTCATACTGGCCTACTCATTGCTCCTTAAACATAGGATTCTACCTCCCATCTCTGTATCTTTGCCCAGGCTGTTTGCCCCCTATGCCTGGAATGTTCTCCTTCCTTATTTCTGCCTCTTAGAATCCCTGGATTTTTTCAAGACTAAGAGCAGCTGTCACCTTCCAGGTGCTACTGCCTCTCTTTGTAAGATTACCTTCCATTGATTAGGTATGTATCTTGTATAGAACAATTCACCTACATCTCGCTTCTCTCAGCAGAATGTAAAGTCCTTCAATGACAAGGATTGTTTTTGCTTTTCCTTTATATACCCAGAACTTGGCACAGTGCCTAGAACGTAGTATGCTCTTAATAAAATTTTTTGATTGATTTTTTAAAAAAATCTTTCTATGCCCAGGTCCTAGAGTACCTTAGCCATAATGAGTTAATGTGTTAAATGAGGTGAGTGTGCTGTGGTGTGTCCTCATTTCTCCAGATAATGCATTAGCTCTCCACTCATTGTGCAGGTACAGGAACAGTTCAAAAACCAAAGAATAGCAAAAATGCACTCTATAGAAACATTGAAGACATTGCAAACCAGTGAACACCAGCTTTCTAATTTGATAGGATTTTGCTACATGAGTCATACTCTTTTCAAATTTAAATCAAAATGAGCCGTTCTGGTAGAATATTTAATTTTCTATGTAGATCAAGCAAAGGTAGGAGTGAGGAGAGGAGTGGATTTAACCTGGGAGAGTTTTCTTAGAAAAATCTCCACGACACAGGAAAAAAGAACGAGCAAACGGTGCTCTGCTCCAATTGGAGGGAACAGCACTTTCAGCTTTCCCAGCTTCAGAAGTGTCACTGGAAACGAGGCATGAGGAAGATCAAATCGAATGTTTTTGGCACAATGAAAACCAACGATTCTGTCCAAAAAAGTTTACATGGAAAAGAAATAGCATTGGCCATGACTTTATTTGAAATCCGTGCCTGCATTAACATCTGGGCAGCCAAAGCACATGAAATGATAAATTTGTGAGTAAGTAAATGGACTGAGGGTAAAAAGCAAAATATGGAACTAAATATTTTGAGGAAGCAAATGTTCCTTCAATAGCTTTCCTGAAAAAACAAAACAAAACCAAAAAAGAAATAACAACCCAAAACAAATCTCATAACCTGACACAGTTTGACTACATTTGAAGCCTCTGAAAATGAATTGGATTTTCCTGAAAGCATAGGATACTCACAGAATCCATGAAGAGAAAAGGAGAGAACTTCCTGTATTTCTCTTCCCATGAGGTTGGGCCATGATGAGGTCCACAACACAACTGCCATTCGGGAGTAAAAGTATCTGGTCACACATGGCATCATTTGAACTAAAATTGTAAATATGGGAGAAAACACATTCTCCAAGGAGAACCATCTAGCAAATAGTCTGTTCCTTGTGGCTTGCCATCACGATTAGCTTTTATTTTATTTATGTTTAGTTTTCAATATTCACCTCCACAAGTCTTTGAGTTCCAAATTTCTCCCCCCACCCCAAGATGGCATGCATTCTGAATACCCCTTCCCTTGGTCTGCCTTCTCTTCTCTCTCTCCCCCCTCCCTTCTCTTATCCCCTTCCCCTTCTATTTTCCTGTAGAGCAGGATAGACTTCTGTACCCCATTTCCTGTATTTTTTATTTCCCAGTTGCATGTGAAAACATTTTTTTTTTAAAACGCATCACTATTAGCTTAATTAAATAATGACCTAATTTAACCTCATCTAGCACTGTTCTGGCCACACACTGTGTGGGATGGGAAATTGGTGTAACATAAAGGTCCCTGCACTCAGGAAATTTTTATTTCAGTGAAGGAGACAAAATGAACACACCTCTAAGAATCAGTGAATGGGACATGACAGAAGACATCATATAGATAATTGTATTATATTTTGACATTAGAGAGAGGCCGTGTAGGTGTAGCAGCTAGGCAGCTGGCATTGATGTTAGGAAGACCTGGGTTCAGGTGCTGCCTCTGACACATGGGTTGTGTGATACTGGGCAAGCCACTTAGACCCTCAGTGCCCTCAGGAGGCTCTCAAAGACCAAGTTACCAAAAAAAAATTGTAAGTTTGCATTATTTATTAGAGGAAGTTCCCTTGCCTGGAGCTCCCTCCACTTGGTGACATCACAATCTGACAAAAACAAACAAGCAAAAAACAATAACTCAACCTGACAGCAAAGAATTCAGAGAAGAAAGTGCAGGTGGAGACAGTGGGGAGATGGGACTAGCTTTGAAAGGATGGTCGAGGTAATAGGAGGCAGCACCTTACTCTGACTCTCTTTTAACTCAGCAAGCTCCTGAGTAGATGAAGCCTGAAGCCTAGGGAGCACTATTTACGTGTGTGTTTGTCTTTTTTTCTTCTAGATCAGGGGTGGGGAACCTGGGGCCTCTAGGCCACATGTGGCCCTTTGGATTCAGTCAAAGGCCTCACTTGAGGATCTAGAGAGCCACGTGTGGCTTGCAGGCCGCAGGTTCCCCAGCCCTGGATGTACAATGTTAACAAGCTATAATTCACAAGCTAGCGCCTTATTATTAGCCCCTGCATTTGGCCATGCAGAAAAGGAAAGGCAGTGAAGCAATCAGGGGCCTTCTTGACAAGATGTAGATGACGCAGAAGAATGGAGACTAAAGAGGGGTGGACAGAAGCTTGTAAAGCACAAAGAGAGTGTCAGGCCTGGACACTCACAACAGTGAGAAAACGGAATAGCTGCTGGACAAACCTGACAGCTTTGGCTTGGCTCTGTCTCCTTAATCTCCAAGCCTTTTGGAAAAGTTTGGTCAGGCTGTCAACTTGATTTACAAGGTAGAACATACATGTTTCCTCCATGATGTTCTACATAGGGTGTCATTGAGAACGTTCTACATTGTGCCTGCCATGGCTCAGGTTTCTTCTTCAGTTTTACCTAAATGGGCATCATCTCTATCTGACTGAAGTAGGGATATGATGTGATGTCAGACAGAAAAGTGTTCCAACATGCAGATGGTGGGCATGCGTGTGCGCGCGTGCACACACACACACACACACACACACACACACACACACACGCCCAGCCAGAATGGAGCATTTGTGGGTTAGTGAGGACAAGAAGTATGGGAAAAGTCAAGGGAATTTGAGCTCTGCAGTGCCCTGTATTTGGCAAAATGCCTCACACTGTTTTTCTAATTTGGGGGTTCAGCCACCCTCCCCAAATGTTTTGCTAAGTGCTTTGTCCATTTCAACTTACATTTATTAGGAGAGAAATTTAAGCTGTATGATGCCAATTCACACTTAACTTTTCAACCTAATTACCTTGACAGAACTCTTTGCTGTCTTTATTCAAGGCTCCCTTTAGGCTATGGTTTTATTCTTCCGTTTGGATCAAACAAGAGATATTTCAGATTCAATTGGAAAGCCATAATTTGGAGATCCCCCAAACTGGGGGGAAAATATGTTCTCTTTGAGTCTGACAGGGTTGAAGAGTCCTTCTTCCCATGTACATGTTATGTTTCTTTTCACAAGAATTGAATAAAGAGAGACTTTTCATGAATACAGAGAGGCAGTTCTCAAACTTTTGGTCTCAGGACCCCTTGATACTCTTAAAAATGATTGAAGACGCCAAAGAGCTTTTGTTTATGTGGGTTGTATCTGTCAGCATTTACCATAATATAAATTAAAACTGATAACTTTAAATTACTTATTTATTCATTCATTTAAAACAACCATAACAAATCCATTGTGTGTCAATATAAATAAAATATTATTTATGAAATACAAGGATGACTTTTTGCCATTGCCAACAGTTAATGTAGCCTTCTCAGTACCTAATGTATTCTCATAAATGAAATCTATTTTCCAAAGGCAAAAAAATTAGTGAGAAGAGTGTACTTGTTTTACACTCTTTTGCAAATCTCTTTTATGTCTGACATAATGGAAGACAGATGGATGCTTATATCTGCTTCTGCATTCAATCTGTTGATGATGTGTTGTTTTGGTTGAAATACATGCAGAAAGCCTGGCCTCATCCAGGTATGTAGTTGGAATGAAGAAGAGTATTTTAATAGGTAAATAATCTCTTGGCATTATTATGAAAATAGTTTTGACCTTGTGGACCCCCCTAAAACTGGGAGAACCCCCCAATCCACAAACCACACTTTGTAAACTATTGGGTGTAGATTAATCAGACAACGGGTATTGGATCAGTCTCTCCTCAGAGGAGCTATTTTGATGGTGCTTCTCAACACATCATCACACCTTTTGCCCAGATTATTATTATTTACATTAAGAAAGGGAATGAAGGGAGGTTTAAGCCCATGGCACACAGTGCCACATGGCTCTCTGTCATAACCATGGGCCAAAGATGTTTCACAATGAAGCATATTGTTGAGCACCAGCACTGGAGCGTTGGACCAGTCCATAGCCTGATGTCTGCTTAACGAATGCAGGCTAAAGTTGCTGAGTATCCGAACAGTCTTATTTATGAAGCAGAGAGTGTTTCATAAGCCACATCCGCAGAGTCAAGAACATACCTGCTTGCATTGGGTTTATTTCCCCATAAATTTGGCCCTAGATTAAAGGACCATGTGACACAAACACTTTTTGCTTCATGGGTATATTCCTGTATAAAATCTCATGTTTTCACAAGACTCCACTTATTTGATCAGGGGTAATTTTTCTGCCATTGCCAACAGCTAGCGTAGCCTTCTCAGTGTCCAATTCAGCCAACATTTACAAAAGTCCAAGTGAGAAACCTGTTGTCGGGAAATTCCAATAAATGAAAAAGGTGCCATTTCTATAATGAAGTCATCCCTTTGCCAGAAGAAACCTGCTCCAAAGTGGAGGTGAATGTGCATCCTGCTTCTTTGGCTCTCGAGACTTCGACGGAGTGCTCCAAAATAGACTCATGGGAATGTTAAGTGTCCCACAAATCCTGGCTGCACCTACACCACGTAGAGCTCTCTGTGTGTGTGTGTGTGTGTGTGTGTGTGTGTACGGGTGTGTGTAGGGATGGGGTTGCTGTTATCTGGTCATCTGACCAACCTAGTGAGAGTTTGAGGTTTTTATTTTATTCTTCTTCTTGATAGCATTTATCCAGTTTGGCTATCTATATTAATGCAAATATCTGCATAATTGTCATTCAGTGACACAACATTATATAGACATAGCCATTGTTTACCAGATTGCTAAGAAATCCAACTCTACAATAAAATTCCCACTATCTTGGTTCAAAAGACCCAGCCGGCCACAATATTTAGAAGCTGTTCCTTAAGGAAGTGGCCTAACAAAATGGCTAACAAAACCTTAGCTTATGATTCACAAAATTTAGAACTGGAAGGGCTATTAGAGGCCGTAGAGTCCAACATCCCTATTTCACAGATAAGAAAATCGAGACACAGAAAAGTTAACTTGTCCAGGGTTAATCAGTTATTCAGTGTCTGCCTGAGCCACATCTTCTGGACTCCAGGTCCAATGCGCAATCTGTTATGTCATGCTGCTTCTATCACAGCACTTGCTTACAGATAGCAGTTCTGGTAATGGTTGGCATGGACAAATAAAGACAGCCAAGTCTATACAAGGATTATAGCCAAGGAATATTGTACTCATTCATGCGTCTTTCCTCTTTGTGGTCCTCTCTTCAACCTTAGTTTTGAGAGAGGAAAAGTAAATGAAGAGAATTGCCGTCTGTCCAATTCCCCTCTCTTACTTTCCCCCCATTAGCTACAGATACAACTGTCCCATAGGAAAGCTGCTGGTGGTTGATGGTGGGGGAGGTACTAGTGATGTAGCACTTAAGGTAGAGGTGAGGTGAGAGGTGTTGTCTGGGACCCAGGTAAGTAGACTTTCCTTCTGTAGGAATTATTTCTTTTCATGAAGAGTGAGAAAGGTAATAGACTCAGCCTAGGGCAGGTAGGAGAAAGGCTATCTGGTGTAAAGAGCAAAAAGCTAGATTTGGAAACCAAGACCCCACCTTAGACTTTCAATAGTTGTATGACCATAGGCAAGTCATTTAATCTCTCTATGCCTCAGTTTTCTCAACTGAAAAATGGGGATGCTACTAGTAGCACCTACCTCACAAAATTGACATAATATGTATAGGCATATATTACATATACATATAAATATTATATGTGCTTTTCAAATTTTAAAGCTATATAAATGTAATATTAAGTCTATTTAAATATCTTGTTATTATATTAAGGGTTTTGCAAACCTTAAAGCACTACGTAAATGTCAATTATTATTATTGTTAAGCTATCCATCAGAACAGATGAATGGATAGATGGATAAATGTATGGATGTATGGATGTACGTATGGATGAAAAAGCCTTTATTAAGTACTTACCTATACCAGACGCTGATAACAAATTCATTCAGATAAAGTTAAAGGTATTTGAGTCACATTCCCAATCTTTTGAGGATAGTGTTACCATAATCGTAGTTCACTCTTATATAATATTTTACAGTTTACAAAATGTACAACAACCCCATTCAAAGGGCAATGAAAATATTACTCCCATTTTCTTCAATGGTGTCTAACTTTTCATGACCTCATTTGGGGTTTTCTTGGCAAAGATACTCGAATGGTTTGCCGTTTCCTTCTCCAGCTCATTTGACAGGTGAGGAAATTGAGGCAAACAGGGTTGAATGACTTGCCCAGGGTCAAATAGCTAGGAAACGTCTGAGGTCAGATTTGAACTCAGGGAGATAAGTCTTTCTTATTCCAAGTCTGGCGCTCTATCCACTCCCATCACACAGACGAGGGAACTGAAAATCAGAGAGGTAAAAGGGCTTGCTGGCAGTCACTTAGCTACTTAATGTCAGAGCCAGGACTTCAAAAAATCTGGACTTTTTGATGCTAAGTGCAGTGTCCTTCCTTTCACACACAATATTGGGGGGAAGTAGTTATTATATCCCATAAACAATCTCCAGATATTAAGGCCCAGCAACCTGATGTGCTGGATAGAATGCTATTTTAAGCCTCAGTGGCAATTCTTATGCTCTTGGATGTAATAATCAGAAGTGGAGTACCTTCCTACCTGGGAATCCTGTAGGACCAAATCATAGGACCAAAGACTTCAAAGACCATCCAGTCTAGTTCCTTCAGTTTAACAGATGAGGAAATTGAGACCCCCAGGATAGGTTACCAGAACTAGGATTTGAACACAGATTCTCTGATTCCAAATTCAGCCCTCTTTCCAACGTACCACTTGACTCAAACAATTGCTGCCTACGGATATCCCTTTAGAGATGAAACCCAAAGGCCTAGCTTCTAACCAAATGAGTTAGCTAGGCAGAGAAGCTTACCACCCTGACTCTACACCACTGGAACAGATGTGGGTGATCATGAGCCAGGGTATCCTGGCAGTGCAGTCAGCAGCAGAAATGCTGACGCTAAGGGCAGGTGGCACATCCCGAGAGTAGAGAGCCCCAAATGTAAAGGAAAGCATACCCAGGAAGCCCATTGCTGCGTGGGCTTGGAAAATTCTCCCTGGAGCAGACAAGTGCATGACCTAGAAAGGGAAATCATTTTTCTCCTAGAGAAAATAGTCTGGTGAAGTTCTCCTAAAAAAAAATAACATGAACATTTCAGGAATCCCAGAGAACAGTGGAAGCTCTAATGTGGTGAAATTCTTCATGTCTTGGGTATTGGAGGGTTTGGATTTCTTAGTGAAGGCAAGGAAAGTGAAAACTGATTATGTCAATAGAGTCCAGCTCCTTCAACTCCAGCTGCAAAGTGACTCACATCAATTGTCAGAGGGGTCTCCTGAAGCAAATTGAAACCGTAATTTACACAAGTGAGAAGAAAGTTCTATCACTTTACGATGATTAGTATTTTTCCACGGAAAATGAAGAAATTTTTGCCCTTGTGAAATTTCCTATATTTAAAAATTGGAATTGCTAACATTAATGATTAAATAATAGTCTCTTTCTTCTTTTCTGTCTCCTCATATGTATACATTCTTGCCCACTTCTTTCCTCCCCTCCCCCAACCTCCAGTAGACTATAAGCTCCTCAAAGGCAGAAATTTGTGTATGTGTTGTATTCCCAGAGCCTAGCACTGTGTTTAGCTCAGAGAACATATTGAATAAATGCTTATTGAGTTGGAGATATTCTGCCCTTCTCTCCCATCTTATATTTTTTTAAATTTTAAAATTAGTTTATTTATTTTTTAGTTTTCAACATTCACTTCCATAAGCTTTTGAGTTTTAAATTTTCTCCACCTCCCTTCCCTTCCCCTCCCCAAGATCATATGCAATCTGATATAGGCTCTACATATACATTCTTATTAAACATATTTTCACATTAGTCATGTTGTAACGAATGGGAGGAACCACAAGAAAGAAGAAAGAAAACACACAATGCTGCTGTTACTGTGTGCAGTGTTCTCCTGATTCTGCTCACTTCACTCATTATCAGTTCATGTAAGTCTTTCCAGGTTTTTCTGAAATCCACCTGCTCATCACTTCTTATAGCACAATAGTATTCCATTACATTCATATTCCGCAGTTGATGGACATCTCCTCAATTTCCAATGCTTGCCCACCACAAAAAGAACTGCTATTAATATTTTTATACATGTGGGTCCTTTTCCCATTTGTATTATCTCTTTGGGATACAACCCTAAAAGTGGTATTATTGGGTCAAAGGTTATTAACATCTTTATAGCCCTTTGGGCATAGTTCCAAATTACTCTCCAGAATGGTTGGATCAGTTCACAACTCCACCAACAATATACTAGTGTTCCATTTTCCCACATGTTTTCCAGCATTTATCATTTTCCTGTTTTGTCATATTAGCCAATCTGATATGCATGACCTGGTACCTAAAAGTTGTTTTAATTTGCATTTCTCTAATCAATAGTGATTTAGAGCATTTTTTCATATGATTATAGATAGCTTTAATTTCTCCATCTGAAGATTGCCTATTCATATCCTTTGACCATTTATCAATTGGGGAGTGACTTGTATTCTTATAAATTTGATTCAGTTCTCTATATATTTTAGAAATGAGGCCTTTATCAGAGACACTGGTTATAAAAATTCTTTCTCAATTTTCTGCTTTCCTCCTAATCTTGGTTGCATTGGCTTTGTTTGTGCAAAAACTTTTCAATTTAATGTAATCAAAATTATCCATTTTGCATTTCATAATCTCTTGTTTGTTAATAAATTCTTCCATTCTCCATAAATCTGATAGGTAAACTATTCCTTGTTCTCCCAGTTTGCTTATAATATCAGCCTTTATATCTAAATCATGTACCTGTTTTGACTTTACTTTGGTATGTGGTATAAGATGTTGGTCTATGTCCAGTTTCTGCCATACTGTTTTCCAGTTTTCTCAGCAGTTTTTGTCAAATAGTGAGTTCTTATCCCAGAAGCTGGGGTCTTTGGGTTTATCAAATAATAGATTACTATAGCCATTGATTATCCCACCTCATATTTTAAGGAAAGTAATTCACTTCCTTTAACTTTTAGGTCTTTTATTGTGCTAATTTTCTTTAGATTTTTTTTCTATGTGTGTGTGAAATTCTCTACTATTTTATCTTAAAGTTTGTCTATTTTGTTCAATGATACCTTGAATTGTTTAGAAAAAAAAGAAAGCATAGTCCTTTTTTTAAAGATCTGGAAAGAACTGAGAGTTACTAGGTTGGCTTAAAGGATAATTGTAAGCCTTTCTATACAAAGTAGCTCCTACACAAATGATGAACTTCAAAAGTGGGGCTGTGGTTGTATGGTTGTCACAATAACTTAAAAAATAGAAAATAACAGAAAAAACTATGAAATTTTTAGGAGAACTTTAGAAAATTACTAATCATGACTTTTCTCCATTTCTGATTGAAAGAAAAAAGGAATGCTTCAACCATAGAGAGAATAGTAAGTGTGTACTAATCACTAGCTATGAACAGCAGGAAGACTCTAAATGAGGCTTAAAGCATTTAGCACCAGAATGGAAGGATAGTTGAAAATTTCTTCTTTATCTAAAAAGAATGGCAATTAGGATGTAGTGATAAATAACAGTCCAAATTTCGTTTGTATCTAGGTACATTTTTCAAATTCACTCTCAATTGTGTATTGTTATGTATAAATAAAAATTAGAGGTTAATTATGTTATTTTAATAATAGGTAAGTTATAATTGCATAATTTGTTGGATATTGTGCTCTTGGAAACAAATTATACTGAAATACTGTCATCAAAATATTTTAAAAATACGTTCATGGATCTCAAATTAAGAACCTGAATAAAGAGTTAATGGACACTCATCATTAGGCACAGGAAAATAAATATCTAGTCCCCAGTAAAGGCTCATTTTCACATAGGTGACATGATTGATGGAGAAGATCACATCTCATTTGGTTCAGTTAAGACCCTACCATGTAACAGGTGGTCAGCTAGGTGGTACCATCGATAGAGTACTGGATCTAGAGTCAAGGAGACTCATCTTCATGAGAAAAAAACCCAGCACTGTCTTGTCCTTAAGGAGTCTGTAACAACCCCATACATTGAGATGACAAAGTCTGGCTTAATTCAAGCAAAAATTCAGCAAGTTTGCCCTCTCAGTTTAGGGGTTTAGAAGGTAGTGGTTTGTTGGTATTCTGTTCCTATTGTGAATCTCATAAGTAAGAAAGTAGGAAAAATGCTGAACTTTAAATATTTAAATTGTCTCCTCTGGCTCTGATCTAGGGCTGCACTGGAAATGAAAGATGCCTAGGTTCACACTTAAAAAGATTGACAATCCTATCAACTTTCTATATCAAAGATATTCTTTCAGAAAATAAACTCTTAAAACATATAGTTTGCCTAAAAACGAAGGACATGGGGACAAGGATTTATTAAGTGCCTGTTAGATGCTAGACATTGAGCTAAGCATTTTACAATTATTTTATTTGATCCTCACAACAATCTCCTGGAAGGTAGGTGCGATCGTGACCTTCACTTTACAGTCGAGGAAACTAAAGCAGACAGAGATTAAGTGACTTGCTCAGGGTTACACAGCTAGTAAATATCTGAGCTAAATTTGAACCCAGGGCTTACTGTCTCCAGGCCAGCACTTTATCTACTGTGCCACAAGCTACCTGAACAAAGATTATTGTATTGTCCATTACAGATAATGCATTTTCATGGCTGAAGATTCAACTTTAAGTCCCATCAAAGGTTACTATATTTTCCATTATAGATAATGCACCTTTGTGGTAGAAGATTCAGCTTTAAGTCTTATCATGTTAACAGGTAAAAGGCACTGATAAAATGCATCCTGGGCCAACTAATGAAGACCAACTGAGCATACAGCCTCAACCTGCTCCAAGATTGTCCTGGATATAAATTGCTGCTGATTTTTTTTTATCCCACTATAGACACTGTAGACATCTCAAACTCAACTATGCAAGAAGACCAAACTCATTATTTTTTTCTCCCAAACTCACTTCTATTCCTAACCTCTCTATTTTTGTCAAGGATATCACCATATTTCTAGTCACCTAGAACTGCATAAAGATTGATTTCCTTTGTTGTTGGTTCTGGTAGGGGAACCTGTGGCCTTGAGGCCATATCTGGTCTTCTAGGTCCTTGGGTGTGGCCTTTTGACTGAGAACAAGTTTTGCAGAAAAAATCCTTTTATTAAGGGGATTTGTTCTGTGAAGTTTGGATTTAGTCAAAGGGCCTCACTGGAGGACACAGAGTTCCACATGTGGCATTGAGGCTACAGGTTTCCCACCTCTTCAAATCAGATTGTGAATATAAACTTAGATTCAGGCTTCTTAAACTTTTTCCCCTCAGCACCCCTTTTGACATTTCTGGCAGCCTTCCTTGGTGTTCCGTGGCCTGAGGGCATGCACAGTGCAAAGTTCGCATGATTTGTGTTCAGAACCAAGGCTGCAGTGAAGTTGCATTGCATGATGCAACATGGGCAAGTACTGCCAGAAACACCTAGGAGTCATTACAAATTTGACTTTTAATTAATTTTGGTTCTTGCACATTCAGAAACCTTTTACTCTTGCCAAATTTTTCATGACCTCATCTAGGGTTGTGACCACAGTTTAAGAAGTGCTGAAATAGAGGATAGCAAAATACAGCTCATGATTATCAGAGACTTATAAAAAAGGCAATTGATGGCTCTGCTCTAATTCTCTACTTGGAACTTCCCTTTTCAATCACTTATCCCACACACTCATGGGATACAATCACTAAATTCACTATGGTCACATAGTTTATTAGATATAGTAAAAATTAGAGGATGATTTTCAAGGTTCCCCACATAGGAAGTTTCTGCCTATCTATCTCCCAACACTTGGCCCCTGTAGGTCATGAGAAGGCTTAAGGGAGGGGTTGGTATCCTGAACTCTGCCTCGGTGTTGGGATCGTAAACATAAAGTGCTTGAATCTGGGTCCCTGGTTTCAGGTCCAGACTAGAACAGAGAAAATAAGCAGAATGTGGGACAAAGAACAGTTTTCCTCACCTTCTCACCAAATCAGAGGATTTTTAAAAGCTGCCACTTTCTGGATACTATTTCCTTCTGACTTCCTAATGCCGGTTTCTTTTTGCCTCACTTTCTGGCCTAGTCTCACCTCTATGTGCTATCACCCAGTTACTGAAGAGAAAGCCACAGACTGTTGTCTCCATCAACTCAGGGTTCAGCTCCCAAATCCCATTGCTTCTTTCTTACAGAAAAGACAAGAAAACCCCAGTTAAGCTGTCATCTATCCAAGGGCAGGCTGGTAAATGTTTAACAAGCGGCTTACCAGGAAAAAAAATGTAAAAACAACCTACTTTTAAGCTCCTTCTGCATTATTCCATCACTTTTTTTAAGTCTAGACAATCAACGAAGCAATAAATCAAGCCCTGATTTGATTAATATTTGCCAATTTCCCAGGTGTAAATACTCACACTAAAAATGTAACAGTCAGCTCTCCCAGGCCTCTTCAAGCTGGCTTTATATCCCTGAACCCTGAGAAAAATGGCCAGGACAACAGAAGAGGAAATAAATTGTAGAAATATGTACATTTGTATTTACAGCCCACAACTTTCCAGTGTCTCACCAATCACTTTTCCCTTGGGAATTTCAGGGCTTAGGGTGAGAGAGGGAAGCATGTGCCCTCTGCTCCCAATGAGGGAGAAATGCCATTGTTGAAACTCCTGCTACATATGCTTTCTTTTCTTAAAACCAGTTAAAATGGAACTTATGCACCATGGGCTGAGTGATGTCTGGACCAGAATCTACTGGGTTGTGTGTTCTTTGTTAGCTGGACATTGGGTCTCTTCAGCCAGTCAGACAGTAAGCTCCCAGAGGACAAAGGCTGTGTCTTTTACTTTTTCTGGTTTCCCACAGAGTCTGAAGAAATACTCAATAATTTTTTATTCAATTAAGTGAAATTAAATTTCAATAGCCCAGTGAAGTCACAAAGAGGTGGACACAACTGAAAAATGACTGAACAGCAATGCATCCAACATGAAGGGAATTAGTATGTCTAGTTGGAGGGAAGAAGGTGTGGTGGAGGAAACCCTGTAGAAGGAGGTCAGGAGACCCAGGTTCTGTTCCCAGCCTGATCTTGCACAAATCACTTCAGTTTTGTCCTTGATCGAATGATAGAGATGGACCAAATGACCTTTCTTTAGCTCCAATAGTCTGTGATTCTAATGAGAGGTAGTTGGTCTGGTACAGTGGCTAAAGGGCTAGATTTGGAGTAAGGAACAGCTGAGTTCAAATTCATCTTCAGACTCTTACTAGCTGTGCAACCCTGATCAAGTCACTTCATCACTCTCTGCCTCAGTTTCCTCTACTGTAAAATGGGGATTATAATAGCACTTACCTCCCAGGGTCATTGTGAGGATCAAATGAGATAATATTTGTAAAGTTTTTATCGCAGTCTATGTGTTTCTTTTCTAACTGAGATGGGGGAAAAAGGGATCTTCTAGCAAACCTTTGTAAAAATCATTTGCACTTATTCTTAATATGTGGATGTTTTCAGACACTAGGAAATGAAAGTTTCTCCCCTATAGTTAAGGAATGAATTGCCTTCATGTTGTGGCCTGAAACACAGTGGAGCTGCTAATTCATTTTTTACTGAAAGCTGCTAAAACACAGCCAACCATTATCAAACAACAAGAAAGAGAAAG
The DNA here is from genome assembly GCF_003287225.1 of Phascolarctos cinereus. Classification (NCBI taxonomy): domain Eukaryota; kingdom Metazoa; phylum Chordata; class Mammalia; order Diprotodontia; family Phascolarctidae; genus Phascolarctos; species Phascolarctos cinereus. The sequence continues at coordinate 394,966,833 of NW_027555847.1, read as the reverse complement.
CCTAAGCAAATTGGGAGGCAAATGATTTCAAATGAAGTTGAAATTTAAAACAAACAGTTGGTACTTGGAACTCCCAGGGGCAACTAGGTGGAACAGTGATTAGAGTGCCAGGCCTGGAGTCTGGAACACTCTTCTTCCTGAGTTCAAATCTGGCCTCAGACACTTCCAAGCTGTGTGACCTTGGATAAGTCATTTAACCCTGTTTGTCTCAGTTTCTTCATCTGTAAAATGAGCTGGAGAAGGAAGTGGCAAACCACTTCAGTATCTCTGCCAAGAAAACTCCAAACAGGGTCATGAAGAGTTGGAAACAATTGAAAAATGACTGAACAGCAACAGCATCACCTGGTAACACCCTTATAAAACCAACCCAGATTGCTGGCAAAGAATAATAAGAGATATAAGAGATTGCTTCAGGGTTGAAGCGATGGAGGCTAGGATGAATTTGAAGAGTCTGGGTGAGACAGGATTGTTACAAGCTGACCATTTATAAAGGATGTTAAAGTTTACAAAATAATTCCTGCACATTATCCCACTGGATTCCTACTCTATAATATATATGGTAGGTACTATAATATATATGGTAGGTGTTATCATCCCAATTTTAGTGATGAGGAAACTCAAGGTCAGCAAGCATAAGTGATTCACCCATGGTTCCACAGTATACATGACAGGTCTTTCCTGAATATAGGTCTAGTCTATTCTCTACAATATATCAGGAAGTTAAAGGTTTTAATGAATATCAGAGTGAGTCATCTGTGCCTACAGAATGCTGACCCATTCCTTGGCACCCTGAATTCTCAGGTCCCTCATCAGTAAAATGAGAGTGTTGGACTCAGTCAGTTCCCTTTCAGTCCTAAACCCTAGGGTGGTATGATAATGCTGGATAGCCAAGGGGAACAACTTATCAGAAGTACAGCAATGTAAATATTGGGACATTAAGTTTGATAGAGAGATGAGATGAGAAGAGGTGTTTGGGATCATAGGGTCATAGATTTAGAACTTGAGGGGATCTTTGAAGCCATTTCATCCATGCCCCTCATTTTACAGATGAGAAAAATAAGGGTCCAAAGAGGTTTCCCAAGGTCACGTAGCTAGTGTCTGAATCCAGATGTTCTTAGCTTAAAGTCCATCACTGTACCCAATAGACTACATTGCATATATCATTAAGTATATTAGCCCTATGGTGAAGAGTAGCCCAGGCCTCTTCAAGCTGGCATAGAAATAGTTGAACCTAGTTTTTTGTTGTTATTGGTGTTTTTTTTTAAAATAATAATGATCTGTCACTCAGAGAATGAAGAGCAAAAATCTCAATTTTCTATTTCAACCAGAAAAACAGCTAGCCAAACACCATCCCTTTGAAAAGCTAGAGATCTTCGTATAGTTAGACTGGATGTGCAAATAGACTTTCAGGTCATGTTGACTTTGGTTCTGTGATTAAACGCTTGCTTATCCCAGCTTGTAATACATGTTGTTGTTAGTCTTTTGTTATCGAAAAGGACCAATGACATCATGGGCGATGTCTCGATGTGATGAATTGGATTTAAGTGAGGCAGAGTAGCACAAAGTTGTCAGTCACACTTTCTCTTCCAGAATCATTGAAGTCCAGTGGTAAGATAAAAGTCAGGATAATTGGTGACGGCCCTGGATAAAACAAATGACCTTGGTGTTTTTGATGGCTGACCAAACTCTAGGCGCTCCACAGCTCATTATAGCTGAAGCTCCTGCTTTAGCTGCCTTCACAGCCATTGGAACAAATTGTTCTCATCTGCCCAGTAAGCTGGGGGACATCTTCACGTGCTTGGGGTAGACATCCCCCTAACTCACTGACAGGTTTGAGGCCTGTAGGTTATTCTTAACATGGTTTAGCCCATATACTGATCCTCTCCAAAAAAACTGACATGCAATACATGTCAAGTTTTGGAGAGGATCTAATATGTAATAAATTCCCCTGATCCATAAATGGGGTGTTATGCTAGAGATTTGCATATATTTTTTAGATTGGGGCCCATCAACTGCCCAAATTTGTTGGGTGTTTGGTTGTTTATGAAACCCAAACTCTCTGAAATTAAGAGGTTTTCCTCAGGATTCAATAAGTCTCTCAAAGAAACTGGGGAGTATGGAAATGATTCTAATGAACTGGCCCCAGCTTGGGTTTGATCTAGACTGGCTGTGAAGGACTTCTTTTCCTTATGGCCATTCTAGGAATGAGTATAAACAAGGAATTTCATATTTATCTTTTTTTAAAAAAGATAACAGATTTTTCTTCTTTGTAAGAGTTCCCTAGCCCCTTGTATCCATATTCATTGATCTGAGATGCAGCCTGATGGCCCCCACTCTTGGGGATTCACCACATTGGTTCTAGACATTGTAGGGACACTCAATTAACTATAGCCTTATTACAACCCAGAACTCAAGAGATCTACTGATGAGGTCTAGAGGTTTAGGGGTGCTGGGACTCCGAGATCACAACATGTGGGTCTTGCCTAAAAGAATTCGACCTAAGCCTTCTTTCAGCCAAAAACAAGGTTTGTTAAAGATCTGCCATATTAGCCAGACTCCTAAGGAATCTAAGCATCTGTGGGCTATTGGCTAGACTGTAAAAATCTGAGCAGTGGCTAGATTATAAGAATCTGAGCAGTGGCTAGATTTTAAGAATCTAAGCCCATGGCTAGATTATAAGAATCTAAGTCCATGGCTAGATTATAAGAATCCAAGCATCTTAATGGAGACAATATATATAGAAAGACTATGGAAGGGATCTAGGAGTGACCTCATAGTCTGTGAGGTAACAGAACTCCAGGGACCTGAACCACATGGCTAAGGGAGAATGGAGCCTAGATAGGATTAAGGGTGGGAAGTGGTGGTGGTGGTGGTGGGGGACATAGGGAGGTAAAACAATGGAGGGCTAGGCTAGGTTAAGGGTAACAGAAAATTGGGAGATTGGGTGTAGCCACAAAGAAAGGCCAGTTGATGGGATTATAGCCTCAGGCAAATGCTAGAGATTTGGCCATGTGAGAAAGTCCAGGGTTTTTTCCTTTTTGTGGCCTGCCTCCCATTCTTATCATTACCAGTCTCAATCTTCCGCAGTAGCAGGGATTTCAAGTGTGCACCATTATGCCCAGCAAAAACAAAGTTTGGAAGTGCTCAGTACAGTGCCTGGCACCTAGTAGGAGAGTTTAATAAATGCTTGTTTCCCCCTTTTCTCCTCAAACACTGTAGTCCAGGTTAGGTATAGGGAGGTTATATTTGTACTAAGAATAGTATAGTGAGAATAGAAAAGAAGGGATGGATACTGTAGACAAGAAATTGATAGGTCATTGCTACTAATTGAATGTGGGAAGTGCCGGTAGGGGGCAGGGAGTGGGCAGAATTGCAGATGAAGGCAATATGGTGTAGTGAAAAGAATATAGAATCTAGAGTTGAAAGACTTAGGTTTGTGTTACCTCACACTTACCACATTGGCAAAGATGACAAAAAAAGAAAATAATAAATGCTAGAGGGGTTGTGGGGATGTGGGATACTAACGCACTGTTGGTGGAGCTTTGAATTAGCCCAACCATTCTGGGAAGCACTTTCAAACTATGACCAAAAAGCTATTAAACAGTTTGACCCTTTGACCCAGTTAAACTACTGTTAGGTCTAAACCACAAAGTGATCATAGAAAGAGGGAAATGACCCTATACATATAAAAAATACGGCATCTCTTTTTATGCTGGTGACTGAGGGGGTACCATCAATTGGAGAATGAATGGCTGAACAAGTTATGGTATATGAATGTGAGAGAATATTATTGTTCTATAAGAAACAAGAGAGGTGATTTTAGAAATATCTGGGAAGACTTATATGAACCGATACAAGGTGAAGTGAGCAGAACCAGGAGAATAATTTATTCAGCAACAACAATATTGTAAAGATTATCACCTCTGAAATATTTAGTAACTATGCTCAACACAATTCCAAAGGATACTTGATGAAACAGGCTATCTGCCTCCAGATAGAGAACTGATGCAGACTGAAGAATATTTTCTTCAATTTTTTCCTTTTTTCTTGGAGCATGGCTAATGCAGAAATTTGTTTTGCATGTCTCTATATATTATTTTATTTTTAATTTATGAGTAGAATTTTTAAAATGATAGCACATGAAATGCAAATCTATTATTATTCATATTCAATGGATTTTATTTTTTCTTGTCTTCTCAGTGAATAGGGGAGGAAAAGGGAGGAGGGTAAGAATTTTAAAATAAATTTGAAAATAAAATTGAACTTTAATTGAATTGAATTTGAACTTTAAAAAAAATTTTAAAAATCAAAATGCAAAAAAAAGAACAGAAGGAAGGCCAGAAGGAAGCACAGACAAACAGGACAGCTTTGAAACCTAGAGATTGAATTTATATACATAAGTTATACATAATAGAGATCAGCAGTTTCATGTACAATCTTTTTTTTTCTGTTGTGTATTTGGAAATTACATTTAATTTTATTTAAATTCAAATTTATTAAGTTTGGAATAAAAATAAAGTTTAAAATAAGAAAAACAAAACAAACCAACAACAACAAAAAAGACCTAGTGTTGAATCTGAGCTCTGCTACTCATAAGCTAAGAGGTATCAGACACTTCCTTTCTCTGAGACCACCCATTTTCTCATTTATAAAACAAAAGATTTGGACAAAGTGATCTCTGAAATCAACCCTTCCAACACTAAGTCTGTGATCCTATAACACCAGACTTTTGAATGTGGGAGTCTAGGTAAATTATGTCCCTAACAGACAGAAGAAGAAGAAGAAGAAGAAGAAGAAGAAGAAGAAGAAGAAGAAGAAGAAGAAGAAGAAGGAGAAGGAGAAGGAGAAGGAGAAGGAGAAGGAGAAGGAGAAGAAGGAGAAGGAGAAGAAGGAGAAGAAGAAGAAGAAAAAAAGAAAGGACAGTTTTATTGTTATTGTTTGCTTTTAGAGCGGAAAATGTGCCATCAAATTAATAGAGTATAAGTGGAGAACAGCTGTCTAGAACCTTCCAAAACCTGCTTTCGGCTTATGCCTTACTTTTTGGGCCATTTACCGTGGCACTTCTATCCCATGCCTCACACAACTCCATAGACTTATCTGACAAAGTCATAAATAATTTGCTATGTGAAGGGATTTCTTGACTTTTTCTCCTTTGACCTTTAGGTCCTATGATTTAGAGCTTAGTGAGAACTCAGAGGTTGTCATCTCCATGGGTGGGGGAAGGACAAGGAGCTCATCCTTCTTTGATCTCTTTGGGGTATAGACCTAATGGTGGTATCACTGTGTCAAGGGATATATACAGTTTAATAGCTTTTTGAGCATAGTTCCAAATTACTTTCCAGAAGGGCTGGACTAGGAGTGCGTGTGTGTGTGTGTGTGTGTGTGTGTGTGTGTGTGTGTGTGTGTGTGTGTGTGTGTGTAGCACTCTCCTCCCTTCACTGCACCCCTATCTTAAGTCCTAGTTCAAATTTCGTTATATTGATCTCTATTTCTTTCCCTTTAAAAAAAAAATTCTATCTTCTGAGTTTACAGCACTTACATATTTACCTCCTCCCTCTCTCTGAGCAAAAAAAAAAAAAGAGAGAGGAAAAAAACCCCAACAGTTTATAAAAACTAACCAATACATTGAAAATGTCTGACATTACCTGGAGTGTTAGACTTTTGCAAAGAAGGGAGGTTGGTGCCTTCTATCTCTTTTTGGGGGCCAAGCTTGGTCACTATCATTTTGCTTGCTTTGCATTTGCAAAGCTGATGCTACTTACCAGTTAATTATGATCTCTGGGTGGGTCTGCAAGTTGAAAAAAAGCCCAATGTGGAGCCAACAGTTGTTTTTCAAACTGAAGATGTGTGAAGTCTCTCCTTTGATTTGTTACCATGGCAACCGTCCCAAGTGTCACTATTGATGACACTGTCTCCCTGACTCAAAGTTGTTCCAAAGCCTTTGTTCAAAATGAGGAAGCTCTCTTTTTCAGACCTGTGGTTTTCGGTTCTAATTAAAGCTTGTCACAGGCTAACAACTGAGTTCAATGACCTGCCCTTCTGCCCCACTTCTTCCCCTTCCCAGGCACTTCTGGCCTCCCCCCGCCAAAAAAGAAACAGAACTTGAGTAAAAAGGGGGCCCCTAACAAATTCAGGGGCTGCTTGGGTGATATTTCCAGAGAAACTAGAAAGATAGGATCTGATTTAAAAAAAAAAATTTGTATGTGACTTTGAATGAGGGATATTACAAATTTTAGAATGAGATAAATATAAATAGCTATTCTAGTACAAGGACCCATTGCATTTATAGCCTGCAGAGCATTGACAATTGAATGGAAATGTATGTAGATATATTATTCTCCTTTGTGGGAAAGTATAACCTGATTGGCAAAGGTAGGGTAGGCATACAAAAACAGCTTCTTTCCTGGTGGATCAATGTTTTGGTTTCCAACATCTGACTTGCTAACAGTGCACCAGAAGTATGAGGTGGACCAATCACAGCTGACTTCCAACACAGGGATTTATCTAAACGCCTTCCAGAGAAATTGCTGCTGAAAACAATTAGCCACAGCACGGATATCTATTTATAACTGAATTAAAATGGTTACAATATGGGATGTAAAGAAAAGGAGTCATAATTAATTCTTGCTTGTTAAGCCACTGAGTAGAGGAAGGGAGGCAGTTATGTTGGCAGAGACTGTTCCAATTAGCAACTGCTGGCAGAAGGAAACCAAAGAAAATCTCTCTGCACATGTCTATGTGGCAGAAGAAAATAAAATAATATTTTAAGAGAAATTAAATGGTATTTTTGGTTACCAGAGAGTGTCTTAACAAGAAATGAACAAATTATATACAACCAACAATGTTTTCTCACACTATGGTCAAGATTGAGGTGTTTGTTTTCTGTTAATATTTTGGCCAAACTCGTTAATTAGTACTCCCAAGGTAGTTGACAAAATCTGACCACGGCATGGTGCCAGTCCTATCTGATTGAAAAGTTTCTCATTGTTCCTCAGTCTTCATAATTATCATAATGGTAGTCTTTAAGCACATATCTGAACAGGTCTGATATTCATCTCATCTTGTACTTCTCTTGATCTTCTTGTAAGAAGAGAAAAGATTTTTAGATAAACTCTCCCAACAACTAAGTCATGACCTAGTGTTTATCAACAACAATGGTTTTGTAGATTTTATATGCATAACACCTCTAGTATCTGTTACTTTCTTTTCACTGAGGTCTCTACTTTAATTCAGGGCCTCATCACTTTCTCATCTGATCTATTGTAGTAGCTCCTGAAATATCTCAGGATTTCTACTGTCTTTCTTCTCTACTCTGCCCTCCAAACAATTGTCAAATTGATATTTCTAAAGCACAGGTCTTGTTGAGCTTTAGGGGTGCTGGGATCCTGAAGTACTTACACATGGGTCCTGCCTGAATGAAATAGACTCAAGCCTTCTTTCAGCCAAAGATGAGGTTTATTAAAGATCCACCATATTGGCCAAACTCTTAAGGAATCTGAACATTTGTGTTGCTCGTATTGATAAGAGGGTTAGATTGAATCTGAGCCATGGGCCACATTGAATCTCAGCAAACTGGCCAGATTGAATCTGAGCCCCTTAATGGAGAGAAGATAGATCTTATATACAGAAAGATTATGGGAGGGATCTAGAAGTGGTCAAGTAGTTTGGGGTGACTGGTGGAGGGGTCTAGGGAAGATCTTGATGCCAGGGACCTGAACCAAGAGAATGGGGTCTAGATAGGATCAAGGATTGGAAGTAGCCAGGGGCCATCCCAAGGTAATAGACAATGGAGGGCTGGGCTAGATTAAGGATTACAGAGATTTGGGAAATTGGGCATAGGTGATAATGAGATTTACTTGATCAAGTGGGAAAATTCATGGAGTTCAAGATAAGGGTTTCCAGAGCCTGTAACCCATCATTCCCCCCTCGAACAAATGGGAATTCTTGGGATAAGGGGCAAAGGTCTCAGTTTGGGCCCTGATCATGTCACTTTCTCTGTTCATGAAGTGTCAGTGGTTTCATATCTCTTCTGGAACAAAACACAAAATCCTCAGTGGGGTGAACTGGTTCAAGTGCTGTCTCTTGTCTCCATGTCACTGACAGGCAGTTAGCCACGTTTATGAAGCACACTATCTTCATGTCTTCCTTCCTTCTCTTCTTGGAATCTTTACTTTTTCTTGGAAATGCAACTCAAGTACCAGCCACAGGGCAAGGTTGGGTGTTTTGGTACACCCTGGGGGAGTATTCCTATTTCTCCTGGTGCACGGGACAGTAGGAATGCTTCTCCTAGGCCGTGTGGACGCACCCAGCCTAGGTTCTCTGCAAGTTTATGGTGCTACATCCTACATAAGGCCATGCCTGATCCCCTTAGTTGTTAACACTCTCTTCCACTAGGACTCACCTTGTATTGAGTCGTATATGCTGTCTATTTATTTGTGAACATTTTATGTTTCCCTCCCCCACAATAAAATGTAAATTCTCTGAGCACAGAGACTGTTTCATTTTTGTCTTTGTCACTGCTCCCTCAGTTCTTAGCACAGTACCTGGCACATAGCATGTATTTAATTAATGCTTGTTGAATTTTCTGTTGAACTAAAATCTATCTTATTTGATCCTGAAATTTAAGTGCCCACAATCTCCCCTCCTCTATCACTCTTACTCCATGCCTGTTACATAGTAAGTGCTTAATAAATGCTTGTTGTCTGCTTTCCTGTCTCCACTACAGGACTGTGCTCCATACTTTCCTTTTTTTACAAGCAGCAACCAAAATTCATCAGTGAGCAAAAGAACAAAGAAAAGGGGCGGGGGAGGATGGCCACAAGCACTAAAATGTTTAGATTAGCCCACGGAAAATTTTGTGTGGAGCAGTTTAACACATGACCAGACAACAAGAAATCCCATTTACCCAGCTGCTTATGAGTAAACAGGCACCTGGTTTTGGTCAGTACCTCCTAAAGGCTTAGACTGGGGTACCTCATAAAAATCAGGGTCAGTCCCATGGGCCAACCAGTCCAGTGTTCTACTTTTCACAGTGGCAGAGAGGATATTTTAATAATAACACTAAGACCTCATAATCATATAGCACTTAAATGCCTTGTGTGAGGACCCATACTTTGAAGTGATATCATAGAAGACCACCATATGTTCACATTTGTAAATGGTTTTGTTTAAATTCATCTTGAAGGCATTTATTTGCTCATTTATTCATTTATCAACAGCGAATATTTCTTTGAAACACTTTTACTGATGCCTTTTTATTTTTCTTCCACATTTATTTCCAAACCTATACATCCTTCAGCCAGTGAGCCATCTCTTATAACAAAGTTCAACACAAAAGCGTGTGTGTTGGGGGGAGACAGTTTAACCATTGGAAAGGGTGTGCTAGTCTACTGCCCTTTGGCTCCACTGTCCTTCCCTGTAACTTTCCAGTGCAAAATCCTGCTTCCTGGCCACCACTCTCCCTACATGTGTTATCTCTCCCTATTGGAATGTAAGCTCTTTATGTTAGGAATTGTCATTGCTTTTCTATTTGTATCCCCAGATCTTAGCATGATGCTTGGTACATAGTAAGCATCTAATAAATGATTTTTCATTCATTTCATTTCATTCAGTAATTCATGGAAAAACTGTATGATTTAACTTTAAATAATTGTAATACTGGAGTACAGATAAGACATTTCTTGACAGAGAGAAGTTGAACTATGAGGGTAGAGTGTCACATATATTTTCAAATATGGTCATTTTTCATCAATTATTTTTGCTTAACTATTTTTTTTTGTCATGAGGGAAGGTTACAGTGGAAGGGGGAGGGAGAGAAGATGTTATATCCAGAAAAGATTGCCATGTTAAAACAAAAGGCATCAATAAAAATTTTTTAAAAAGAAAAGCCATATGGATTTCAGTGGCACAGCTAGAAATCTTTTATCTCCAGCAAAAAAATTTGTATAGATACTCTTAGTTGTTGTTAATTTAAAAATGAACAGGTCTTCATCACCCCCTGCAATATACTGGCTAATTGGGGAGTATTTCCACAATGAAATACTCATATTTGATTATATATATATACACATATACATATACATATATATGTATATACATATATATATACACATATATTATATATATATTATATGAAATATTATATACAATGAAATGATGAAAAAGGAGGCAACTGATAGACCCTGGATTCTTTGCTCCCACTTTATCATGACTTTGTGAGTATTTTGATCTCCTGCATGCAAATCAGTTAATTAGCCAACTGACCACAACCTGGATAAAACATCTTTAGCAAACGAAATTAAAAAAAAAATAAATATGACATTACGTGCAATGAAGACTTAGATGTTTCCAATCTCATGCAATAAATATTTCTCATTAAATCAGCAGAACCTGCAAGGGGATTGAGGCCTTTGTGAATTGCAGGTTCCTTGATGAGATCCCATATTGCTGTGGTCAGGACAGAATTCTATTTACAGCAGAGAAGGAGTCAGGCCTCTTCTCAGTGGAAAATATAGAGATGTCTGAAGAATTCTGACAGCTATTGACATTGATGAGTCCCCACAGAGGCATCCAACCTCAACATGATATTGACAAATAATTAGGGTATTTATGTCATTTGCTTTCACAGCTTCAGCACCTGGCTTTGCTTTAGCAATCAACTTTGCATGCAAGACAACCCTAGTGGCAGCTCCCTTCTGGCAAAGGGGCAGCCAAAGTGCTTCAAATAATATCTCCTCTTCTTTTGGCCTTCTCCCCACCTTCCCTTCTTCTTCCCCTCCCCCTTCTGATCAGATCAAAAGCATTCTTTCTCTAGGTCTAAATATACTTCGCAGCTTTGGAGCCAAATCCTGCCCCCCACTCTCTGACTTGAAACTTGAACATGGCACTCTTAGAATGACTAGACAAGCAAGCAGGCTGAAAATGCTTGGCTTGTTTCTCTTCAGACATGGTGATGACAGCTAACAGCTCTTGAGAGTCCTTGTTCCTATGCCTTAATTGGGGAACTATTCCTTCTATCCTATATTGCGCATTTCTGTCGAGAACCTTCACGGATGTTACTGGAGCAGGGTCCCCACAGTCAGATTGGACTTGGGACTGGAAAATTAGATCTGTCCAATTTGCATGCTGTCATCCTGAGTAGGAAGACTTCTATTTCTAGGCACCCTGTTTCTGTATTAGACAAGCTGTGGCAAATGGGATGGATATGATTTTATAGCATAGTCCAATTCAGTCATGCCCATAGAAACATGATACTATTGTGGGGGTTTATCGTAATTTCTTTCTTTCTTTCTTTCTTTCTTTTTCTTTCTTTCTTTCTTTCTTTCTTTCTTTCTTTCTTTCTTTCTTTCTTTCTTTCTTTCTTTCTTTCTTTCTTTCTTTCTCTGTCTCTCTGTCTCTCTGTCTCTTTCTCTCAAGCTATAAAGCTAATCCTTAAATATTAACCGTGTGAAACCTTTGCTGGCCATCCCTAGGGTTTGCCTTTTCCAAGCTTTGAAGTTTACATTTCATGCTAAGCTCTCCTTCAGCTTTAGCTGTGTACCAAAGCAAACCAGGCCCATCTTCTTTTTTGGGTCTGCAATCTTCAGATGGCTGACTTAGTTTAGTGCCTAGAAAGGGATGACAAACACAATAGCTACAAGACATTGAGAACCCTGTCTTTTCACACTGGTGCAAGGATATTCTTAGAACATTCATGCTGACCCAGGATTTTAAAACTGTTCCATCTGATTCTAATCCCTGAACACCTGGACTGGAGGTTAATCAATGCCTCACTGACAAAAGCCTGTTATTATATGCCCCTCACATTGTTCTCATGCAGATTTTTCCCATTGGACCTTAACTGAAAGTACCTTTGAAGCAAGGATCCTGATCTTCCAGCGTCTGTCTGATGTAATAGCATATATTGATTGTGATATTTTAAGGAAGGCTGTGTTATGTACTGGAGAAAAGTGGCTTGGGTTCAAATTATGGCCTTGTCACTCCTTATCTGTGTGACCTTGGGCAAGTCATTTAATGTCTCTAGGGCTCACTTTTCTCTTCTTCTTCTTCTTTTTTTTTTGGTTAGGCAATGGGGTTAAGTGACTTGCCCAGGGTCACACAGCTAGTAAGTGTTATGTATCTGAGGCCACATTTGAACTCAGGTCCTCCTGAATCCAGGGCCAGTGCTCTATCCACTGTGCCACCTAGCTGCCCCTAACTTTTCTCTTCTGTAAAATGAGGGTGTGAAATTAGAATCACAGAAACTCAAAATTTGAAGGGAACTCAAAGGTCATCTAATTTAACCCATAACTAAGAATTCCCTGCTCCTTGTCCTTGAAAAGTAGACTTCTAGAGTCTATTTGAAAGCTTCTTGTGAATGAGAATTCTGAGGAAGCCCATTCCATCTCTGGGCAACTGGAATTGTGAGTTAAATGTTCTTACATCAAGTCTAAATCTGCTTCTCTGCAATTTCCAATACTCCCAATTCTGTCCTATCAGATCACCTAGGAGAAGTCTGATCTCCTGTCTCCATGAAGCCCTCTTCTCTACGGAAAGCATCTCCTGTGACATGGTCTCCATTTCCAGCACCATCCTTGTTTTCCTCTGAATGAGCTTAAACTTGTCATTGTGCTTTATAAAGGGTAGTGTCCAGAACTTAACACAATCATTCTGGTCTGATTGAGGCAGCATGAAGAAGGTCTTCTGCTTCCCTCCCATAGGACAGTCTGACTCACAATTCAGCCTAATTATCTCTAGGCTCCTTTCAGATCTGAAACCAGTGAAGCAAGAAATATTTACATAATAGTTTTCCAAATTAAATTGTTTTCCAAGTCATCCTTCGGGGTCAGTATTTGACATAACTTAGAACATGTAATATTCTACTTGAAACAGAAAAGATTCATTATCCATTTCTGCTCAGGGCAATTCTCCAGCCACCAGCCCAGATAGATAACTGGCCTAATGATTCAGAGAGAAAGGCAAATGTGGGTCTAAAGTCAGGGTGGAGTTGGGAAAGGGAGAAAACACCAGGAATACCAGGAATAGGTTATTGGATGTAGTGTCTCTACATAGTGGTATAGTAAATACAATATTGGGCCTAGAGTCAGGAAGACTCATCTTCCTGAGTTCAAATCTAGCCTTAGACACTTATTAACTGTATGACCCTGGGCATGTCATTTAACCCTGTTCACTTCAGTTTCCCCATATGTAAAATAAGCTAGAGAAGGAAATGGCAAACCGCTCCAGTATTTTTGCCAAGAAAACCTCAAATGGAGTCATAAAGAGTCAGACATGACTGAAATGACTAAAAAACAACAAACTCTCTACATGAGGCCAATTGGTTTTTATCAGGTGCCTAGAACACTGTCACCTTATGCATTCTTCTAGATACACGTAGACTGGCTCTGAGTCAGAGCCCTGACACATAGCTCAGTTGACGGTGACACAAAGGTGGTTGAGGGGGGACAGTTTTGGTTCATGAACCAGCAAATTAAAAGATTGAAAAGAACAGAAGGAAAACACACTTGGCTTTTGGCTATCCGTGTCACTTTCTACCATCTTTCTTCTGAAAAATTCCAAAATTATAATCATATTAATGAAGAACTGATGGCACACAGTGTCATAGTTTCAGAGCTGTAAAAGACCTTAGAGATCACATCGTCCAACTCTGTTATTTTAATGGTGAGGAAACTGACCCAAAGGAGCAAAGTGATTTGTTTGAGGTCACACCAGTAGTAAATCACAGAGTCAGGATCTGAACCCAAGTCTCTGATTCTGCTATAACAAGCTGACTGTGTAAATTCTCATTTCCAATCTCCTTTGTTAGAGGAGGAAAAAAATACTCGTGTTTTTCTATCTCGTCTGAGTTGCCTTTCTAAATTAAACTGTAACTGTGCTGTGAGTCAGGGAGGGTTCTTTACCTCTGTTTTCTCATTTTCATTGTTCCATGTGGCTGGGTGATGCAGATTGCTCCTCTTCTGATGATTCAGCTCTCATTGTTGGAATGGCAGTTGTATTCCCATGGGAGTGCTAGGGAGAGAAAAATATGACTGACGTTTCCATGGCGCCTCTGTCAAGGAACGCTGTCTTACGCTCTGCTGTTGTACTCTTTGCTCATAGAAAGCGAGTGTGAGGCAGAAAGAACTCTGGACTCAGACTCAGGAAACCCTGAGTTCAAATCTCGACCCTCAAAACTTACTAGCTATGAAACTACAGGCAACTTACTTAACTCCTCTGGACCTCAGTTTCCTCATTTGTAAAATGGAAATATCTTTTATCAGCAGTAATCTGGTAGGGTTATGAAGAGACACAAATAAGATAAGTGGAGTCAGGAAGACCAGAGTTCGAATCCTGCCTCAGACACTTATTAGTTTTGTGACTTTGAGCAAGTCCCTTAATCTCTCTGCCTCAGTTTCCTCAACTGAGAAAAAGGGATAATAATATACAACTTAACACACAGAGTTGTTTTGAGGATCAAGTAAGTTATGTAAAGCACTTTGCAAACCATAAAACACTATATAAATGCTAGCTATTGTTACATACATGTCAGTAATTATAATATCATATATAGACTAAGCCTTTAATTGAATTCTTTCATGGGTGGATTCTCATCACTAAAAGTCTCATTAGCTTTCTCAGTGGACTTTCATTGTTGATATTAGAATTCAATGATATCTCTTTTGGTAAAAGATGAGTTTTATCTAAAAGGCATAGCTTTTAAAGATACAGAGCCCTGTGGAACAATAGTACTTGGTGGGCATGACTTGGATTAAGATCTAGCAAAGGACACTGAAGAGAATTGATAAGATTGGTAGGGGGAGAACCAGGAGAAAATAGTGCCATGGAAACCTCAAGAGAAGAGAGAATCCAGGGGAGAGAGTGAGTGTTTGCCAGTATCAGAATCTGCAGAGGTCAAGAAGGGTGAGGATTAAGAAAAGACTACTTGATTTGGCTATCGAGAGATTGGTAATAACTTTGGAGAGAGCAGTTTCAGTTGAATGATGAGGTTGGAAGCCATCCTGAGCAAAATCACCATTTAAAGATGAAAATAGAAAGACAATAGATATAAGAAAAATTATGAAAATCTATAAAGAGACACTTTTCTCTCTCACTAACAGTGGAGTCAGTACATTTGAACTCTAATGTCAGAGTTCCCAATATACTATACCAGAAAGTTGATATGATACTGAAGAAAATAAAAATGGGAAGAGATGCTTAGATCAAGTATACACAGAAAAAGTCTATGTTTGGAGGCAATGCAATTTTGATGTCATTGAGATATTGATTCTCAAGGTTCTTAAAAAAGGAGAGGATGCCAATGGCCTGGAAAAGTTTTGAACCTCATTACTACCCTCAAAAACCGTGAACTTATTGAAGAAGAAGATATTTTGAGATGGAATATAAAGGGGAGAACCTAGTGGCATAAAGGAAACTTTCATGTATAGAGAAATTTTCATGTACGTAGGGAAGGGAAGGGAAGGGAAGGAAGGGAAGGGAAGGGAAGGGAAGGAAAAAGGGAAGGGAAGAGCAGAAGAATTTATTAAGTGTCTACTATGTGCCAGGCACTGTGCTAAGCAATTTCCAAATATCATCTCATTTGATAGACCAAAAAATAGATCAGTCGATCAATTTAGGAACACTCAGGAGAGAAGAAAGGATTTCAGGAGTTGTTGGACCATGGGAGATAGCTTAACAGGGTAGGATGAGGAAGATATTTGAAACTTATGGCATATGATCAAGGGTAGGAGTATGAAGACTGAATAACAGGAAAATATGAGCAAGTATATTTCAGATAAGCAAATGGGCTGAGTGGGTAAAAAAAAGAGTCAAAAGAAATTGGACCATCTGGTGTTTCCTCATGAAGGATTTTGTGGTAGTATATGAGAATCTTGGATCTGCCCCGCTCTGTAATTGGTAGCACACAATAAGGTCTAAAGGTCATCAATTCATAAAAGTCTCATAAAGAGCCTTTGTCCTGGGATTGGTAAACCTGGGTTCCAGTTTTGCCTTGGGTGCTCATTACCTATGTGACTTTGGGTAAGGCACTTAGCTTCCCTCACCCTCAGTTTACTCACCTGTAAAATGAGGATGTCTTTTTCAGAGCTCTCGATCTAGAACTCTATAGAAATCTTAGACAGGAATTCAAACCTTTCATTCTACACTCAAGAGGAAACGAGGCTTCACATTAAAAGGAGTCCTCTTGAAGCAATGGATGTCAGTGGTGAAGAGGGATTTGAGGAGAGAGTGTTGGGCCTGAGAAGCCAGAAGGAGGCTATCATTGGCTTGGTATAAGTGATCAGGGTGGGGCCTAAGCCTGGGGAATGAGGATGGAGAGGTGCAGGTGGCTGGAAGAACTATTAGGGAGGGAGCGGGGGTGGGATTAGGCCAAAGAATGACAGCAAAGAGAAAGAAACAGAGGTGAGTTAATGATGACTCTGATGTTTCTTGCTAGTGCTTTTAATAACTTGGCCTGATTTATTGCCCTAACTGAAGACACATTCTCCATGAGATCAGAATATAATCTGCACAGTTGTTTGATCTTAAAAACTAAGCTTGTGTCTGTAATTGGAAACTGAACTTTAGTGACTGTGGGATGAGTCACATTACAGCTTGATATGCCTCGTGGAAGGGCCTCGTTTAAGGAAAACTGGATGAGAGCTTTGGCTTCTGAGGTTATGTGTTTGAATTCTACCTCAGATCTTACAAGAACATGAATCGAAGGACATGTTTCTAGAAGAATGACCTAGAAGAATTACATATTTCACAGGACTTAAGGCTGGAAATGGCTTTAGAGGTTATTTAATCTAACATGGCCCTTTGCCAGAAGAGGAAAATGAAAGCCTTGTGAGGTTTAATGGCTTGCTCCAGGTCCCGTAGGTGGCAGCGTGGGTGTTTGAACCCAGGTTTTCTGATGCCAGAGCCAGTGACCTTTCCATGGTACCATATTTTCTCCGGTACTTAAACCATCTAGAGAACCATCCATCAGACTACAGCAGGTATGAATGACTGGGATTAGAGAAGAATGCAATGGCTCTATCTCTGACTCCAAAGAGAACTTACTTTATGCGTTAGGATTACAGTCATCAACAGGGCAGGACATGGGAAGGAAGACAAGCCCTATTATTATTTTCACTCAGCAATAACTGTGGCTTGGTCAGATCTTCCTCACTGTCCGCAACCACACTATTGCTTCAGGGTTATAAGCAGGGTGTCCATGGTTTTCCTTTCTTCCTCTGAACTTTGACAAGTCCAACCTGTGTCAGGACACATCTTTTAAAATTACCACTTGACTAGAATCCCACAAGGGAAGCTAAAAAAAAAGTCATGATGTAATCCAGGATTAGGGAACCTGTGGCCTTGAAGCCACATGTGGTCCTCTAGGTCCTTAACTGCTGCCCTTTAAATCCAAAGACCTAGAGGGCCACATGTGACCTGGAGGCTGCAGGTTCCCCATCCCTGACTCTCAGTTCAGTACTCTGTGTTGTTCTTATTCAGGTCATATCTGGCTCAAGTAACTGGAAAATATTTAAAGAATCTTAACATTGTAGTTCTGTTTTCCTTTGGCCTTGCTGAGGGTTTATGGAATTCATAATTATTTATGAAATGCCATTACACTTGCTGCCTGGGGATTAATATGGAAAGTAAACATGGTGAATGATTCCTCATCTAATTCAATTCAATTTAAGAATATTTGTCAAATGCAGATTTAACCAGTCCCAGCAAGAGAATAGGGACATGGAGATGAAAAATTACATAGTCACTGCCCTCAAAGGGAGTGTAGTCTAATAGAGTGTCTATAGTTTACACATGAATAAGTATAATATGAGGCAGATAAAGATAAAGAAATGGAGAGAGAGAGAGAGAGAGAGAGAGAGAGAGAGAGAGAGAGAGAGAGAGACAGAGAGAGAGAGAGAGACAGAGACAGAGAGAGAGAGAAATGTATTTTGAAGATGAAAAGATCACTGTCACCTGAGGAGTGCAAGGGGATCAGCAATAATGTTGTGGAGAAGATGGCTCCATAATCTGTAGGAAGAAAAGATTCCAATGGACGAAGGCAAGAAGGGTGTATACTTCAGATGCAGGAGGATGTTCTATGTGAATATAAGGAGGAGGAAGAGAGAAGGTTGATGTTAAAGAACAGTCAGGGGGAGAAATGCTTTGTAACTTCTTTACAAAATGCAGTCAATATCTCTTTGCAGAAGCTAATTAATGTTAATAAGCTAAATGATAGTGAGACACTAATCACTAAATCAATTCGTATAGGGAAGATAATAACAATAATTGGTAATTGGTATTTGGAAGAACACATTGGAATGAGGATGCAAGCTGATAGCTTTTGAAAGACCCTCCACCCTGCGTTACTCCTAGAGCATGAAAGAAGATATAGCTCGCCACTCTCTGGGGACTTACGTGATTTGCTACTATGAATGTGAGTTGAGATAGTAACTCCAGAGTTTATTGAGATTACAAGTGCATTTTTGTTCAGCCCAAATGATGGCTTGTTTTTGAAGGAGGTAAGTCTGGGTTTTCAGCAAGATAGCAAGCTCTTTGGCATCAGAGCTTTGACTTGAATGTATTCTGAAGACCAAAGTGTGAACCAAGTCCTAAGGAGAAGAGAACTTTCCCAATAGAAATATGGGTAATTATAGGGAATGTGCAGGGACTAAAATATTTCAGAGTGCCTGATCTCAAGATGCATGCCAAGACATTTTAGAATGTAATCTATTCATAGCCGAAAAACTGAGCCAACCAGTGACCAAAGAGAAAAGCTCTGGGGAATTAGGAGTCTTTGAATCACACAGCTGTAATGTGGTTTCCATTTTATGCTTCTCTAAAATGGGTTTATGAAAAAAATTAAGAAAATGAGTTTGTGAACCTGTTGCTTGAGATTCAAACTTGATGAGTAGATTTTCAATACTGTCTTGTGTTCTTATTACTACTATCTTTATTATTACTGCTGCTAATAAAGAAAAGGAAGCTCTTTGATTTGGACATATTTAGATGGTTTTCAATTATAGCTAAAGCAAAAAATAATGATTATTTTTAATGTGAGAGACAACTCACCCCATTTGCAAGATTCTGAACTCATGTCCATAGATGACTAAATATAGTAAGTGTGAGACTCTGATCTGGGACTGCAAGTGACTTGAAGATGTAGCTTCTGGGACTTTCCTGCCAATCAAGACTTAAACTACAAGAATGAATCTCTAAGTGTAGAATTTTAGTTACCAGATCCTGAAATTGGTGCTCCTGATGACATGGGTAGCTGCATATTCATGAAGGTGAGTTCTATTACTGATGGGGCACAAATGATGGACCCCAAAAAGGGCCTGGACTTTCCCACAGGGCTGAGGTCCCTGGTGTTCACCTGGGGTGCCTGGCCCTTCTGGGCCCTTCTCTGTTACCTCCCAGTCACCCCAGACTACTTGACTACTCCTAGATCTTTTCCATAGTCATTGGTATAAAAGGTCAATCTTGCCTCCATTAAAGTGCTCAGATTCCTTAAGAGTCTGGCCTGCTTCTATTGGTGATATAAAAAAACCTTGTCTCTGCCCAGATTCTTAAAATTTGGCTATTGGCACAGATTCTTAAAATCTTGTCCACCTCAAATGGTGTTTTAATAAACCTTGTCTCTGACTGAAAGAAGGCTTGAGTCGAATTCATTCGAGGCAGGACCCACATTTTCTGCCCTTGAATTTTGAGGTTCCCAACACCCCTAGACTGCAACATAACCATTAATTTCCACTCCTTACCTCATTTCTCTTATATTTGAATCTGGTCTTTATCTACCATGACTCCATTTTTCTTTTGATTTTCTCTCTCCTTCCGTATTATGAAACATCTTTCTTTCAAATTTTCTGCTTATTTTTTATGCCTTTTCATAATATCTCCTGGCTGGTCTGCCTCTCAGAGAAGTACAAGTGGCCTAACAACTACAAATTCTAGCTCAGGCTAGATCTCCTAATATCTAGGCATAGCTAGCTTGTCAAAGTAATGATTCTAATGAACAGCTCTCACCACATCACTACACAGCTCAAAAGCCTTCAATGACTCCACATTACCCATGGGATAAGTATGTCATTCAAGATCTTCCACAGTCTGACTCCAACCCACCTTTGCATCCTTATCACACATACTTTCCTTCACATACTTTCGATCACAGACAAACTAGACAATTCATCATTTCCAGAATATGGTCTGTACTTTCCTCCTTTTTCTCCCTAGTTCTAGAATGTCCTCTCATGCTCATTGGCTGAAATCTTGCCTATTCTTCAAAGTCAAGTGCCAACTCTTCAAATTAAGCCTTCATTCATCTCTTAAACTGAGTGATTTCTCTCTTCTTTGAACTCTCATAGAACTTTTGTAGCACATTCTGGCTTGAATTGTAGCACGCATAATTCCCTGGTGAGACTTGAGGACAAGAGTGGGTATCATTTTCAGTATCTTTCTATCTTCCTTAGTGTCTTATCGGTCACCACATTCCAATAAATGCTTACTGAATTGAATTGAGTGGTGTCAAATGATATACGTACCAGGGCTGGGAGTTTTTAGCAGCGTGGTCTGGAGACTAACATTGCTGTTCTCCATTGGCTCCTGTCCTGAATTTAGTAGTGCTCACAGAGCTATTCAAAGCAAACCAAGACAAAAATTGACAAAACCAAGAAAAAGATTCCCCACCTCCCATCTCATTCTATCCTTAGGATGTAGTCCACACTAGGCCTGGAGTAGGTGTATCTCGGATGTGTAAAACTCAAGTAAGACTCGTGAAATCAGTGGAGTTTGTACTTGGCATTCTCCTGACTCCCATTTTCACTTCTCTCTCTATAGAGAGGGGCCTATGTCTCCTTATAACTGTCCTTGCTCTCAGATAGCTATCACTTTTGAAAAGCACGTGGTTAATGAAGCCTTTTCTTGGAAATATTATTATTTAATAGGGGATTCCTGAAAGCAAAAAGGAAAGTTTTTAAAAACCCTTCCAAAATGCACTGGATCTTACAATGTAGTTGTTTAGTCATTTTCCAAATGTGTCTGACCTTTTGTGACCCTATTTGGGATTTTCTTGGCAAAGATTCTGGAGTGGTTTGCCATTCCTTCTCCAGTTCATTTTATAGATGAGGAAACTAAGGCAAACAGGGTTAAGTGACTTACCCAGAGTCACACAGCTAAGTAAGTGTCTGAGGCTGGATTTGAACTCAAGTCTTCCTGACTCCAGGCCCAGAACTCTTATTCACTGCCCCCCCTACTTACCCTCACAATGTAGTAGACACTCTTAATTGAATTTCAGGCAAGATAAAGGTCCCTGAGGGAGCTGTTTTGGCAAGATGACTTCCTGGTTGACCATAAATCATGCTGTGTCAATGGACACCTAATCAATCTGCTTACTCCAGAGGCCAGTTCTGATATTAAATTTATTATCTAATATAGACCCAAATAGGGACTCAATAGCGTCAGCATTAATTTTTTAAAAATGTTGTTCAGTCATTTTCAGTTGTGTCTAACTCTTGTGGCTACATTTGAGGTTTTCTTGGAAAAGATACTAATCTACCTCTGCCTCGGAATTCACACCTGGGGAGTACCCTCTGTCCCTGCAGCCCCTTCCTAGTATCTCAGGAGGGCACGCAGTCCAGCCATCTTTGCATTTCCCACTCCTCCAGACTTCTCCATCATGCAGTTAGCACCTCCTCTTTTCCTCCTTCATTCCCTTTTCAGATTCCTTTTATATGTTGTCTTCATTAGAATATAAACTCCTCGAGGGCAAGGGCTGTCTTTCTTTTTGCTTATATTTGTACTTCTAGCACTTAGCAGAGTGCCTAGCATGCAGTAAACACAATAAATTCTTTTTGACTGACTTGCTGGTTGGTTTTCCTGACTCCAGGTCCAGTTTGCTATCCATTGTACTACCTATCTGTCTCTGCCTCACATAACTAAGATTTTTTGCAAACCAGTTCTTTATGATATGTTAAGAGAATACGATAAAAAGAAAAATTGAGGATTAGAAAAAAAGGAAGGAAGGAAGGAAGGAAGGAAGGAAGGAAGGAAGGAAGGAAGGAAGGAAGGAAGAAAAGAAAGATGAAGGAAGAAAAAAGAAAGAAAGGAAGAAAACAAAGAAAGATGGAAGGAAGGAAGGAAGGAAGGAAGGAAGGAAGGAAGGAAGGAGGAAGGAAGGAAGGAAAGAAAAAAACATTTGTTAAATACTCATTACATCCAAAACACTGTGCTGGGTATACAAGCAGAAAAGTAAGACAATATGTTTATTCTCTTAAGTAGCTCACAGCTGGTCAACAGTTGTTACTGGTGGTTATGAGGAAGATGGGGCCTCTCTCCACAATGATTTCTCCCCTTAATGATGACTGTAGGGGCTGGGCTAGAAGCAGGTCTGGTAGTTTGGGAGGCACTTCTATTACCAAAGCTCTTGGGTTTGGGGTCCTGTGATGGCCCCATCAAGGTTTGGAGAGAGATGGTAGTTAAAATGGTGGTGGTTTAACTTAACTGGCACACACTGCCTCCTGCCTCTCCCCCAGGGTGCCTCATTGCTTAGGCTAGGCTGGCTTGAACAGGCAATGATGACATTGAAAGCCCAGGCTCTAGGTTTCCAGAATGCATGAAACTTTCTTATGTCTTTTAAGCAAGTTGGACACATTTCATTTCATTCTTTCTCCATGTTGTATAGCATAGGAAACTGTGATATCATGAAAATACATTTATAAATGGGGACTTTCACAGTCAGACCCACCTAGTACTAGAACTCTCTTATTGCAATCTTTCCTGTTATAAATCTCATTTAAAACTTAGATGGAAAAAATGTGAGCCATGATAGCCCAAACATCTCAACCTGGAAATGACTTCTTTATTTATTTTACTACTTAAAAACAAAAGGCCAGATTCATGGAAGGGGGAGATGAATTGCCTTGGTCCAAAGCCAATGTTCTACCACACAGTTCACATTCCCTCTATCTTGCTGTCTTGGCCTCCTTAGAACTCAATTTGTCTGAAGAGCTAAGTTGTAGGAGTAAATCTTTTTAATCCTCTACTTTGATTATGTTATTACCTTCTTACAAATCTACCAGGTACTCATTACCTTGGAAGTTACACTAATGTACTCATTTTCTGTTGATATCCCTTATTACCATATCCTCCTCTTTACCTGCATGTCAGACTTCAAAAACACTTAATTTTGTACTTAATGCCCTTGCCATGTATTAATGTGCATTGTAGTTTTCCATATTTATGCTTCACCTTGTCCAAAGACAGCAAATTCCATGAGGGCAAGGTACATCTTATTTGAGCCTTGTATAGCTTATGTATGTCTTGTCTGAATCTAGTAAAAATAAATACTTGTTAAAAGAATATTTGTTGAATGTTTATATCAGGCTCCCCTCATGCAGACTTCCTCTCTGGCCAGCCCCTAATTTCTAAAGCAGGCACAATTCTCCCTGACTTTATTTCTTTAGCTGGCTCTTCCTCTACGCTGTTTTATGACTCCCTTTCTACAGTAATCAATAGGTGCTTAGTCAATGCTCATTGATCGATTGCTTGATTTAAAGTTCTTTCATTCTTGATGAAACTCAGATTCCTATTTCCTTCCTAAAAAGGCATCGGAAAACAGTGATGATTTTAAGGTGCTGTTATATCTCTTACTAGGCACGAGGCATGTCTTTGAACAGTACGGGGGAACTGATCCCAGCAAATAGTAAGAACTCTAAACTTACCTACCTTTACTTTACACACACACACACACACACACACACACACACACACACACACACACACACACACCACCCACACACACATGAGTTTTCCTTATTAAATTACACTTTGATTTATAATCTCCCCTTGGCATCCTTATACCAAAAGATCTTTTGAGAATTAGGATTAATCTTTAGTCTTTGTCTTTTTAATCTTAGGTTGTTATTGCTTTTTTCCCACTTAATCTCTGAAATCTTACTTTAACGGTACAATGGAAAGAGGCTTGGGAATCAGAGGATTTGGGTTCAAATCCTCCCTCTGATTCTTACTAAATGTGTGATCTTGGCAACTCACTTAACCTCTCTAGGCCTCAGTTTCTCCAGTTTTAGAAAGAGAAGCTTAGATTAGCTTGCCTATCTATTCTATCTATATCTATCTATTCTAGATGCATGATCCTTTTTACATTAGATGGGTTCATATAAAAGCTTTATTTAAAATGAACTTTTGTTAATAGAATCATATTTCCCCATTGACTTACATTATCATTTTACAGATATTTTCTCTTCATTTGTATTGATCATAGGTTGGATTGAATAGGTTAGTTAGTTAGTTAGTTAGTTAGAAAAAATATTTCTACCATATACCAGCCTCTCTTCTAAGAAGTTAATTTATTTGGAAAGCAACACTTAAATGTGGAGAAATTAACAAAAATTAAAGAATTCTTGCGACAATTGTCTTATGCTATTATTGTGAAAAAGGATGGAGAGATGTGGTCTAGACCAGTGTTATAAAACTTCAAAAGAAAGAGGACCACTAACTCATACCCAAGGATCCCTGCAGCAGACATATTGACTTAGAAAAGCATATATTAACCTTATTGATGTTCTACTGCATTTTTATGTATTTTGTTAAATGTTTCCCAATTACATTTTAATCTTCTTTATGTAATGGTCAGCAATGCTGTGGGCTGCTTGTTTGACATTTCTGGTCTAGACAGTAATGCAGTTAGCTTGAAATGGCTTGAATGCCCAGACGCCGAAGAAGATATTAGTCATTTAATGTCAGCTTTGATGGAAGGCTAGAATTGAAGAACCTCAAATAGCTGTGCTTTGCTCTGTGCTGCATTTTATCAAACTCTAATAAGGACCTAGATGGTACACTCATCACATTTCAGATGACCCAAAACTGGGAGGGAAAAAGCTAACCCACTGGATAACAGATGGTACCAAAAGTTCTTGACAAGCTAGAGTATTGGGCAGAACCTAATCTGAGTAAATTGATAGGAATAAAAGAAAAGTCTTGCACTTGGGTTAAAAAAAAATCAACTTCACAAGTACATTATGAGAGAAGTCTGGCTAGAGCTGAAAAGAAGTCAGGGGGTTTCAGTGGACTGAAAACTTGATCTTTTGTCACTGGTGTGATATGACAGACAATAAAATGCTCATGGGATTTTAGGCTGCATCAAGAGTGGCCTAATATCCAGGAATAGGATAGTTCTGCCTAGCTCTGTCCTGGACCATACTTTGTCTGGAGTGATTATGTTTATTTCTGGGTGCTGTATTTTCAAGTTAATAAATTGGAGAGCATTCAGAGAAGTGCAATGAAGAGGGTGAAGAATTTCAAGGCCATGTCATAGGAAGATCTGAAGCTAGTCAGCCTGAAAGAGTGTAGACTTAGTGGAAACAGGAGTGACAATTATCTTCGAGGCAGAAGTTAGTACTAGGTCACCCATTGCATCCTGGGACATTGCCACTTGCCTTGACTCTGTCTTGAGCAGCTCTGCCTCACTCGAATCCAATTTACACCAAGTTAAGACATCACTTTCATGATGCCCTTGGTCCTCCCTGAGAACGAAGGATGAACCACAACAAGAAGAAGCAGTAAATGGGTGGAAGTTTCCACAGGGCAGATTTTGGCCTGATATCAGGAAAAAAATATTCCTAACAATTAGAGCTATCCGAAAGTGGAATAGACTGCCTGGGGGAAGTAGAGGGTTCCCCATTAAGAGAATTCTTCAAACAAAGACCAGATGCTTTGTTGTCAGCAGTATTTTAGGGTGAACTCTCGTTCAGGTGTGGGTTGTATAAAGGAGAGAGAAGATGCTGGTACTAATTACACCCCCTTTTTTGTTCTATTTGTTTTCTGTGGAATGTGCGACTAAGGCTAACTCATTACTCAATAATTAGTTCTTCCAGCAGAGAAAGCAGCTCTCTAAGGGCTATAAATATAGTAGAGCAATTGGGGCTTTGCCCCAAAGTGGGAGATTTAAAGGGAACGTGAGAGAGGACCAGCGATTACTTTTTAAGGAAGAAGGCAGGGGCAGGGCTTGGGGGTGTAGTTGTGGGGTGTAGCTGTGACAAGGAGGAGCTGGTGACTGGATCAGAGGAATGGAAGCTGCTGTTCCTAGGTCGGGGTGGAGGCTTCTGAGACCTAAGTCTTGACCTGGCCTAGGGTTAGAGGGGAAGGCCAGGCCCTGGCCCAGGGAGAATGTTCCTTCAGGGTTTACAGTGGTAGTACTCATTTTTACCTTGCATCCCAGAAAGAGAGGAAAGCCTAAGAAACAATAGCAGGCTGGGAAGGGTTTTCCCACTCCCATCCATGATCAGCTTTCAGAGAGACTGGGGAAGGCAGAGGAAGGTAATTGGCAGTTCTACCATTGAGGGAGGAACCATACCCAGATCCTGAGGACCTTGACTTTCTGTGAGTTTTGTCTTCCCTGACTCCCCAAACTTTCTTAAGGTCTGGAGACTGGAGGAGTTGTAGGGGTGGTGGGGTTAATTTGAAAGTGTTATAGCCTGCCCTGTGAGAAGAAAAGGGGAGCCATTTCAGGGATCCTGGGGCTCTTACAGGGACCAAGATATCCTGCGGGGCAGGAAATGCTTTTTTAGGCCTGGGACCTCCTTGTTCCCTTTCATCCTGGAAGAGAGGTTTGAGAGCCTGGGAGGGGTTTTGGAACCTGCTTGAGGGCCATATCTTGTTGGAAATACCTTTGCCTCCCCCATTTTTAGGACTTTTTTTTCCCTTGAAGTTTTGCCTTCTCAAGCTGCCAAAATTTGAGGTGGGGGTGGGAGTGACAGGTAAACAATGAAGAGGAGGGTATACCTAGAAAGAATGAGGGTCCCTTTTCATCTTAGCTTCTTTTCTTGAGTCATGAGACTAGAGATCAATGCTCTGGAAGAATTTGTGTGCTCACGGGAATTAAAATTTCCACAATTTGGTTCAATGAACATAGGACTAGGAGTTGGGAGAACTGGGTTCTAGTGTCTCCTCTGCCATTCTGCTTCCTCCCCTGTAAAATTCGTATAAGGTGGTTTCTAAGTTCTTTTCCAACTATTACGTTTATGAGATTTGTGTTCCATTTGGACTCCACCTGAGCTCAACCTCTTTCTCTAACTGAAGATGCCTTTCTTGCAGATTATCACAGGTGCAAAAACTCCTAGCTTTGCCTCTGTATGCTCCAAGTTTCAAGGTGTTTTGTCCTTCCCCTTGCTATGTATAAGGGACTTTGGGACATGTAGTTAAAGAAGGACAGTCAGCAGGGAATGTACATCTTTCTGTCTTCCTCTCAAACTGTACACCCTAGATTTAGATACACAAGAGGCAGACTTTGTTCTACAGAAAGGAACAATTTACTATAAAGAATGTTGCTTGTTTTCATTCTGATTGGCTCTCCACAGAGACTCCCCCTACCCTCAACAAAATGTGCTTGTGTGTATCCATAAGCATCCATAGAATCTCATACTGAAATTGAAGGACACCTTCTAGGTCATCTTGTCCAACCTTTTTTATAGAGTCCTGTGACAAGCCACTCACTATTTTTTAGGACTGTACTTTCCATTTTTTGAAATCTCTAATTGTTAGAAGGGGCAGCTAGGTGGCCCAGGGGGAAGGGCACTGGGCTTGGAATCAGAAAGATTCACCTTCCTGAGTTCAAATCTGGTCTCAGGTGCTTACTAGCTGTGTGACCCTGAGCAAGTCATTTAACCCTAATTGCCTCAGTTTCTGTAAAATGAGCTGGAGAAATGGCAACCCACTCCAATAAATGCCAAAATGGGGTCACAAAGAGTTGGACATGACTGAAATCGCTAGAAAGTGCTTTCTTAAACCGAGCTAAAAACTTTTCTTCCTGAAATTTCCACTTTCTGCTCTTCTGTTCTTGCTTTCTCTGCTGAAGCAACACAAACTGTCTACTCCGTCTTCTACATACCAACCCTTTATGTATCTGAAGACAACTAAATCTTCCCTTCTCTGAACCAAGCGTTTGGCATCTTCAATGATTCCTCTCGCAGCAATTTTCCCCAGATCTCCCCCACTATTCTCCTCACCTCCTTGTGGGGCCTCTCTTGTTAGTTAATGACTTTTTTAAAGGGTGGGGCACAGAACAGATACATTTGCCCAAACGAAGCCTGGCTGGGGCAGAGTCCAATGGGATTCCTCTTGTATAGTCTAGACACTATACATGTTAATGCAGGTTATAATCATACTAGCTTTGTCAGGAGTTACATTACGTTGCTTGCTCATTCTGAGTCAACTAAAATATCAAAACTTTCAACCTCACTTTCCCCTTCCATAGTCATATAAATTACTAACAAGCCACCTCCCATATTCTATACTTGTAGAAATCCCTGTTAGATTTTTTATTTATCCTTATTAAATTTAATCTTGGTTTCAGGTCAGGGTTCTTGCCTGTCAAGATCTTTGAATCTTGATTCTATCATCTAGCACATTAGCTATTCCTCTCAGCTTTGGACCATCTACAAAAAAAAAAAAAGAAAAGAAAAAGAAAAAGAAAGAAAGATAAGCATGACTTCAGTGTCTTTATGCGGGTCATTGGAGGGATAGGACTTATAATTTAGCCTTAGTTTTTTCCTCACTGGTTTTTAGGGGCAGCCTAGGTTAGCCTTCTCTGGGAGGGCAAATGAAGGACACTCTAAAAAATATGGATTTTTATGTGTGTATTTATTTTCAATGTCATAAAATTCTGTTCCCCATACCAATGGATATTTATTTTGTGATAAATCAAATTGCATGTGTGATCATGAAGGCTTAACGCCTCTTCTGAGGCAGTTATGACAGGGGGCCCAATTTTTCTAGGATAAGGGGCTCCATTTTAAAAACTTGCCAAGGGAGCAGAAATGCCTGGCTTTGACAGAAAGCAAATCTTTTTTTTTTCCTTTCCCACAACCCTCTCCAATTCAGGCTATTAGGATGTTAGGTCTTTGAGAGGCTTATGTTTGTTTCCTCAGCACCTCGAATAAAGCCTGGCACATAGTGGGTACTTAACAAATACTAGCTGATGAATTGGTAGACAGATTGAGGATTACTTGATGATGCAACCCATTAGGTACAGCATGCTTGAGGCTATGCAACTTGATATTGAAACTAGATTGTGGGCATAGACAGGGGTGGGACTGAGATGAAAATATTGTAGAACAGACATAGGATTGAAGGTGAAACTGAGTAAGCCCAAGAAATTAGGACTGCTTGCTTAAAAGGAGAACAACCTTTGAGAAGCACCATGGCATGGTGGAGAGAAGACTAACCAGGAAGATTCAGGAAGACCTGGGTTCAAATTCTGCTTCACAGACATACTATCAAGATGGATCTTGGCAAGTCACTTAACCTGCCTCATCCTCAGTTTCCTATCTGTAAAATTGGGAATAATACAAGCACTTATCTCATAGCCTGTTGTGAGAATTGAATCAAAGAATGCATTTTAAGGGGCCCATACAAATGTCAGCTTTCTTACTGACAAAGAAAAGGGGTATAGGAGAAACATTAGGACTTGAGGAGCCTTAGCTATGCTGCCCATTTTCATCCAGCTCAATTCATTTTCTTGAATTCTTCTTGTCTCCTTCAGCCACCTTACAATTTCCTCCCCATCATCTTTCCAGTTCTCCTTCATTTTTTTTTCTTCTCATATAGAATGTAAGTTACTAAGGAGTAGGGACAATTTTTTTTCTTTTTCTTGTATTTTTATCCCTAGCACCTGGCACTCTGTCTTTCTGTCTCTCTATTCTTCCTCTTTTCCATCTCTCTTCTCTCTTCCATCTTTGTTTCTCTTTATCTCTATCTCTTTTCTCTCTGTCTCTATGTCTCTTCCTCTTTATCTGCATGTGTGTGTGTATGTTTCTCTCTTTGATTCCTTTAGGCTTTATATATCTGAACCCAGAAGATTTTCAGTTATTGATTCTTAAGAACATTTCTGATTGTAGTGGTACTAGGCTTCAGACCAATGAAAAAACAAGTAACAATAAATATAGCAGTATCATATGTCCAGTCAACATAAAGAACTCTCTTACAAAGTAATGCATACAAAGGAAAATGGAGGACAGTTTTATGAGGGTTATAAAAAGGACTAGGAACCTTTGTGAGCAAAAATAATTAATATTTTTCACCCAATTCTTGAAGAACAGCATTTATTTCAAAGGAATTACAGAATATTTCAACCTAAAAACATTTGTTCCTGTGTAAAATGAATAAATTAGCCTCTTCATAGGATTCAAAGACTGGGAATAGATACCTTACCTCAATTTTGTAGTACATGTTAGAATAGGGAGTGAACATGGGCAAAAAGGACTGAAGGAGAGGGCTCTTAGAAGTTCTGCGGGCACTTCTCCTGCAGACCTTTGTCTTCCACCTTTAGCAGAGGACTGAACACATTTCAAGGTGTTTCAACAGCATTTTTAACTAGAAAAGCCATCATATTTTATCTATTGGACAAACCACAGTCCCTAAAGCATTGCTGTTAGAATTGTGGAATAAAGATACTCCCTTGTTCATACCACACATCCACTGGATTTTAGAAGTGGAAGGAGGAATTAGTGATCGTGCAGTCTCTACCTCTTTCTTTTTGCAGATGTGGGAACTGAGAACCCAAAGGCAGTTATTTGACTTGCCCACAGTCACACCAGGATTGAAACCCATGCCTTTGACCTCCAAATCCAGGGCTCTTTTAACTGTATCACATGGCTCACCTCCAGTTGTCCTGATCTATATTTTGCCATTGGACCTAGGTGTCTCCAGAGGAGAAAGTGAGGCTGGTGACCTTGCACAGCCCTCTCTCACTCAAATCCAATTCACTTGCAAGTCATGGCATCACCTCCATGATGTCGCGGTCCTTTTCAAGAACAAAGGACAAACCACACACACACAATTGCATTACGCTGGCTTTCTATAGTGTGCTAGGTGAAATAATGATTGGCATTTCATTCTTTTCTTTTAGTCTGGACTATTTTCATAGATTCTTAAATATTCTTTTTCCTGTCTCATCCATACTACATACTCTTAGCAGGGCAATTCTCCTAAAACACTGCTTTGATCATGCCACTGTGTTCAGTAAGACCCCTAAGGGGCTCCCTATGACCAGCAAAATGACATTCAAGACCCTCTACAACCTGGTCTTAACTTCCTTCAGTAAGCATTTACTAGCCTCTGATATGCAAAGGACTTAGACATGTAGAAGTGGTGATAAAGACAAACCCCAGAAACATTCTCTGACCTTACTTATACCCTACTGAGAAATATACAAGTAAATGCAAGATGATTTGAGGAGGGAGAAAGCATTAATAACTAGAGAGATTAAGAAGGGCCTCCCACAAGAAGTGGTTTCTGAACTTTTGATGAAACACAGAGATGCAGAAAAGCTAGGGGTGGAAAGGGAAGTGTGGTGTAGGCATGGGTGGGAGAGGGGAAACCTGTGTTAAGACATGGAGGGAATAGATGGAATTCTAAGCTCAGGGAACAGCAAACATGCCAGTTTTGGCATCCTAATCTCCCTTCCTCACCTTCTCCAGCCTTTACCTTCTAGGGACATTGGTTTATTCTCAGCCTCTAAAACACCTTGTACTTCCCCACTTCTATGCTTTTCCTCATACTGGCCTAAACTGAAATTCCATACCTGTCCCACTCTACCAATACAAAGTCTACCATCCTTCAAGAGTCAGCTCAGGCCTTGTCTCTTCTTCTAGACTAAAGTGATCTCTCCCTCCTTTTGAAGAAGCTACAAGGAGAAAAAGGCAAAAGAGCCTGAGAAACACTTCTTTACACAGTTGCTTATTAGACAGGATGACTGAAATCACCCAGAAGGAAATTCAAGGTAGAGAGAGGTGGGGAAGAGATAGGACAGTTGCAAAACAGACAGCGTCTTTATAGCCATGTCTCTTCCCATAGAAGGAGACACGAGCACGTGCAAAGAAAAGGCAGAATTCCATACATTTTCTCAGGCATTAGCAGAGAGGCAAAGGGTTGTTAGCAGCTCTAGAAAGGAGAAATGTGGAGTGGTAGTTTGGGGCTCTCTAATTGCGGGGTGGAGGGAAGTGGAGGACAGAATAAGAAGGTAGATAGGATACCAAGGTAGCCACATGTAGACTTGACCTGGACAATCAGAAAGGTCACTGCCTTCTTGGAGCATGTAATTGAGGTGATGAGTCTGCCAAAATTCATCCAACCTACTTGGAATCATAGATTAATAGGACTCAGGGTGGGAAGGAATCTTAGACTGTTGATTCATGTGGAAACAAATGATGCCACCAGGAACAAAATCCCTACAACAACCCAGTAACAACATAGACCTTTTCTCTATTGACCTCAAGGTTTCAGAGAAGAAACTAAAGGATTTGGAGAGCATGGTATTAGTTTCATGTCTTCTTTAAGATGAGGTGATCACTTTGGAAGAGTAGAGGATTTGGGAAATAAATAGCTAGCTAAAGGAGATATAAGATTGGGATTTATTTTTCTGGATTACAATTTAGCATACTCAAGTGATGAGTACTTGGCAAGGAACAAAGCACATCTTAGGAAGGTCAGAAGGGCTGTGTTTAGCAGAATGTTCACCAAGTTGATCTGGACATTTGAAAGGAATGGAAAGGATGCTTATAAAAAACATTAAATTGCATAAGATGGAAGACTGTGAAATGAAAAGAGCAGTATTGAAGGAGGTTTGCAGTACTTATGAAGGCTGCAATTCTTAGCACAAAACAAAATGGGAAAAGGTGAGGAATAGCACTTGAGATTGTAGTACATAGCCTTTAGAATTAGAAGAGACCATAGAGACTATTTAATCCAGTATCTTCATTTTATGGATAAAGAAATGGCTTTAGTGCATGTGGGTAATAAAGTACACTTGAAAGAAGGTAAAAATAATCTCATAGGTAACACTGACACTTGGAAGGGAGGGATTTGTGACTGTATTATACTCTTACACTTGAAGAGATCTGTGATCTAATTAATATGAGAATCTTACTCTCTCAACCCCAAATTATACAGCTTGCAACCTATTCATTCTTGACCAGTCTACATGACTTTTATCCATAGCTTTTCATAGGGAATCTCCTAAATGTAGTGGGAGTTTTTCTAAAATCTTTTTGAGCTTTCAAGGGTTCTGTTAGAGCAAACAAACTGTCTTTTAGTTATTATTCACTCTTGCCATGTGAACAATCCATTTTCTTCATATTTTTTTTTGATGACAACTTTTACACTGCTTCTCCTCTTTAAATATTTGACTAGAATATTTCAATGAAATGGCAAACCTTTATCAAAACAAACATATCTCAAACAAGAGAAATAGCCATGATTTCATTGTGGGACTGTAGTAGAGACTGAGTAGCCAGAAAAATGTTATGAACAATGTCCTCCCCTACACCCAAAGAGCAATCAAACTGTGCGTACCTTTTGACTCAATGATACCACTACTAGGTCTGTATCCCAAAGACATAAAAAAAAAAGGGAAAAGGAGCCACTATGTACAAAAAAAAAATTATAGCAGCTCTTTTTGTGGTGGCAAAGAATTGTAAATTGAGGGAATGCCTATCAATTGGGGAAATGGCTGAACAAGTTATGGCATATGAATGTAATGGAATACTATTGTACTATAAGAAATGCTGAGCAGATGAATTTCAGAAAAACTTGGAAAGATTTAGATGAATTGATGCTGAGTGAAGTAAGCAGAACCAGGAGAACATTGTACATAATAATAGCAACATTGTATGATGATCACCTATGCATGACTTAGCAATTCTCAGCAATAAAATGATTCAAAACAATTCCAAGGGACTCATGCTTAAAAAAATGCTGTTAACATCCAGAGAGTTATGGAGTCTGAATGTAGATTAAAGCATGCTACTTTCACTTTCCTTATGTTCTTTTAGTGTTTTATTTTCTTTTAGTCTGTTTCTTCTTTCAATGTGACATATGGAAATATGCTTTACGTGATTGCACATATATAACCTATATCAAATTGCTTACCATCTTAGGGAAGGGGTAGATGAGGGAGGGAGGGAGAAAATTTGGAATTCAAAATTTTTAAAAAATGAATGTTAAAATTCATTTTATATGTAACTGGAAAAAATGAAATACTATTTAAAAAATAATGGTTTTCCAATAAATGTTTAATTAAACTGCCAGAGAGACAAAATGTAGTAGTGACAGGAAGGCAGAGGATTCACTCAACCAGATATCTCATGGAAGTCTTATTTGGTTAACAGCAGAACATCTGATAAAATCTTGAATTGCCTTGTTGACAACTCCATCTGTGAGAAAGCAAAGGGCAGAACTGCTATCCTGGAATTAATTAACTAATAAGGAAGAACTGGTTGTGAATGTGGAAAAAAATGAATATAAGAAATCAATAGCCAATGAAGGAAATGATGGGTATAGTCGAGACACATACCCTAGATTTGGAGAAGATTGCTTTTAAGAAATTGAGATTTATGATAGGCATGATCCAACGGTGAAAGGCTCTTATAGGAGAATATTACTCAAGAAGAATGGGAAGGTTTTGAAAAACTCTCACTCTATCGTCACTGTTGATCCCAATGAATGAGAAGAGAACGCATTTTTTAAAATCCTTATGGCTTCACAGTAAACTGTGTGATGAATTCATCTTTTAAAAGAACATATGCAAATGATGGAAGAAGGGGTACATAACCAATGACAAATAGAAAAGAATGGTATAAGCATGGAAAAATATCTTTTAAGAATACCAAAGCTCAGAATGAATGAAGGCTCACAGAAAATGCTAATGACCAAAAAAGAGGGAATTGAAACTGTTTGCAGAAAGAAAAGGAAGATAAAGATAGTCTCCTTGCTTTAGGAAAATGGTTTGATGTCGAGAGAAGCCAGAGAGAAAGCAACATTAATCAATTCTTATATTACTTCCAACTTCTCTATTTAGGAAAAGTACTTTAAAACTTGAGAGATGAGTACAAATCCAGTAAAAATGGAATGGAAGTCTAAGAGAAGTGAGGAGACTCAAGCAGAGCACTTGCATTAGCTTTGAATGAGTTCACATTCCAGATGCAAACAAATTACTTCCTGGGAAGATCTTACAGAATAACTCCTAGGAATCTCGGAGGAATCATGGGACATGGTAGAGATACCAGAAGACTGAAGAATGTTGTTCCAATTTCCAAAAAAAAAGGAGAAAAAAAGCAAATGACAGAACAATTAGATTTATTTTGCTTCCTGGCAGAATCCTAGAATGGATGATTTTAAGCATTTAACTTAGAAAGTGATGATCAGTGGGAGCTAACATGGCTTTACCAGGAAGAAATTATGACAAACTAACCTTCTTTCCATTTTGGGTGCAGATATTACACCAAAGGAGTAGGAGAATACAGTGGACATAATCTAAATTGATTCAGCAAGACATTTGATCTCATGTCTCACAAAGTCTTTATGGACAAGCTGGAAAAATCTGGGCTAGCTGATAGATCTTTTGGGAGTTTACTGGCCAGCTTCATTCCCAAAGAGTGCTAATTAATGGATCCATGCCAACCTGGAGGGAGATCTCTCTTTAGCCAGATTCTTTTGAACATTTTTATCAGTGATTTGAAAGAAGACATGGAAAGCACAATTTTCTTTTCTTTTTCTTTTTAAATAAGTTTTTATTGATATTTTGTTTGTTATATCACTCTAGTTCTCCCCCCCCATATGACAAATAGTATTTCTTTAGACAGGAAATTGAAAACATGTGCAATGTGTAACACCTATGGACCACCCATTTCCTTGATGGGGTAGGTGGAGATTGTCTTCCCATCTCTTTTCATTTGAGTACTGCTTGATCTTTTTTTTTTTTTTTTGGTGTGATGTTCTTTCCATTTAGTCGCTGGGCATATTATTTTCTTGGTTCTGCTAACTTTACTCTTAATCAGTTCATATAGATCTTTCCATGCTTCTCTGCATTTATCAATCAATAAACATTTATTAAACACCTACCATATTCTAGGCACTGTGCTAATCACACACACCGTTTCTCACAGCACAGTAGCATTCCATTCTATTCCCATTACCTAATGGATGGGCATTCACTTTGTTTCCAATTCTTAGTTATTATAAAAAGTGCCACTATAAATATTCTGGAGTAAGTAGGAACTTTTTTTTTTTTTTGGTATTGATGGGTTCCTTGGGGAATCCAGTAAGAGAGTCTCTAGTTAAAAGGGTATAGACATTTTAGTCTATTTGTTTGCATAATTCCAAATTCTATAGGGCTTTCCAGTTTAGAAACTGGCTTTTGGCCAACAACCCTGTAAGGTAAGGAATATAAGGGTTTTTTAAAAATTTTATTAATTTATTTTGATTTATCAACAATCACTTCCATATGCTTTTGAGTTGAAAATTTTTCTCCCCCTTCCTGCCCCCCACCCTTCCCAAGATGGGCACACAATCTGATATAGGCTTTACATTTACATTCCTATTAAACATATTTTCACATTAGTGAAGTTGTAAGTAAAAATTAAAACCAATAGGAGGAACCATTGGAAAGATGAAATGAAACTCAACAGAAGGTAAAAATAAATTATAGCAATTCGACTTCCATAATTCTTTCTTTGGATGTGGACAGCATTTTCCATCCCGAGGCCTCTGGAGATGTCTTAGATCCTTGTAATGCTGAGAAGGGTTCAGTTAAACAATATTAGTCATCGCATAACGTGGCTGTTATTGGGAAAGCACAATTTTCAAACATACAGAAGGTATAGAACTGAGTGGATAGCTAATATATCAGATGATAAAACGGAGGTTCGTAGATTCCTCAGTAGGTTGAGATAATGATGTCAGAGCCATACCTTGATCTAAACTAGGACAGTTCAAATCAGAAATAGTCAGGACATGACAGTCAGACCTCTAGGGGCATGGTAGTTGCTTTAGAGAGTTCTTAAGAGGATGCAAGAAGAGAAAATCCAGGCAGACAATATCTGGAAAGTTTAGTAGCAAGTTACATTGGTGAATGACTTAAGAGGCAAGGTTGGAACCTTCTCTGAAGCAGAACTCTTGACAGATAAAGAGTTAAAAGTATGAAAAGTCTAACAGCAGAAAACAGAGACTTGATAATAAAGACTAGGATTTAGGGAAGGTGGTCAATACAGAAAGTCAGTAATAGGGAGAAGATAAGGTCTCTTTTTTTAGAATTAGGGTACAAGGTGAAGGCTTGCTCAGAGGAAGTAAGACCGACAGTCTAGTTACTGGAGCCAGATAAAAGGTCAGTAACAAGACTGATTGGGTCACTGAGCAACTGGTCTAAGACTCTAAATAATTCCTAATCCAAGAGTGGATCTCAGAGTTTGGAGTGCTGTTAACCTTAAGGAGGGAGTTAAATGGCCCTGCAATACAGGTTAGTACGGTACAAGGGCAGAAGGTCAAGTAATTAAATGGTGGAGGGTCAAAGTAAGCAAGGTGAAATTTTTAAAAGTTAAATGTGAAGCCAAAGTTTTCATAAGATTTAGAGCAAGAAGGAGCGCATGCTGATAAAACCACAGGTGTTTGAAATGTTGAAATCTATGTAACAAAAATAAGGGTATCAGGGGAATGACAAGAATTTAAATAGAGCCCCATTAGAGAGGCCCGTTGGAGAACTGAGTTTGTGCTAGAAATCCATCCTATGCCATGGGACAAACTTGATAGCGGCATTCTAGCTTACTCCACTGTCCCGAGATTCCCAACCCATGACACCAGGTGAGGCTTTTCTTATATAGGCCAGAAGTTGCCTCAGTGGCTTCTCTGATGAGTCTAGCTAGAGGGGATGATTATTTTGGTTTAAATGCTGTCTCTCTTAAGAACCAAAAGGAGTTCCTCCCCAGTCCAATTCAGCTTGTGCTGCTAAAGAATATATTTTCTTGGGCTGCTAGGTGTTACATTGAATAGAGCTCTGGCCTTGGAGTCAGGAGGACCTGAGTTCAAATCCAGCCTCAGATACTTAACGCTTACTAGCTGTGTGACCCTGGACAAGTCACTTAACCCCAATTACCTAAGCAAAAAAAAAAAAAAAGAATAGATTTTCCTGTCTCTTTAAAGAGGGGTAATTCCAGAGTTCAAATCTGGCCTCAGACACCTATTAGCCATATGACCCTAGGCAAGTCATTTAGCCCTGTTTGCCTTAGTTTTCTCATCTGTAAAATGAACTAGAGGAGGAAATGGCAAACCATTCCAGTATCTTTGCCAAGAAAATGCCAAATGAGGTCATGAAGAGTTGGACATGATTGGAATGACTCAGCAACCACAACCACAACAATAACAACAGCCTCTACTCCATCCCCACTCACAACTCTTGCTGAGGGGGAGTAATGGCTCTGTCCCCTGAGGGGTAAAGAGAAACCCTTACTCCCCCCTAATCCTCTCTGCCTGCTGTCATGAACCACATAGGCTGGACCAGATGGCTTCTGAAACCCCTTCCTGATCTTAGATTCTGTGATGCTTGGGATTCGGTATTCAAACATTCAAATCCATTTAAAATGTATTTAAACTAAAAAATGTGGGTTATTTTCAAAAGCAACCTCCTTCCTTATGTCGTTTTTCATAGAATCATATATTTAGAGCTGGAAGGGCTTTCCCACCCTCTGGTGTTTGCAGATGAAGAAAGGGAAAGTCAGAGAGGTTAAGTCGCTTGTCCAGTAATATACAGTTATTAAGTGACAGAGGAGGGATCTGCACCCTTATTGTTGTGTTGTTTCAATCATGTCTGACTCTTCATGACCCTGTTTGAGATTTTCTTGGGAAAGATACTGGAGTGGTTTGCCATTTTTTTCTTCCAGCTCATTTTACAGATGAGGAAACTGAGGCAAACAGGGTTAAGAGACTTGCCCAGGGTCACACATCTAATAAGTGTCTAAGACCAGATTTGAACCCAGGATGATGAGTCTTCCTGACTCAAGGCCTAGCACTCTATATATTATGGTGCCATCTAGCAGCTTCATCTGAACCCAGTTGTGTTTAATTCAAAGCCAGTATTGGATTCACTATACCCTGATGCATCTCAATTTAACTTAAGTATTTTTTTCTTAAAGAGGTTTCTATGTTTAACCTCTAATTTATAATGAAGAGCACAAGACTGGGAGTCAGAGACCTGGGTTGTAGGTCCCGTTCTGACCAATTGTATGACCTTGAGTGACCTGAACCAAGTATTTTTTACATCTGAACAGGAGTTAGACTAGGTCATCTCTAAGGTTTCTTCTAGCATTAAATTTCCATGATAAGTGTGAAAAGGTTGTGAAATATAACAATACAAGATACAATGATTTCCAAGCTTGTCTTGGTGGTTTTCTATGAGGCAAATATTCAGATTCAAACCAATTTCCCATGAAAATGACCATCTATGATATCATAAGCAGCTGCTGTTGCTTCTCTGGCAACTGTACTGATTTCTTTAGCTGAGAGACGCCCTTTAATAGACATATACATGAAATTATCCCACACATGCTGAATGAATTCTCTGAGGTCTCCCACAAATACATAGGAATTGCAGGTGTACCCTGTTTTTTTCAATAGACGTGCATAAAGAGACTTGTAAATGGAATCATATTTTAAATGCAGTAGGAGAGCTTGGTTTAAAGGAATCCTGTGATGAACCCCTTTGGAAAGTGAATAATTCATCCTTCTTTAAGGTTTCTCATATATAAAACACTTTGCTAGGAGCTGAAAGAGATAGGAGGATTAAAAATTAGACTATTCCTGGCTTCATGGAGTGTGCAATGTAGTCTATTTTAAGTTTACCTGGATTTGTGATTTTAAGAATATTAAGTATGCTGAAATTAGGACACTAGCTTCAGATTCATAAGTGGAAAAAATTTGGGTTCCCATGACCCATCATTCTTGGTCAAATTTTCTTCCAAAAATCAACAAAGGAATGTTTTTCATTGGAAGAGACAGGAGAGAAGAGCTTCTTTGCCCCTTTCCCCTGCCCCCTTCATGTTACTTGGGTAGAACACCACCAACCACTGGAAAAGCTGGGCTTGGCATGATTTAAGAACTTTGATCAACTGGGTCAGGGGTGGGGAATCTGTGGCCTTAAGGCCACATGTGGCCCTCTAGGTCTTCAAGTGTGGCCCTTTGACTGAATCCAAACTTTACAGAGCAAATCCCCTTAATAAAAGGATTTGTTCTGTAAAACTTAGATTCAGTCAAAAGGCCGCATCTGAGGACCTAGAAGGCCACATGTAGCCTTGACGCTACAGGTTCTCCACCCCTGAGCTAGGTAAAGACTAAATTGGGCAGGACTTGAGAGGTTGAGAGGAAAGGGGGCAGAAGAGCACAGGAGAAAGGAGAACTTTTTTTTTTTAATCATTAAAGCTCTTACCTTTGAAAAAATGTGAGAAACGGGACAAAAGGGAGAAGTTGGGAAAATAAACATTCAAAGTCATTCTATTAACAGCAGAGAACAGACATATCAGTCAACTCCCCTAAACAGCCCCCCTATAAGACCCACTGACTCCGTGGGAAGTGTTTGGGATGTGCCAACACTTCTCAGAAATGTGCTTGTATTCTAGTTATTATTAATTAATGTTTATATGGTGCTTTGGTGTACTCTACAGTAATTTTTCCTTAGATCTGTCAAATTTGTCAGCAAACTGGTGAGTAGTTATCTAGAGGGTTCTTGGGGGCGGTGGAGAGGCACTAGTTGGAGTATGTT
This sequence comes from Phascolarctos cinereus, assembly GCF_003287225.1. NCBI lineage: Eukaryota > Metazoa > Chordata > Mammalia > Diprotodontia > Phascolarctidae > Phascolarctos > Phascolarctos cinereus. The sequence continues at coordinate 394,926,269 of NW_027555847.1, read as the reverse complement.
GCTGTGGAGTACAAAACTCCTATTGTCACTCAGACCAGGAACCTCCACTGAACTTTGGAAAATTGCTCGGTTTCCTGGCTCATCATAGGGCTTAAAATATGCTCTTTGAAAATCTAACCCCACGTCTGTTGTCTTCTCAGATGTCCAGCCATTTCTATACCATTTGCAGTTTCTCTACCTTTTATCACAAGCTGGCTTGACTTCAAACATCTGAGTTTGTGCCAAATATTTCTGTAGTGCAACATTTCCTAATGATGCTTTGGCTCTACAGAGGGGACCTATGTCCAATTGTAGAGGTGCACTCTGACAGGTTACAGCTGTTTGTAGCAGTAAAACAACCAAGCCTTCTCTGGCTTTAACCCAGGACTGCATAAATCATGGAGGCGAGCTCCATGCTTGAAAAGAGGCCTCAGCCCAACCGTGTTATTATGATCCAGGAATCATCCAAATTTATATATTCTGCCCTAATCCTGCCACAGATACAACGTGTTAGGAGCCAAAAGGGGGAAAAAGGAATCCAGGCCTTTAACCAGGACTATCCAGGGCTTCTGGTAGGGTAAACGTGATACTACTAAAAATTTACCTCTTCTGATTTATTATATTTTCTAGCATGTCTCTAAGTAGGTTTCTGGAGGGCAGAGACCAAGTTTTGATTAATCAGTAGTGTTTAGATCTCAGTTATGCCATCCTGATGTCTGGCAGTGCACTCAATACTATGGCATGATGCTTTCCCACACAACATGGTACCCTTTTCCTGTTCCAGAGGCCCAGGCCTTGGGATGCAAATTTGAACTGGAGGGTCCAGGGAGGTCCAACCAGTCCCTTTGAGGTCCTTGTTCAGCTAGAAAAGGGATGTCTTTCTCTGCCCTTAGGTCGGAACAGAAAATTTCCTCCTGACTCAAAAAGGATGCAAGGTGGTAGAGTAGACAAAGTCCTAGATTAAAGAACTGGGTTAAAGAAGTGGGTGCTCACTAACTGGAGAATGGCTGAATATTGTGGCACATGAATGTAATGGAATATTATTGTACCCCACGATGACAAATATGAAAGAAGTGGAGAAACCTGGGAAGACTTGCATGAATTGATGCAGAATGGAATGATTAGAACCAGGAGAACAATTTACACAGTGATCACAACAATGAAAAGGAGAACAACCCGGAAAGGTCTGAGAACTCTGATCAGTGCAATGACCAATCATGACTTCAGAAGACTGATGACAAAGCATGCTTCCCTCCTCTTGGCGGAGAGGTGATGGACTGAGGTGCAAAATGAGACATTCGTTTCCAGACGCGGCCAGCTTATTGGTGTGCTTTGCTTTAAATAGATAGAAAATTTATTAAATGCTTACTGTGTGCCAACTGTTGTGCTAAGTACTGGAGATACTAATAAAAGCAAACAAAATAGTCCTTCTCCCCCATCTATTGGCTTATTTTCTGATGGGGGAAGACAACATCTAACGTGAATCTAGAAAGCAGCAATAGGGAGACAGGGAGAGCAAAGGATACCAGCGTCAGTGCAAGGCAGCTGGTGATGAGGCAAAGAAGACCAAAGGGAAAGGTGAGTCAGGACCTGAAGTGAGGGTGTCTGGGTCCATGCCATGAAAAGGAGATCCAGACTGAGAACTCTCCAATCAAGACAGTGGACCTGAGGACAGAGGATCTCCTGGATGGGAAGCCTGCTAGGGAGAAGGTAGTGACTACTTTTTTATTATAAGGGAGGGCTTTTATTTGTATATGTCTGTGAAGGGGAATTGGGGAAAGGAAGTGAATTAGTAAGCAGTGATGGAGATGAAAAGAAAAAAAAAAGAGCTCAATAAAAGTTTTTAAAATATGCAGAAGAAACCTAAAAGTTCAGGCCACATAAACAAACTGGGTAATTTGATTATGTTGTTGTTCAGTTGTTTTTCAGTCATGTCCAACTCTTCATGACCCCATTTGGGGTTTTCTTGGCAAAGATCCTTGTGTGGTTTGCCATTTCCTTCTCTAGTTCATTTTGTAGATGAGGAAACTGAGGCAATTAGGGTTAAGTGACTTGTCCAGAGTCATATAGCTAATAAAGGTCTTAGGCCAGATTTGAACTCAGGAAGCTGAGTCTTCTTGACTTCAGGACTGGCATTCTATGCACTATGTTGCCACCTAGCTGCCCATTTGATTATGACTTTGTTCAGTTTAATAAACACTTTTTAATTTAAAAATTAAATAATTTAGATTTAGAAGTGGATTGAATTTCAACTCTGGAACTTAGTGATTAGGTGATCTTGGGAGAGTCAATTTTCTCTAAAATAAGAAGGGGTAGACTAGATGACCTCTAATATCTCTTCTACAATAAGTGAGCCTTACTTTAAGGGAAAAAAAAGTATAGAAATTTAAAAAAGAAAAAAATTAGGGCTGATTATTCATTTCAAAACATGATTCTCAATTTTAAGTCCCTTTTAAGTATTGAGTTCTCATGAGTACATGTGAAATAAGATTCAATTTATGTAAATGTGACTTTTATATACTTTTGGAGAGCACATTTGTGATATAAAAGGTATTATAACATAGAAACCACAATTATTTTCAAAGAATTCTGATAATATGGTATGTGACACAGAAAAAACGACTCAGAAATGTATCTGAGGGAATGCAGCAGGGGTTCTTCACTTTTTTGAGTCCTGGATATCAGTGGTCTCTGGTTAAGGCTATGAGCCCCTTCTCAGTAAGATGTATTTAAATACATAAAATAAAATATATATAGGATTACTAAGGACACCAATTTTACTGAGGTATAATTATCAAAACATCTTTACAAACAACTTCATGAACCTTAGGTCAATAACCTCTGGTTTTACAGTATGGCAGAAGGTGCTATGGACCCTGTCACTAAAGAGTTGGCAATCTAGTAGAAGAGACAAAAGAACGTACAAAAAGTTAACTAGCAATATAAAGCTGTATGTGGACTTTACCTATATTGAGGAGATTGGAATTTGGTTATGATGTGCTACCATCTTGCTTATAATGATTCCTGCCTCGGAACGTTGGCCCACAATGAGAAGGACAATGTGCAGAGACTCCCTGTGTAATCATATGACAAAGAAAGACAGATGCTGAAAGTCCATGGTGGTAGACAAAGGGGACGTGGTTTATACAGTGATGAGACACTAGGTGGGTCCATGTAATAAGGATGATGGGTAACGGATGGATTGCCTGACTTTTAGACTGAATCCCACAGGACTACAGACTGGGAAGGAAGAAGACTCTAAAGGAGGAGCCAGTGGTCAGGTTGTTCAGCCAGAAATGGAAACGGTGAGTACACAATCACCAATCTTGGTTGCAATGTTCTTTTCAAAGACAGATCCTTCCTGTTCACTCCACCAGTACAGATTTTAGTAGTGTAATAGATCTTTTTAAAAGGATGATATCACAGGGCATCAGTAGGTGAAAAGAATCCTGACACTCCTTCTCTCCCCAATCTATGCTACCACACTTTAGAGACATAAAAGTCTCCCTTTTTTCTTGGTTCCCCAAAAGGTCGGAAAGTGCTTCCATATAAATATAGCAATGCCATTTTTGTGACATTTCATTAAACAGACATAGCATGATGCTGTGGAAAAAATGCTGGATTTAGAGTCAGAAGACCTACCTATACTAGTTACTGCCTGGGTGATGTGGGCAAGTGATTCACACTCTTTGGATCTCCGTTTCCTCCTCTTTACAATGAGGAGTTGGACTTGATTGGTCCTTGAGGTCCATTCCAGCTCTAAATCTATGGTCTTTTTTCTTGTTTTGGAAATTCTTTTAAATCTGGCCTCTCGGAAAGAAGAACAAGAAGCGGAAGAAGCCCAGATGAGGAGCAATGCGTAGAGGTAGGAATATTGGACTGGGAGTCAGGACACCTGGCTTCTGCCAGTAATGAGCTCCTTGAGAACAGGCAAGTGACTTGCCTCTCTGAGTTTCATCTTCTTCACCAAATGGCAAATTTGGACTGGATGAACTTGAAAGTCTCTTCAACTTCAAAAGTCTATGATTCTGCATAGGTTATTGCTCTCTTTGCGCTCACAAGTGAAGGATGTGAACAAACACTTGCATTTTGTATGTGTAGCAGAGGCCAGGAAGCATTGTAGAGCTGCTCTGCCCGCTTTTGGCCAGTGACGAAGGGTTTGGACGCTTTAGGGATAATAAAGTAATCCCCGAACTGGTCACTGAGTAGGAAGATCCACTGACACAGTGGAGAACTAAAAGGAAGTGATCTACCCTTGGTCATTCTCTTCCCGTTTGCAGGTCATGCCAGGACTAATGAAGTTTGTCCCCAGAGGGCTGGGGGGAAAAGGTAACTATCATCTTTCCCCCTAGCCCACTCCACCAACATAGTGACCATTCCCACATGGCAGCTAGAGTTGAGGGAATCAACTGGGCAGACTCGGTCCTGGTCCCCTAAGATGCCTCTTCTGTATTGTGTTTCTTTGCCTGATCATAGGTGATTGAACACCAGCCTTGAGATGGAGGTGTAGAGTCTTGGCACAGCCTTGTGATTTCAGGAATATATGGATCCTGGGTCCATTGTGTTAGAGTTGATTGGTAGCAAGGAGAGTTTCTGAATTGGAGAAGATGACCACTAACAAGAGAATGAACTGGGCTGAGGTAAAATAGAAAGTGTTTAATCAGCAGTCTGGAAATTGCTTTATGTTTTCATGAATGTAAGTCTCAACTTCCATAACAGTAATTACAACTTTAAATTATTGATTGCTTGAATCTTATCAATGCACATTCGTGCCTTTTGTGTAAGCATTTCTTTTGTGTTTAGGATAAGTGGTTGTCCCATACTGGATTCATATTCTACATTGAGTGCTATTCTATTCTCTCCTCTTAGAGATACCCTGACAATTAGACAAATCTATTTTTCCCCAAAGAAGTGGGGCTAAGGTTGTTATTGTTCATCCTACATTCTCAAAGAAGACTAATGACATCATGAGGGTGATGTCTTAACTTGCATATGAATTAGATATGACCGAGGCAGAACTGCACAAACTCACCAGCCTCATTTTCCTCCAGAGTCGTCAAAGTCCAGTGACAAGACCAAGGCAAAGACCACTGGTGATAATCCAGGATGCAGTAGGTGACCTTGGCCTTTCTAAAGTGATGTCTTTTCCAGGTCTTGGTTTGACCGAGGCTATGCCCTTTCAATGGCTAAGGGCTAGGTAAGAGTTGAGGCAAAAGATGGCCCAATTTACCATCACCAGGTGGGAGTATAGAGGACCAAAGAGAGTGAAAGTCTTAAACTTCTCGGTGGTAAACTCGGTTTACTGCATGTGTGGGGCCAAAGCAGATGGTTCCCTTAGCTGGGAGGGACATTTCACTGAACTCTTGGAGCCAACAGCAGGTCACATTGTCAGATAAATATTTCCCATGGCCATTTCTTAAGTTAAAAAATATTTTTAACCCTTTTTTGTGTATAGTAGGGACCATGAAACATTGCAGAGCTGCTCTGCTTACTTTTGGCCAGTGCCGAAGGACTTGTACACTTTAAGGATAATAAAGTAATCCCCTTATTGGCCCCTGAGTAAGATCCACTGATGCAGGGGATAATTCCTTTCTCTCCTATCTATTCCCACCCTCATCATTTTGGAGTTGAATAAGGATTCATATTTTTGTAGTGCTCTAAGGTTTACAAAGTATTTTCCTCACAACAGCCCTATGAGTCACTTAGTACAAGTATTATTCTTTCTGTTTTATGGATGGGAATATTGAACTTCAGGAGGAGAAGGTTTAAGGTCACACAACTGCTAATGGAGGAGCTCAGATCTGTTTGACCCCCACTCTAGTGCTTCTTCTACCCCATCACACGGTCCCAAAACGGCCCTCAGTTCTGGGCAACCTTCTGCAGGAATGGTGATGTGGTGGTAAGGCAGACAAAGTGAGCTCATAATCTTCTCAGACTGTCCACAGTCTTAGCTATTGACATTCTAAATGTGAGATCCTTGTCTGATGACCAGTGAGTGTAAATGCTACCGGAGGAATTGAATCTTAACATTTTAAATCTTGCTACACGCGACATCAGTCAAAGTACTTGGCAGCTAAATGGGAAAAATGATTCAAAAGTTCCCCATGAAGAAGCAAATCATGAAATGGGGACATTTCTAAATCTCATGTTGCTGTGCTCATGGTAAATATTTTCAAAAACATCACCACAAAAATAGTTGTCATTAATATGCCAACATCTATTTCAGAGGCGAAAGAGGTGGAAAAATCTAGAAAAAATGTCAAGAGGACCTTCCAAATGGAATCATTGCATACATTGGTCCTCAGTGCCTTCAATGCAAAGGTGGGAACTAGTGAGGACAGTGAGAAGCATATTGGAAAATCTGGATGAGGAATAAGAAGTGAGTGTTAATGGAAGAATTTTCCACACCGCGGATTCCCTGCAAGAATTAAACACAGGTCTAGACCAAAAAAATAAAAATAAAAAGTACAAGTTAGCCCATTATTCCCTCCTTTCCCCTCCTTTCTTGCCTCTCCTTCCTCTTTACCCTCTGTCAAAATAGATGAGTGGAGAAGGGCTGGGAGGAAGGGAGCTATCGCTGGCCTTTCCCTCCCTTTTAACCCACCCATTCCCCAGCATTGGCAGAACATAGCAGAAAAATGGCAGTGAATAGGAAATGAGAAAAAAAAATTGTGGCCAAAGTAAATAGAACAATGGAAGTATCTGGAATGCTAGGATGGGAAGCTTGCTTTTTCCATTTGAAGGGAAAAGGCAACAATTCTAAGGATGCCTTTATTCATTGGCCTCCTGATTGGAAGGCTGTATTCACCAACTGGATGACCTCAGTTGGATAAAAACCAATACTAGCTTAACGGGAAAAATGTGTTCAATTCTTTGTTTTCAAACTTCTAATAAAGCGTTTACATCTTGTCCATGGGATGATGACAAGAACAATCAGCCTGACCCACCCTCAACATTTATCTCATCTTTTCAATTTCTAACAGTATTATCTGGAACAGGCTTGGAGCTGATGTGTGAGTAATTCTAATATGGACATATACAAATAACCCTCAGATTCTCAGCAATATATTTATAGGTGATTTTTTTCAGGTGACAGTGACATGGGGAGGCAGTGTGTTGTAATGGATACAGAGCTGGCCTTAGAATCAAGATTTGGCTTCAAGCCTTGCCTCTGATACATACAGGCTGTGTGACCCTGGCCAAGTCACTTAACCTTTTGTTTCCACAGGCAAATCTCTAAGACTAGCTGTTTATCTCTATTGGAAGGAGTTTCTTCATGGAGAGTACTGTACTGAAAGCAAAGACACAGAAGGTTGAATTTCTGTTTAAGTTGCTGAGGTTCTGGGACTTCGTCTTCTTATGTAGAAATGAACATAATATCTCAAAGAGGTGCTATACGGAGAGCTAATATTGTAAAATCCTGAAAATGCACTTCATTATTTAGCAGCATGAGTATTTAGATATTCTTACACTTTAAATATCTGGGTTCTCATCAAAGTAGATGGCTCCTTCACCATTGCAGATTTTATCTCCCATTCCCATGAACCTCTTAGGCCAATAAATAAATAAAAAATCATCACCCATCAGTCAAGCTGTCTGTTGATGTCTCTCCATATTTGGCCAGGCTTGTTACCAGATGAAAGACACATTGTTTTCCATTGTTGAGTCCATATTCTGAACTTAAAAAAATTTATTTATTTTATTGGGATAAAATATGCATTTTCATAACATAGCAAAATAAAAAAGCTTATTTGTCTTGGTAGGCCCTTCCAAGGCCTTTGTGCCACTCTTAGCACCCTCAAGACCCTAGGGTCCCCTCTATATCACAGTGAAACATCAGGGTATGACTTTGGTGGAGGGTGGGTTGGGACTGGAACTGTGATTGGTGATGTGGGGTTCAACCCAGCTCTTCTTGCTTCAAGGCCAGCTCTTTCTCCATTATACCATACTGTTTCTCTTGGTGGAAGAATATATATATTTTTAATTAGAGCATGAGACATCTAGGTGGTGCCATAGTGTATAGAGTACTGGACCTGGAGTCAAGAAGACTTATCTTTGTGAGTTCAAATCTGGCCTAAGACAAATACTAGCTGTATGATCCTGGGCAAGTCACTAAACTCTGTTAGCCTCAGTTGCTCATCTATAAAAAATGAGCTGGAGAAGGAAATGGCAAATCACTCCAGTATCTGTGCCAAGAAAACCCCAAATGGGGTCATGAAGAGTTGGACACAACTGAAAAATGACTCAACAGCAGCAGCAGAGAGGGGTCTACAACTATAATCTCCAAAGCAGAGTGAAAGGACTCCCATGAGGCTACGGGAGGATACCTGGGGAAGGAGGGGGTGATATATGATTTGGAGAGGGAAAGATGTGCTGGATCCTACCACAAGCCTACCATTCCCGTTACCCATTATCACCCACTACTCTTCCTCTTCACCTCCTTCCATAACCTGTGGTATTCTACTTTAGGTTTTGCCTTCTCCTTTGTCTCAGGGCAACCTAGCCATGACCATAGTACCACTGGAAAAATCACCCTCTCCCCTGGCACCTTGCCTCCAGATCACTTACTGACCATGGAAGGTGCCTCTTGATTGGCTCTATGATTTGGGGCAATAGCCACTCAGAATCCTCCCCCTTTTCACTGTTGGTAGGGCAGATCGAGTTGCACAAGATAAGCAGGAATGGATGGGTTGCAATCTGTACCACACCTCTCAATACAGCATCTTTCATCCCAAATCTACCTTCAAAACTTTCTTATGTTGGTTAGACACCATAACCCTTTCAGTCACTTAGGCACAAAACCTTTGTGTCATCCTTGATTCCTTACTCTCAGAAATGATGCCACACATCCAGCCAGCTGACAAATCTTGTCACCTCTGACCTTTGTATCTGAACCCTGCTCTCTCCTCACACAGCCAGCACTCTAGTGTAGACCCTCCTCACCTCATCCCCAAACTTTTGCAGTAGCCTCCCCAACAGTCTCTCTACCTCAAGTCTCTCCACTAGTCAATCCATCCTCCACAGCTGCCAAAGTGATTTTTCCTCATGCCTAGGTCTGACCTTGTCACTTCTCTACTCAGTAATCTTCCATGGCTGCCTATTTACTCTAGCAGAAAATATAAAGTGCTTTTTTGGCATGGAAAGCCCCTCACAATCTGGGCCCAACCTACCTTTCCACCCACTTTTTACATCACTCTCTTTCCTGCACTCTCTGGTCCAGCTAAACAGGCCCTCTTGCTGCTCCTCAAATTTATACAAAAACACAACTAAAATGTTAAAAATAAAATAATAGGAAATTAAAGCATTCTGCTGTCCATAATAATAATGGACAGCATTTATATAGCACTCTGAGATTTGCAAAGTACTTTGCATGTGTTATCTCATTTGAGCCTAGCAATGACCTTGCAAGGTAGGTGCTATTATTATACCCATTTTACAGAGGAGGGAGCTGAGGCTGAAAGTGCCTTGCCCAGATTCACACAGTGTCTGAGGCAGGATTAGAACTCAGCTTTTCTGAACTCCAAGTTCCCTAGTGCACTGTATGCACTATAGAGCACCAAGTTGCCTCATTAAACAAAATCACTTAAAGAAAAAAGGATGGATTCCATTCTAAAACCTTTCTATAAGGCTAAATCAGAGAAAATATACTTTTGCTTTTTGATTTTGCATACGGTGTGGTGAATGTTTACAGAGAGAGAGAAACATGATAGCTATTTTGTTCACTGACTGGTATGACTTATTATTTGATTGCTGTATTCTTTATTATTCATTTTTTAAAAAAGTATCTTTAACAAAGTAAGCTACATTGACCAAATCAGCTGAATGATTAGTTACTAGCAAGTAATTATTAGGCATAGGGCAGCTAGGTAACACCATAGTGCACAGAGCACTGGGTGTAGAACCAGGAAGAGCCGTCTTCTGAATTCATATCCAACCTCAGACACTTACTAGCTACGTGACAAGTCACTTAACCCTGTTTGCCTCAGTTTCCTCATCTGTAAAATGAGCTGGAGAAGGAAATGACAAGCCACTCCAGTATCTTTGCCAAGAAAACCCCAAATGGGGTCACCAAGGGTTGGACACAACTTGAGTGACTCAACAACAATTAGTTAGTGCAGTGGAGTCAGAAAGATCCCCCATGTGCCTCAGTTTCTCATTTGTAAAAGGGAGAAGGAAATGGCAAACCATTCCAGTAGCTTTACCAAGAAGACTCCAGGAACAAAGTTCATGTTGGACACAGCTGAACAAAAACAATTATTATTTATATATGCCCTTCCTCCCAGAACAAAAACAAAGATTTTTAAATGAAGCATATTCATTAAAATATTATTATTCATACAATTTATAGTCAGATCAAAAAAGAATTGTACTGTTAAATAAAATTATGATTTTTAAATGTGGCTTATTTCATATTTTTAATTTCTATTTTGTGTTTTATAAAGTATGTAATATATTAATAGCACAGAACATGTATATAACATAAATAAATAGAAAAAGAAATAATGTTATAGTAAACACACACATTTGGGAGCACTCTTAATGCTTTTTTATGATAGTGGTTCACAATTCCAAAATCAGAGACCATTGAACCATAAAATGTATTTCTTCCCTGGTGCATCTGGCCAAAAACAGTTGGCCCTATTCCTCCCCTTGGTGATCTTTCACTCTTTGAGTAATTGGAATACAACTTGGTGGGTGGGGAGGAGGAGAAACAAAGGAAGAATGCAGAGAGAATAGGGGTTCTCCCCTGAACTCTGAGAGGGTAGAGGTTGATGCTAATGCAAGCAAGACATGCAACCCCTAGGTCCTGTGAGAAAAAGGAGATAAATGATACTGACTCACCATAATCCTGGATGCAGGACTCTTTTGAACTATGCAAGAAGGGAGTGCTTCCATAGTTCCCTGAGAGTTCTTTGTCATGAAAGGATGGAGTCTGTGGAATCCAGCTGGACAAATGAATACTTTAGGAGGAATGGAAGCACTCTGGTACTGAGGTTGAAAACATGATTGATAGAGAAAAGCTCTGAAGTGGTTGTTCCATGTGGGCCAAAATCTAGAGAATTAGTCCCCTTGGGAAGTTAAGCCCTACCATCTGTAGGAGTCAGGAACAGAACTAACCTACAAGAGCTACAAAAACTATGAAAGACAAAGTGCCACTAGGCCTACAAAAAGGTGATGTTATAGAGGACCCCAGTACTGGCAGCTGAATTACAGGTGGCAATGAAAGAAATGGGTAGCAGCAGTTGATGCCAACTGAATTGTGAGAGCTGCTACAAAAGAATCCATGTATCACAAAGGAGGGGAGCCATGGTATAGAGGAGAAACCAACAGATTCTTCCCTGGCCAGAGCCCCACTCAGGGCAGTATTCTAATTCACAGGAATCATCCATATCTGGGTCAATGGATTACCCATGAAGAGGACTCTTTTTTTTTAGGCTCAAGTGTGAGACTTTTTGTGTCCATTAATTAAAAAATCAAACAATTTTATACGTTGAGGTTTGGGATCTCCTGTATTAATTAGTGGGCCTGGTGGCTACCCTTGGAGGAAGGCCAGATACTGATCTTCACAGATTTCATCTAGGTTGGAGCAAAGAGAGGAGTGAGATATTCCAAAAGTCCCAGGCCCTTCATGACATGGGGAAGCCTCTGGTACAATGGTAACATAAGACCAATAAAACAACTATGGACTTCTAGATTGCAGTGTCATTACCCATGGAACCACCCAATCTGAAAGACGGAATGAAGAGAATACAAACATTTACCTGTCAGTGCTCATGTTTTTGCATTAATATGAAGTTTTAGTTTATTACTCCTTTGACCTTGTCCAATCCAGAGCTAGACATCCTCTGCAGAACTATTAAAAAGGGTCAAACATTTTGAGAAAATGGTTCATGGTAGTGTCTAGAGAGGGAGGGTGAGCAGCATGGGGGAGCAAGAGAAGTGACTCTTCTTTCATTAGCTTTAATTCTACTGCTCCATTTTTAAGCAGAAGTAAAACGTTCTGGAGCACCTTCTTCCAATTCTCATCTCTCTCTCTCTCTCTCTCTCTCTCTCTCTCTCTCTCTCTCTCTCTCTCTCTCTCTCTCTCTCTCCTCCCTCCCTCCCTCTCCCTCTTTCTCTCTCTCTCTCTCTCTCTCTCTCTCTCTCTCTCTCTCTCTCTCTCTCTCTCTCTCTCTGTCTTTTTCTTTCCCTTTTCCCTCTGTTTCCTACTTCTTAGGGCCCCAAATGGCTTCTGGATGATGGGAACAGAGAAAAGAGACATGGTCAGAGCTGTTTGGGGAAAGTGAGAGGAAAACCATTACCAGGTTCTTGACTGCATCTATGAGGGAAGGGGATGTCAGGGTCTTCAGAGCAGCTGTAGACAATATGGACTCAGGGAAGGTAGGTTGGCTCTTGCTGGATGATATAATATACATCATTGCGAATAATAATAACTTATATTTGTATAGTGCTTGCAGGTTTAAAAAACACTTCTTTACAATAACCATGAGTTAACAATAATAGCTAGCATACATATAAGGTTTTAGGGTTGGCAAAGAATTTTCCATATGTTTATCTCTGATGATGCTCACAATAATCTAATATAGGTGCTGTTATCACCACTTTATAGATGAGGAAATTGAGGTAGCTTGTAAATTTCTGTGGTAGGATTGGAACTGACATCTTTTATGCTACCTAGCTAGTAAGTAGTATACATACTATCATTCCCATTTTCATAAAGGAAACATAAATGGTTAAGTGACCTGCCAGTGATCAATCACACAGCTAAAAAGTTTCTGAGGCAGGATTTGAACCCAGATCTCCTAACTCCAGATCCATACTTTCCAGTATATTACACTGCCTCTCAAGCAATAAAGTCTTCAATTCTTTACCTGACTAAAGCTCTGGTATTGGCAGAACACAGCAGAAAAGTGGGAGCAATGGGAAATGAGAAAAAATGTGGCCAAAGTAAATAGAACTGCAGAAAGCCTGGAAAGCAAAGCAGGAAGCTTGATTTTTCCATTTGAAGGAAAAAGGCAACAGTTTTGAGAACTCCTTTCTCCATCTCCTAATAGGTAACAAATGTCCTTTGTGTCCATACATGGTTGAGTTCTTTTGGATGGGTAAACTACAAAGTTCAGACAGAATGGGGACATCTTGAGAAGGAGAGGGACAATACAAGGAACATAACATAAGGAAATAATGTAGCCCAGTGGAAGGTATGCTGGTCTTGAATTCAGAAGGCCTGGGTCTGAGTCCCAGCACTGATACTGACTTCATGCCTGGAAGCAAATCACCATCTTCTTGAACCTCGGTTTCCTCATCTATGAAAGGGAAAGAGTAGTACTGAACCACCTACCTCACATGGTTGTTATCAGGGATGTGCTTAATAAACCTAAAACTGTATTGAAATATGAGCTACTATGTGGGACAAGATGGAAAAGAGTCAGTAAACCCTGAAACATCAGTTTCAGTGAGAAGTGCAAGATCAGAAGGAAGATTGTAAAAACAGAAAGATTATGAAAAGGTACAGTTATAAACCTTGGAAGTGGGTCGAGGAAGAATCGGTTGGATCAGGGAAGATCAATAAGAAGAGAGAAGGCCTCCTGGACTTTCAAGAAGAGGGGAGCTGTTTAAAGGTGATTAGAGTACTTGAACTTAAGTACTCTGCAAATGAGCAGGTTAGCCCATCCCAGCAGCATCATGTTCAGCTCTGGGCCTCCAAATATAATTTTGAACAAAAGCTGAGTCCTTTTTTTTTTTGACAAAATATCCAGCTCTCCAGTCTCTCTGGAACATAGGCGAACTTGGACTGCTATATGTGTCCATGGAGAAGATGAAGAGGTTGCCAGGGGCTCCCATCTTTTTCTCTATCACTTGTTTGCTCCTCTTAACCCTTAACAAGCAAAAGAACTTTTCTTGGACAAGTTAGAGGGATTAGATCCATGTGTTAGCAACAGTAAAGAAAGGGTAACATTTGGAAGAAGAGGAGTTTACAGCTTTTACTGACTACTAAGCTTAAGTGTTTCCAAAATAAATACATTTACTAAACCAAAAGTTATCTGAGATCTCACCCACTCCATAAATGTAGCATTTACACATCAGACTCAGTCCAGGCTATTTCTGCCCAAGTGGTTGGTAATCATACCCAGAGAGCTGCTTATTTCCCTGTTCTCACAGGAGGCCTTTCCTACTCAAATGTAAAATTCAATTCAATTCAGTTCATTTCAATCCAATCCAATTCAATCTGATTTATTAAGTACCCCTTATGTGTTCAAGTTTTGCTGGGCCCTGTTTAGGAGAGGGGGGAGGAGGGGAGTGGAGAAGCCCTGTGTAAAAATGTCTCAAGACAAGGTTCTAGCCCTCACAACCTTCACAATCCAATTGATCTAATAAGTCATAAACCCAAGAAACTGAAAACATCACTAGGCCATGAGTATTTATGACAAATGAGGAATGGTAAATCGGTATGTGTTTTAAGAGTTCTGGGAGGAACTGTAGCCTGGATGGTTCTGTGGGCTTCTCATCTGTTTATTAGAACAAATGAAGAGGCCTCGAGTGGGGCCTAAAAGGATAAAGAGCACTTGGACAATTCAGCATGTCTGAAGCCTCTACTGTGAGAAAAGCATTCTGCTGCAAAATGGGCTACAAAGATAAATGGGACGTCAGTTCAAATACCTGAATGTCCCAGGGCCTCAGTTTCCTAATATACAGAATAAGGATGGTGATGAGAAGTGTCAAATACTGGGCCCATGGGCCAAATGTGGCTCCTAGTGTAGCCAAACCAGATTAAGATATAACTGGGAAAATATTTAAAGAAATAAATAAAAATACAGCAAAACACAGATTTTCTAAATCAACATGTGGCCTGCAGGAATTTTTATGTGCAGTTTAATGGCTCCTATTTTTTTTTTTTTGGTGAGGCAATTGGGGTTAAGTGACTTGCCCAGGGTCATACAGCTAGTAAGTGTGGGAGGTCAGATTTTGAACTCAGGTCCTCCTGACTCCAGGGCCTGTGCTCTATCCACTGCACCATCTAGCTGCCAGCTTCTATTTCTATTTGAGTGTGACACTACTGGACAAGATGGCTTCTGAGGTCCCTTTGAGCTTTTAACCTATGTTTTCTGCCCTTAATAAGTTAACAATCTGCAGAGATTAATCAGAAGAAGGAGATAAGATAGTCGAGAGGCAATGATATCAGCAAAAATGTCAGAGAGGAGGAAATGAGTACAGCAAGTGTGGAATTAGTGGGGAGACTGGCTTTGCTGTAGCATATGGTTCATGGTGGGGATCAGTAGGAAATGAGACTGGAAAAGACAGAGTCTTTGGAAGGTCTGAGAGGTGTCCTCTTTTGTCTTTTTATCTTTTTTCCCCTAGACTGTAAAGCTTGAACAGTGAGAAGCCATTAAAGATGACTAAGGAAAAGTCTTATTCCCTCAATTATTTTTTTCTATAACATTTATTTCAATCTTTCTGTTAGTTTTCTTCCTTTTGCTTGTGTAATGGTGGTGTCTGGCCGATGAACACTCAGCCTTTACAGTGTGCACAAGATCCCCCTGGAGGTTGGTGAGTTGGTTTCTGTTAATGCATGGTAATACGTAGTTGAGTTCTTTTGGGTGGATAAACTAAAAAACTCCCTATTCTGAGCATGCACAGGTATTTTCTAACTCAGAGATTCTTCAATTTTTTCATGTTATGGTTCCTTTTGGCAGTCTGGTGAAGTCTATGGACGTCTTCCCAAAAGTATGTTTTTAAATGCATAAAATAAAATACCTATGATTACAAAGGAAACCAATTATATTGAAATAAACGTAATTTTTTTCCCATTCAAGTTCATGATCCCTTAAAATCTATCTGTGGATACCTTGGAGACTTCATTTTTTCTTGCTTAACTTGTTTTTTTTTTGTTTGTATGGTGACAAAAAGCTTTTCACTTGACTAGTGAAGATTAGGAGAATAATTCATTAAATGACAGCAAAAATAACAGGCTATCCCCTCATAAATGTTGGATCCCCTCTCTCACAAACAGACACTTCCTCAGCGAGGAGAACAGACAGGCCTAGGCATCATGGCTGGGGCGTGCATACATAAGGAGCAGGTTTGGCCAGGGCACGGACGTGGAGGGGCAGTTGAGCTGTCTTCGGGTGAGGTCATCGGGCTGCTCTCTACTGGGTCTGCCTCATATTGTGCAACACTACCCCCTTTGTGCTCCATTTGGCCTTCAGTTACCCAGCTATGTGCAGTCACCTAATACGCTTTCCACCAGCCACTGGGGATGTTGTGGTTAGTAAGCCTTTTTCCAGGACAGGAATGTGATAGATCTTTTTGCCAAAAGCTGTGAAACCTTCCCCATGGCTAGACTGCACAAGGAGGTAGTAATTGCCTAAGATAAGATCATGTCTATTCTTTCAATTCCTTTCTCTTCTATACTCTTCTCTGATAATTTTGGTTCAACTCCTATCTGATTAAAAAAAAAATCACTCCCTTCCCAGGCTGTAGCTGGCAATCCTAAGGCTCTACTTCTCTAAATGGAAAACAAAAACAACAACAGAAAACATAACAAAACAAAACAAAACAAAAAGAACCTGAGTAAAATTGTGGGAAGGAAATTGCTTTCAATTTCTCTTCACTCTGTTTCTCTGTTCTACGCAACTCATGAAGGCTGGGTTGATTAGAGAAGACTAATGAACTTTGTTCTACTCATTATCCAATACAACAAATTCCAGCCTGGTCTCTCTTCCTCATTCTTCCCCTTTTTTTGGGAGGGGGAGTGGAGGGGACAGATTTCATAAATAGAAGGATTATATAATACATAACATAATTATATAAGGACATATTATATAATTATATGATATAATATATAATAATGATATATGAGGATTAATACAAGTGATTTCATTAATATAAAAAATTCCTTCTACCAATGTAGGCCAATGTCTGCCTTGTGAACTGTAGCCTTAAGAGTTGCTTTAGGGCAGTAAGACACGACTTACTTTGGTCATACTGCCAATAGATGTAAGAACTAAGACTTGCACCTGGTCTTCTCCATTCTGAGGCAACTTCTCTATCCACTATACCAGAGGTGTGTGCCCCTCCTTTTTCCTTCCCTCCTTCTCTCCAATTCTAATATTTACTAGCTACCAGCTGTTTTCCCATTTGAACCTACACTCTTTTGCTTCTGTCCCTTTGGTGTTCTCATTTCTGCCTGCTGAAATTCTCTTCCTCCTTTAAGACTGGCTCAGATTCTCCATCTTTTAGGAAATTTTCCTTATTCACCCCAGCTGAAATATCTTTTTTAGATCTGGCTTTTTCCTCTATTATCTTCTACCTTTTAGCATATTTGCATGTGTGCACTTCTTAACTTGGGTTCCTAGAGAGCCCAGGGAGGATCTCACCCTACAGGGATCCTAGTAGATTAGAGGCCAAATGAAGTAGGTAGCAAAATTAAAAGGGAAAGAAATCTACAGAACATTAAGGGTGACAGCCTGGTGATAGCAGCCCCTTCTGCACAGATGTGTTTTCTATATCTTTTCAGGACCACTTACACAGCCAATCAGCAGTATCCTGTGACAGGTAGGTAAAGCTTAACTAATCAATGAAGTGTGAGGCTCTCATATCTTGAAAGGTTGTTACTGGAACCTGCAAGGATATTGCAAAAGAACAGGAAAGCTTCAGGTTGCAGCTGGGGGTTATTTGAAGTGAATAAGGGGTCTTGTGAGCACATGTTGATCAAAATGGATGTTCTCAATGACACACAACATTTTGAAAATAGCATTGTTCTTCCTCCACATCAGATTTTTTTTCATTAGATTATAAACTCCTTGAGGGCAGGTACTATTTCATTTTTGTGTTTGAACCCTCAGTGGCTATCATGATATCTTAAACTTATTAAGTCTTTATTGTTACATTCAATTTTTGTCAACTATCTACCTTTAAAAGGCTTGTCCCCAGCTCTCTCTCCTAATAGATAGAAAATCTTCTCTTGTCCTTTATACATTTATGAGAATCATATGAAATAATGTATATAAAATGCTTTGCATGTTGTTAACTCAATATAAATGGGAAGTGGGTGGTGTTACCACTACTGATAGGTAAAAATTCTCATCTAGATTCTAGCCCTGTTTTCACATTGGTTTACTATATGACACAGGAAATATAGGTCTGCATTTTGGGGCCATCTGGAAAATGCAGTTAATACTATAAAACCTATCCTTTTCAAAAGAAAATCTCAGAAATCATTGATAGTGACATCTTTGGATGAAGCACCACAGAATCCCTCCAATTATGGAGTTATCCAAAGATGCCCTTCCCCCCAGTTTATGAAGTAAGAATCTATGGTTTACACACAGAATCACTCATCTCTACTCTTAGAGCATTCTGCATTAAAACATATATGTGTCTTTTTCTGATGCTTCTTGTCACACAGGGCTTCTTCTATCACCTGTGTACAATGGCAAAAGAAGGACTGAATCAGCACAATGTCAATCAAAGTGATAATTAGAGAATCACAGAAATCTTCTTCAGCTCCCACTGGGAGGGCCTGTCCCAGCATTCAATACCTTCATTATAGACTGATAAAGCAAAACTTCCAAGAAGAAAGAGAATAGGATGTGTGAGGAAGTTTTAAAACAAAGATGCTCCTATTGCTGAAAGTTAATAAAGTTCTATTCTTATTGGAACTGGATTCTATGTTTTCTTCAGGAAACTCCCAATGCATCTGAGAATTATTCCATTCCACCAAGTCATTTACTCAGGGGACAAGTCTCTTCAGCCCAATAGAAGTTAGATTTATTTGCAACATTGAGCGGAAGTTAAGGTACATCAAGCTTAAAAATGCTGAAATCTTTACAAAGTATTATAACCTATTTAAAAAAAATAAGCACTAAATTAACTTTTTATCAACATAAATAACTTTCAGTTATCTCAGACTCACTAGCTCCATTGGCTGTATAGAAGTTTCTGTCTTCTCTCCAAGTCCTCTGCGCTTCATCGGTGGTAGTACCAATAAGACAATGGCCTCTCTTTGTTTTGGAATGAAGACTGGCTATCTTTTGACCTGTTCTGCTTTTTCTCATTTCAGGCTTAAGATCAGATGGCTTTGGTGGTCACTGATCTAAAATTCATTTCAACTCAGTTTGATTCATTTAGAGCAAAGGTATATCTGAGTGTTTCACCTCCCTCCATTCATACTCAAAAATTGAGCAATGGTGCCCCATTTCCTTGAGGATGAACCCTTCATTGTGCACCATGATCTATCTTCTACCCATCTGCCCAGTTTTATTTCATACCACTGCATTTATTCTTTGTTCGAATCAAACTGAATTGTTACCTGAAATACTGGAGGTGGGAATGAGAGAAAGATAGAGAGACAGACAAAGAGAGAGAGAAACACAGAGGGATTAAGAAAGACATACAGAGAAAGAAAGACAGAGGTGGGGTGGGAAAGAGAGATAAAGAAAGCAATAAATAGACCTGCTGAGGAAAAATGAAGGGAGTAGACATGGGAGATAAAAATATGGGTGCTCTGGAAAATTAATGGTGTTTCCACACTGGAGAAATTGTGCAGTTTTTCAACAGGGGACAGTCAGAGGATCATTGGAAGGTAATGTGGGAGTGTGTAAGTTAGCAGCAGCATTTTGAACTGATTGCAGGGGTGAAGTGGAAGGTCAGTAATACCATATGGCAGTTAGAATCATTCAAAGAAAGGCCTGCCAGGCCGGGGCCAAGAACTCTTTTGTGGGGAGTGGAAGATGACAGAGACCTGGGAAGTCTTGCGAAAGGAGAAATGGCAGAGAGCCTGGGATCTGAAGGAACCAACATGCTTCTAATGTCATGCTGAAAATATTGTAGAACTACTAGGATGATGACTTTAATTTTATTTTCTTTGGCTTAAAAAAAACTATCCTTGAAATGTGTACTAGCACTTTGTTGTGTAATGTTCTAATGCTGTTACCCTGTAATATTGTGTGTTTGCTGCTCATTCCCTACTAGGCTAGGAGGTCCTGGAGCACAGGTATCTTTATGTTATTGACAGTTTGCATCCTTCCCAGCACCTTCCACAGTAATCCATGCACAAGGTGCTTAATGAATAAGTGTTCAACTATTTCCTTGAAGGGGCTGATAAACAGTAAATAACTAAAAAAGAGAGACAGCAAGAGACACTGAGGGTTTGTATTAATCACCAAATAGGTAAATCGTTAAGTAACTGTGCGAGGATCATATAGAAGTGATGCTGATTAGTAGCTGGGTTGTATTTCTTAGTAGAGAAGAAAAAAATCTCAAAATTGGTTAGTTTCTTTAAGCAAGCTGGGAGCTTCTTTTTCAAAATTCCTTTTCTTCATTTAGCAAACATCATATCAAGCGCTTGCTGTATTCATAGACTTACCAGGTACTGAGTATAGGGGACAAGACCAAAGGGGAAGTGCAAAGAAGGAATGATGAAGATGAGGATGAGCATTTACCATTATATAGTAAGGAGTGAAACATGATCTTGTTTGATCCTTCACCACAGCCATATGGAAGGTGCTCCCATTGTCCCCATTTTACAAATGAAGAAACTGAGGTTCATAGAGCCCAAAGTCACTGACTGGTTAGAACCTGGAACTGAATTCAGACATGTGTCTTCCTGACTTCAAATTCAGCACGTTATCCTTACCTTCAAAAAACTAATGATTATCTGGGGGGGAAGAGAGGAGAAGACTTCATTACTCAAAAAACAATTAGAAGATGAAAGTGAGTTACAGGTACCAAATTATAAACTACATTTAAATTGGACAAGGAGGATGATCAGTAGGGGGTGAGGTCTAGGCAAGACTTCTTAGAGAAGTTGAGTCTTGAACTGTTTTATCAAGCAAGTGATATGGTTACCTGACAGCAGAAAGCTTTTTAAAGAATGAGAATGTAGAAAAGAGGATTCTTTTAAGGGACAAAGGAACATAATCAGGAATAATGGCAGGAAGTTGAAACTTCAGTTCTCGATAAAGAAAATCCTTACTGAAAATTAGAGCTGTCTAAATATGAGGCCTTCAAACAGAGCTTGGACATGATTTCGTTTGGAACAGTCTACAGGGGATTCTCATTCAGGTATGAATTGGATTAGAATGCCTCTAAAGTCACTTTAACTCTGAGATTCTATGATTCTTCTATTCTATGACACTTCATATCAAATAGAACTCCTTAAAACCTGTTATCAGAGATAGGATTTCGACTTTATTTATAAAATAACTTTATTGATTCATGATAGAATAGGAACCCCAAGTTAATTCATTCAACTAGCAATTATCGACAACCTACTATATACAAAAGTACTATTTTGGGCCTTATGGGGGATGTTGTTGAGTCATTTTTTCAGTTGTGTCAATTCTTCATGACTCCATGTGGGGGATTTTTGGGCAAAGATACTAGAGTGATTTGCCATTTCCTTCTCTAGCTCATTTGACAGGTGAGGAAGCTGAGGCAAACAGGGTGAAATGACTTGCCCAGGGTCACACAGCTAATAAGTATCTGAGGCTGGATTTGAACTCAGGAAGAGGAGTCTTCCTTACTCCAGGCCTGGCACCCTATCCGCTGTGCCACCTAGCTGCCCCTTGTTGGGGATATAAAGATGAATAAGAAATGTAATCTACCTTCAAAAAGTTTCAACTTCAGTAGAGGAGATAAGGCCAGTATGCACATAAGTAGAATAAAATATGGAGGAAGCCTGGCCTAGTGGATAGAGAGCTGGTCCCATAGCCAGGAGGATCTAGATTTGAGTCTTGCCTCTAAACACATACTGTGTCTCCCTATCAAGTCACCCAGCTTCTCAGTGTGCTAGGCAACTCTTTAATAAAGACTTTACATTGCAAAGCATATGTCAGAGACAGGACTTGGACCTAGGTCTTCCTGACCGCAAGCGCCACGTTTCCTCTCAAAAGCTCACTGTGCCCTATCCAAATTCATTAGAAACATACCTGTATTTTCTATTAACTAAATTTCTGTAGCAAAGTTGGAAATTCTCAAAATGATTTTTTTAGATTCCCTTATCCTTTCAATATGATATTGTTTGTAGTCAAGATATTTGGGCACAACCTATGAAGGCACTTGGTCTGTCTATTTGGGCATAGCTTATAAATGTACTTGTCTTATCTGTTATGCAGTTTTGAGGTCATTCTTTGATTCCAGCCTCTCCCCCCCCCCGCCACCCCAACCATTAGGCAGTACACAGACTCCCCAAAGTATTAGCTTCAGTTTCCTTCTCTTGCAGAATGTTGTAGCTTGGCTAGATAATATCTAGGTTATCCTCCCAACTCCAAAAGTCTATTATCTTATGATTTGTTTTTAATATTAAATGGGAGGAGAGTGACAGGCAGGAATTCCTAGGGGCTCAGTCTAGACACCAGTATTTACCAACTGTCTAAGGAACAAAGAGAGGCCTCTAGGGACACAGCAGACAGTCTCCTGGAGCCCAGCTAGAAAGGAAACCCTCCGACGGAAAGCAAATCAAAATTATAATGGCAAAAAGGGATACCATTGATATTTTGATTTGTGAAGCAAAATTACCTTCTTGTCATTACATCAAGTAGACTGACAAAAAATAAATACGAGACCAAAAATCTATGACTTCTTCCAACCATCATGTAGTGCCTGTAGATATCTATCAGATTATTGGGCCAAATCCCAACAGCTGGGATTTGGCGCCACTGCTATGGGCACTAGGAGGGTGAGGATGGGGTGGGTGGGTGACTAGATACATTTTGAATTCAGAAAAAATATGAGAATGAGTAAAAGGTTATTTGTTTAATATTTCTTTCTAAATGTAGAAGAGCCACTTGGTTCAAAGAATCACAGAATCCAAGAGTTAAAAGGGAAGATAAAATCTACTCTAATGCCTCAATTTCATATTAAAGTGGGGCCCAAAGGAGTGAAATGACTTGTCCCAGAATGCACAGCTTTGGTATATTATTTTCCATTTCTGGTTAAAAGCTGAAAACATTATGATTTATGTAATCTTAATTTTCAGGTTTTTTTATACTGAATTTGAGTAGATTAACTTCTGTGTTCCCAGAGAAGTTAGATTTTGTTTCATTTTGTCATTGTTTAATAATAATTAAAAAAGAACTTGGATGGGGGAAAATATCTTTATTTTCACTAACTTCTAAATGAAATTGAGTATTCCCTTCAATTATTTAATGCCTCTCCCCACAACCACTAATTACTTCTCTCCTGGATGTGCCCTGTGTGTGACCAGAGCTCTGGAACATTCATGTATGTCAAAAAAGTAGATCAGCAACAGTAGCATGAACAGGAGAATCATCTGGCAAGTATGACACACATTAAGATAACTCATTTTAGATGAGATATACAAAGTGATTTGCAAATTGTAAAGGGGGTTATATGTGTTAGTTATTAATATTGTTATTAGTGATATCATAATTATT
This sequence comes from Phascolarctos cinereus, assembly GCF_003287225.1. Classification (NCBI taxonomy): domain Eukaryota; kingdom Metazoa; phylum Chordata; class Mammalia; order Diprotodontia; family Phascolarctidae; genus Phascolarctos; species Phascolarctos cinereus. The sequence continues at coordinate 394,902,894 of NW_027555847.1, read as the reverse complement.
ATTTTGCACATATTCATGCAGTACTCCAGAAAAGCTCTCCTAGATGTGAGGCTTCTGTTAGATCTATTCAAATCTCTCTCTCTCTCTCTCTTCTCTCTCTCTCTCTCTCTCTCTCTCTCTCTGTCACACACACACACACACACACACAGGTGTTTACTTTTAATCAGTCAATCAAATAATAAATTTGCTTAAAACAGAAGGCAAATGTTTTTTATCAAATAGCATATCAAATGAAGTGGCAAGACACCCCTTGCACTTATGGGATGCACTTTCCTACAGATTGGTAACCACCATCAGTGGTGGAGGAAATACATATAGAGAACATGAAAGACCAGGAAACATACTAGGAGGACCCATACAGAGTGCAGAGGCCAAGAGAGAGGACTCCAATAGCTTCTCTCCAGTGGCCCGAGACACTCATCTTTAAATTAGCTTCTCCATTTTGGTGCAAAATGAACAATCACATCCACCTCCCCTCATCTCTGTATTTATGTTTTGCTCCTCCCCATTTCTGCTACTGTACTAGTCATGGAACAAACATAAACTTGCCTTTCTCTGCTCTCCAATGCCAATGACAGATGATTAAGCATCTGTCCTACTTCCAACCAAAGTAAGTTGAAAAGCTAGACTAGACTGATTGCTTTCCATTTTCTCTGCTTCTTTGATGTGTGTGTGTGTGTGTGTGTGTGTGTGTGTGTAATATATCTTTTTTTTCAGAGATTACCTCAGACACAGGAATTCTGTCGATCAATAAAGCTCTCTCCATTTGATATCCCAATTTAGGAACTGTGTTCCTTTACTTGCTGACACTTGGGAGCATGTGTGGCCAGGGAACATTCTTGAAGAGCACATTCTAGAAGCTCATGTGGACAGAACACACTCTGGACTACATACGGTCAGGATGCATGTGTGATGAGATCAACATAACTCAAACTGAAGAGCTTCTGAAGCCTTCTGGTGATATTGTCAGGTGTCAGAGAATGTATCTCCCCTCTATATCATGTTTGTTCTCAGCTGAGTTTTTCCAGTGGTCTTGGTTGCCAAGAGGGTCTCTGCTACCATCTGTTAGGGTAATAAGCCTCTCTCTGCTAGGGAAAGTCACAGCTATTTTTATGCATAGCCAAGGGCTATCAACTACCAGACTGAGTCAGGCAATCAACAAAAGCCAGAAAAATGCCTCACGTTGACAAAGCCTATTATTTTCAAACCTTTCTCCTGGTGCTGGCTATAGGTCCTTGGTCCCAACCAGCTATCTGACACTGAGTTTATAAAATTTGTTTCAACTCCTGAGTACCCATTTATGAGTCTAGAGTCTCAAAACCCTTTTCATGGACCTCTCCCAAATGAAACTAGAGACCAGAAGGATAGGCTAGGTGAGCAGGGCAGCCCATTTACCCTTGGGGCTGATCCATTCACATTCCTGCCTTTGCTAGGTAAAGTAGATATTCCCAGACCACCTTTCCACTAGTACAATCCTCCCTCTTCTCTCTCTAATCAAAGCCTAAGAATCTAAAGGTGGTCAATAGGTAGAGGGCATCTAAGCTTAGCAAGTCCAATTTCTGCTGGTGTAAGGACAGCTCCAAAGTGGCAGACTCTTTGACACATGCATTTATTTTGCTGTGACAAATCCACCACAAAATCTTTACATCGGATTGGTTCTACCACCTAGCAGGGAAATGCTTACTAGAGTTTACTGCCACCTGTCAGGATGCTGTTTGTGCTTGAATGTAAATTAGCTCCTCTGCTCAGCCTGGGCTCCGAGGTTAGAAATGAGGGCCGTATCACAACTATACAAATAAATACTAAATAGATAAAGAAGCAAAAAAGTGACCTTTCTCTATGGTAGCATAATGATCACCTGGTCTCATGGAAAGAACACTGAGTCAGGAAGCCTAGTCCTGGCTGTACCACTACCTAGATATATGCCCTTGGGCAATCACTTCACCTTCTGGGCCTCAGTTTCCTCATCTGTGAAATGAAGTGATTGGATGAGATGACATCTGAGATCTCTTCAAGGTCTAACTATACTTATCCAGATAGTCCTATAATTTTGTACTAGAACGTGGGATACAAATTATGGAGACATCATTGAATTTCATGAGTGTCAATTTCTTACCCAGCTAAAAACGTTTCAAAGCTGCACATATTTTGTCCATTTTGTCCGGTCCTAAGTATTTGGAGACATAAACTTGGCCCCAAGGTAATGCCATACTTTTAATCTCTCTGTGCCTCTAAAATAAGATGCCAAAATTCCAGGATGCTGTAATAATTCTTTTTCTTTTCTTGTCTTGTCTTTCTTTTTCTTTTTCTTTTCTTTTCTTTCCACCAGTTTTCTTTTTCAAAAGACTGGAGGAGAATGTGGGTATACTGAAACAGTGGCTCATGGAAAACTGAGTTTATTCATCTTCCTAGGAGCTTTAAAAACAGGATATCCCAATGTTCTATCAGAAGCATTTAAAAAATGAAAGCCGTTTTGGCAGGAGACAAAGAGGTCATTTTTTCCACTGGAAAATCATTGCTCCGACTGATCAAAGGCAGCAATTTCCCAGGTCCACGTGGAAGTCTATTGGCACAGCCAACCTAGACTCCTGCTCTGTCAGTTGGATAAATATGCTGGAATTAGACCAAGAGGGTGACAGACTTAGAAAAGAGAGCAGCCAAGGCTATGTGGGAGATTTCTCCTCTTTCCTGACCTCTTCCTGAGCTATCAGTTAGCCCCTACCAGGGGCTAGGCACTCACACAAACATGCTGGGGCAATTGATGGAACAGTGGCCTTGTGTACATGGAGAGTCTAAAAAAATGTAAGTTTGGCAACTTGACACGTCCCTGAATTTTAAAAAGGAACCTACACTGGCTTTGTTTGGTCATCTCAGTCATGTCCGACTCTTCATGACCCCATTTGGGGTTTTCTTGGCAAAGACACTTAGAGTAGTTTGCTATTTCCCTCTCCAGCTCATTTTACAGATGAGGAAACTGAGGCAACAGGGTTAAGTGACTTGCTCAGCATCACAGCCAGTAAGTATCTGAGGTCACATTTGAACTCAGGTCCTCTTGACTCCAGGCCCAGTACCCTATCCAATTCACCACTTGGCTACTTCTATTAGTGGGTGTTGATAGGAAATTAAAGAAATGAGCAAGTATATTTCTAGAGCTGCCTAGAAGCAGCTAGGTGGCACAGTGGATAGAGCACTGGACCTGGAGTCAGGAAGATCAGAGTTCAAAAGCAGCCTCAGACACTTACTAGCTGGGTGACTTTGGGCTAGTCATTTAACCTCTGTCTGCCTCAGTTTCCTCAACTTAAAAAACAGAGATGATAATAATAGCATCTACTTCCCAGGGTTATTGTATGCATCAAATAACATAATATTTGTAAAGCACTTAGGTAAACAGTACTTAATAAAAGTTTGTTTGTTGCTTTCTTCATGAAGGAGATTCATGTTCCCTATCAGGTCCCTTCAACTACATGATTCTCTGATTCTAATCTACGTGTTTGACCTAGACAGAATGAAGAGTAAAGATGATACTTTCCTTTAGTTTTCTCATCTGGAAAATGAGAAATGGCTTCTGAAGTTCCTTCATACTGTAGATTGATATTCAAAACCACTGACCAACTAGAATAAAAATACTTGCATTCTTCCTCATAGAGACTCTAAGGTAAGCAAGCTATCAGTTGGATATAGTGGAGGAAACACTGGACTGTGAATCATGAGAGACTAACTTTTATTTCCAGCTTCATCATTAACTAGCTATTTGACCTTTTATAAATCAGTTCATTTCTCTGGGCCTCAGTTTCCCTGTCTGCAAACTGGTACGCATGAAAGTGGGATTTCAATTAGATGATCTCCACTCATCCTTTCAGCTAAGAAGATTCCATGATTCTACCTTATCCTGAATTTCTTTCTGTCTGGACTGGTTCACAGATCTCAGGGCAGAAAGTTCTCTAGCTTTGGACTGAGTTAAGACAGAAAGACAAAAGATCTTCAAAAGGGATGAATGAACCCAACTGTCTTTTTGGCAAAACTAGGTTTGGCAAAATCAAAAATGTGTTTTCCAAAGCCCCTTCCCCCTTAATTTTTCAACTCTTGTTTATGTTAAGGGAAATTTCATCCATATGTTTCTGATTTGTTTACACTGGAATCGTCAACATGTTGTTTTGTAAGAGCTATTGTATGTCCAAGGAACCTTTTGAGACTTTTAAAATACATTTTTAAAAGCCAGTTTTCTTAGGAACAGAAAGTCACATTTTGCCAAGGATAAACAAACCCCAAACAAACTTGGTTGAAAAATTCAAAAATTCAAACCCTCAAAGTTCAAGTGGCTTTTGATCATGGCAAAATATGTTCTCCCAGCCTCGGTTCTTTTAAACCAAACTTATTTAGAGCTTACAGTAGATTCAAATTGGGTTCAAATTCAGTTTAATGGTTTGGCAAAGGTATGGGGCCATTCCTATTTTAATTTGAAAATGTGGATGCACAGATCCGTCATAGCAATATAGCTAAAAAACAAACCAATATTGTTTTTTTTTACCATTAGTATTTGGTATAGCCCCAGTAAAAGAGTATCTTTGTTTCTCTAAGACCAACCTAGCAACATACAGAGAAGCTCAATGCCAGAAGGCTGGATACTCACTGAGGAATTCTTTGGCCAAGGAAAACCATGAAACAAAGAAAAATACAAAATGTTCCCAAGTCCTGTGCAACTCCCACTATATCTTCTGCAGTTATAGTGGAAGAGTATTGGGGTGAAAGGGGACAGAGATGCTAAGAATCACAAAATTTATTCAGTTTATTCATTTATTTGTAGATATAAATATTAACTTAACTATTGATAGTGTGTATGTAAGAGCCTTGTAAAGTGACCAAGTGGGTATACTACTGGAGGAACTGCATCATATGAATACTGACAAGCTTTTAATGCATGGAACAGAAGATATAAGGAAGTTGCATGTTTATTTTGGAGAGGCATAGAGAAGAGTTGATGGAATTGGTGTTATTGCATTCGAGAAATGTCCATTTTTGTTTTTGTTTGAGTTTTTTTGATTTCTTTTAAAAATTCTTTCATATTTTCAGGCGTTTACTTTTCCTTTTTCCTATTCCCTAAAAAGGAAAAGAAAAAACCTCAGTCAAGTGAAACAAATATCCCTATTAGGCATGTAAAAATATGTCTCATTCTGCATAAAAATCCCTCTTCTCTTTGTCAGGAGGTGGGTAACATCCTTCATTACTGGTCCTCTGGGCTCATGGTTGATCATTGTACTGATCTGAATTGAGAAATGTCATTTAATGGGACATTTGTTCACCTTATTCCACTGCTCATAATAAGCTTTTTTCAGGAAGATCATTATAAACCAAAATCTATTGCAGAGAAGGAAGAATTAGAACTGAATAAGACCCTCTTGATGAAATAAGTATATTTTTTGATATTCAGTGACTTCAATGCAAAGGTAGGCATAAGGAAGGATGACAAAAAATATATTAGAAGGTATGGTTTGGAAATAAGAAGTGAGAGGGGAAAATGGCTCATGGACTATATAAAAACCTCATGTCTACATAACATGAATACTTTTTTGAAAGGAAAATTTGGAGGTGATGAAGATGGTAAGCACCAAATGACATACAAATTGAAAATGGCTATATTTTGAGAGACCCCCAAAAATTGTTTATGAATATGAGAGGTATTTCTCAATCTCTTTATATTCAGATACTGACCGATTAGAGGACAAAATTTTAAAATGAGACTGAGATATAGACTGCAATTGCAGTAACTTTAACCTGATCTATTTAAACAAGCTATAGGTATGGGGGTGGGGAAGGAAAATGGATGAAAGAACAGACATCCAAATAAACTTCTTTGATTTTATAAGGAACCTCAAATCAATCACCATAAAAAGATATCCCCTCACCCTCAAAAAAAGGCCTGGAAACTGCCTCAGCCAGCAAATACTTAATTTTATTGTCAGGCAAATGTAGCAGTCAAAAGATATACCAGCTTGAGGTGAGTGGGAAATCATTCATAAGATTTTCTGGAGGAGAATGCTAGAAGGTTTTGAGCTGCATTGCCTCATAAAACAGCAAGAAGCAGCAAAAGGAAAAAGACAATTCATGAATCCCCACTCCACTTAAGGAAAATCATCACATAGGAATTGATTGATTAATTTAGGGATGTAAATGGATGGAAGCCAAAATATTGTTATAACTCTTTTCTTAATCAATTGCAAGGATCCCATCACATTTATGTGATGCTATCACAATTCCTGAGGTGCCAAATGCAGAGGTAAAAATTAAGTAGAAAACAAAAGATGGTCGAAAGCAACTGGGCTAGATCAAGTATATACAAAGGAGTTGTGATGGACAAAGAAAAATTTTGAGAGTCTTCCAGAATCAATATTCAAGGTACCTGAAAGAGGGAAAGATACCAAAGGCTAAGAAACAATTCCTAATGTTACCAAAATCTATTTTTAAAAAAAGTAAAAGGAAGTGTTATTTAAACAAAGCAAAACAAAACAAACCCCAACAATTATGTTTTATGAGAACTGCCAAGTTGTCATGATCTAAATGAGAAAACTTTAATGCCACTTACACTCCTTGGGGAAAGATCACATTCATTTACAAGTGTAATGCAAAAGGAAAATGTTAGGAAGTGCTCTTCTAGATAACAGGAATGCTACACCTCAGTACTTCAGTCCTTACGTCTTCTAATGGTCAAGAGGACATGTTAGGGATTAATCCTTACCACTTCAGCATTACAGGCTAAGAATCCATCTCCTAGATGTTATAATAGAGTTAATACAAGGCAAGGTAAGAAATATTAAGCCTCTAAGCACGGTCTAAGAGAGGTTGTGGTAATAAAAAAATATATAGGACTGGATTTAAGTCCCATATTCCTCATCTACTAGCTGTGCCACCTTAAGTAACCTCTTTGAGTCTCATGTTTCCTACTTGTGAAATGGCAATAATGCAATTACCAACTTCCTGGAGTTGTTGTAAGGAAAGCACTTTCAAAACTCTAAACATCACATAAATGTCAATAATAACTGCATGTGTCATATACTACATATTGCATATTACACGTTATACATTATGTACCATATGACAAGCAATGTGGTGCAGTGTATAGAGAGCTGGTCTTTCAGGCAGGAAGAACTGGATTCAAGTCTTGCCTCTGCCACATACTGGTTGGGAGACTCTGGGCAAGATATTTAACTTCTCAGTGCCCTAAGCAAGTCTTAAAGACAACAAAATGCAGAGCAAGTGCCAATTTGAATTGCCAGAGGGAGTTTTGTCATTGGGAATTCCCTGTCCCAGTGAAATCATAGGTCTGGTGCCATCCTGCTTCTTCTTCACCCTTTCCCAAATAAATATATTATCTCCCTGGCACGGAGGTAGACCTTGCAGGGAATCAAAAAACAAAGGAGCACATGATCATAGGGCTGGAAGAAATGTGAGAACTTATCTAATCCAAACTTCTTATTTATAGATGAGGAAACCAGCTCATAGAGGTTGAGAGATTTGCTCACAACGCACAATAGTAGAGCTGGGATTTGAATACAGATCTTCTGTCTCCAAATATACAATCGTTTACCGATGAGCTCTGGCCTCCATCCTCAGGGTGCTTACAGTCAAGAGCACAGTGTTGGAACCTGACTACTGACCCAAGAAAGGACTGAAGCAGGCAGTAGGTATAGGTGGAAGTCAGGCAATTTATAGACAGGTGGCTGACAGAGGAGGTAGTTAAAAGGAAGGCCATAGATTATTCAAAACAGAAGGCTAATTTGGAATTAGTCTAGGTCAGGTCAGGCAAGTGACTATAGTGATCTAAGAGCAGATTAAGATTGAAGAACAGGTTTCAATACATCAGAGGAAGTAGGTCAGGCACAGAGGGCTTTGGCCCACAGGGTCAGACAACTTACAGATGAGGCAGTCTGGTACCCTGGATAGCTCCCTGAAGAAGTTGTGCTCTAGTCTGAAGACACTGGGAAATTTTATCCTCAAATCCCTAAGCTCGTTTAGTCAACTCCTTCCTGTCTCTGTCTGTCTCTGTCTCTACTTTATGTCTCTGTCTCTGTCTCTGTCTCTATCATAATTAAAGAGACTTCACCTCTTTTTGTTTACGTTCTATAGAACCAGGAAATAGTCCTCAATGCTCCAAGGAACTCTCAGTCTCTGTTGGAAGATAGCTTGAATGAGAGAGCATCAATGTATCGATGACTTCTAAAAGTAAAGCAGACTGGTCATGGAAAGAAAGGAAAAGAGAGAGCTCTATCAACATAAGGTTCTTCCTCTAGGGATACTGTCTTTTAGGCTATGTTAAGGAGGTAATAATTAAGTACATGAAACTACACAAAAAGAGTACTAGATATGCTGGGGAGCTTTGGGATATGGTATATATATCTAAATAGGCATGATGGGATCAGTTAATAGAAAATCTTGGACATTACTCTAAGGATTTTGTACTTTATCAGACGGGCAGTAGGGAGATATCATCATTGTCATCATCATCACCACCACCTCTAAAATAGCTAGAAATTACATAGCCCTTTAAGTTTTGCTAAGCATTTTACATGTATTTTCTCATTTGGTCCTCACAACAGCCCTAAGAGGTAGGCTTTATTATTATTCCCATTTTATAGATGAGGAAAATGAAGTAGATAGAGGTTAGATGACTTGCCCAAGGTCACACTAGTAAATGCCTGAGGCCAGCTATGAATTCATGTCTTCTTGATTCTAGGTCTCTGCCCTATCCACTGTGCCACCTTGCTCCCACTAAGGCAGATCATTAAATTAATTCATAATATCTAGGGCATGATATCAGATTAGAGTGATAGGCTGAGGCCCATATACTGGTGGATAGTTTTTTTCAGGTTTGATATTGGAAAAAAGGAGATACTTATAGGTAATTGAATTGTTAATAAAATATTTAGCCTAATATAGAAAAGACATGCATCAAGGAGAGCTAAGGTAGCACTTAGTTCAGGTAGATATGGCCACTTCTTATTTGCATATGGAAATGTGTCTGGTCAGCAGGGAAGAGGGTGAAGACTTGCATGGTCTTGGGACATCAATGAATCCCGAAGGGCTCCAACTCCATGAGGATGCACCTTGTTTATGTCTGTAGATGATGAGGAAGCCATGTCAACATGGCAGACACTATCAGGAAATTCAGTAAAGGGAAGTGCAGTGTGAGCCTTGTCTCACCCCATCCCTCACAACCCCCCACACCCAAAATCTTGACTTTGCTGCCATTTCTGTGAAAACTAGACTATTCCCTGTTTGCAGTGGGGAAGAAAGAATCTTGCTTGGTTCTCTCACAACACTGAACTCCCTACTCTGAACCAGATCTCCTACTTTAACTGGCCCCCACTTTCACATAGGACAGGACTACAGAATAACTGATTACATATGACATTGGTTGACCCAGCAAGTCGGTGAGTCACTTCAACTCACCAAGTATTTATGGCATGCCAACCATAATGCCACTGCCTTATGAGGAATTGTGTTAGTTATGAGCTAAGAGTGTGCTGAACTCCATGGACCACTTCCAACATCTTAATAGTCAGGCTGAGAAAACCAGGGAAATTCATATTTCTGTTAATGACATCCTCTTTAATTTTTTGTTAAGTATCATCATTTAAATGCTGAACCCTTATCTCAAATTTAACATATCTAAACCTGATCTCATTATCTTCCCTCCAAAAGTTCCCTCCCAACTTCTTTGATGGAGGCACCATTCATTCAGTTCCCTAAGCTTCAAATCTGAGTCACATTTGACTCTTTCTCCTTTCTTGCACTCCACATCCTATCAATCACCCACATACTTTTTCCTTTGAAATGGCTTTACCATCTGCCTCTTCCTTCCATTCCAGCTATGGAATTGCAGTCCAATTAATCTTCCTAAAATACATCTCTGGTCATGTCACTCTGCTGCTCAAGAACATCCCTTTTCTCCCTATCGCCTATATCTAAAGTTCAAATGGATTTTAATTAATAAACTTAAGGGTAAGTGGAGTCAAGATGGTAGAGTGGTAGAAAACAGTGCAGTAAACTCTTCTCCAAAAGCTCCTCTATAGAAATCTAGAAAATCCATCAGATCAAATTCTTATGGAAAAATCCAGAAAGAGAAAGCATCGTAAGTAATTCAGACCTTACACAGGTGTAAGGTCAGTAGAGATGGGGTCTGACTGGGAACAGGCCACACAAGAACACTCCAACACCTAGGGAGAGGCTGTGCACAGGGACAAGGGGATGTCCCAAGCCCATACTAGGTCTGTGAACTGGGGACAGTTGAGAACCAGCAGTTTTGTCACCCACAACCAAGTTCAAGGACACAGATTCAGAGTCCATTGAGAAGGGGACCTGTGTTGTATTGCCTTTCCTAAGTATTGAGACCCTGAGCTCTGTATGGAGAAAGGAGGAAGTTCAGAGGCCCCAGCAGCAGCAGTGGAGTGGCTCAGATTCCAGGCATAAAGCAGTCTCACATTTAGCATCTGGCCTAGCCTACGGAGGAATAATCAAGGCAGAAATCCTAGACCAAAGGAGAGCCTATAATTCTGCCACTCTGAACCAACAGAACTTCCTAGGGGTGAGGTGAGTTGCTAGAGACTGAGTCCAGTGGCAAAATACTCTTATAAAGACCCAAACTCAGACCAGAAGTTTGCACAGCTGAGAGCAGAGCGGTAGAAATTAGACTTTGCCCTAGATCAGATCGCTTTGGGAGAACTGAAGATTTTCAGCCTGTCCCTGAGATACTTGAATAACACAACATTCAATGCTCCCCCCCAAAAAATAGCCCAGATCTTCCTTCCAGAAGTAAAGCAGAGCCCAGCCCTAACATCAAGCCCAACATCAGGAAATAGGCTGGAAGAATAAGAAAACAAAACAAAAATAGAACCCCACCACAATGAGCTCTTATGGTGGCAGAGATGATCAAAACACAAATGCAAAAGAAATGACTCCAAAATATCTACATTCAATGCCTCTGAGAAAAATATAGCTTGGGCACAAACTCAACTAGAATTCCTGGAAGAGATGAATAAGAGTTTAAAGCAGAGTTTAAAATATTTTTTGTCAAGTGGAATGAGAGCACTTCAGGAAAAAAAATGGGAATGATTTGAGAACTTTAAAAGAAAGGATTCAAAAGAGAATTAACAACTTAGCACAAGAGGTACAAAATCTTGCCCAAGCAACAAACTCCTTAAAAATTAGAATGGACCAAATAGAAGCCAATTACTCCATGAGGAAACAAGAAATATTAAAACAAAGTTGAAAGACTGGGGAAAAAGAAGAAAATGTAAGGTATCTTACCACAAAAAACCAACTCATCTGGAAAACAGATTAAGGAAAGAAAATTTAAGACTCATTGAGCTATCTGAATGCTATGACCAAAAAATGAGTCTAGACATCACATTTCAGAAAAATCTTAAAAGAAAGCTGCCTAGATAGTAGAACCAGAAGGCAAACTGGAAATAGAAAGAATCTACCAGTCACCTCCAGAAACTCCCAAATTAAAACTTCCAGGAACATCAATGCCAAAATCTAAACCTTCCAGATCTAAAGAATTCAAGTGCTAAGGAGCCACAGCCAGGATCATATATGGTTTAGTAGCCACTATTGTAAAAGAGTGGAGAACTTGGTTTATGATATTCCAAAAGACAAAGGATATATATACATATATATATATGCATATGTATATTTATATGTATAGACTTATAGCCAAGAATAATTTACCAAGCAAAACTGAGCATAATTGTATGGAAGAATGAACCTTTAATGAAATAGAGGACCTCTAAGCATTCCAATGAAAAGACCAGAGGTGTGGAGAAACTTTGATGTTCAAATACAAGAGTGAAGAGAAAAATTAAAAGGTAAACATAAATGAAAAATTATAAAGGACTGAAAAAAAGGATACATTGTTTACATTCAAATATGGGGAGATGATATATATATATATGTCTCCTCTGAACCCTATAATCAGGGATCTAAGAGGTAGTCCAAGTGTTGTTGTTGTTTTTAATTTTCTTTTTTTTCTTTTTCTTTTTGTCTTTCATTTTCAAAGATGACCACTGACATCACAGGCAATGTCTTGACTTGTGCATGAATTGGATTTAAGTGAGCAGATAGCCTCTAAAATATCTTCCAGCTCTAAGTATATGATCCTATCAACACTTTGGGCAGCTAAATGGAGCCACAGTGCACAGAATGTTAAGCCTGGAATCAGGAAGACCTGAGTTCAAAGTTGTTCTCAGACACTTATTAGTTGTGTGACCCTGGGCAAATCACTTAACCTCTGTTTGCCTTAATCCATTGAAGAAGGAAATAGCAAACCACCTCAAGCATTTTGCCAAGAAAATCCCACGGACAGCATTGACTGCTATGGTTCATGGGGTCACAAAGAGTCAGACATGACTGAACAATACCAACTCTCTACTTAGCCAAAATGGTGTATTCATTTTCCTCCCAAACCACCTTGAAGTTATTCACCTTAGTTCATTTGCTCTTACCTTTTTTTTTCCATGCGAAATGTCCTCCAACTCCAACATCCCCCTACCCAACATCTTTCTAGCCTTTAAGAGCCAACTCAAATGCTGCCTTTTCTGACCACTCAAAACTGATCACTTCTTTCTCTGAATTCTACTAATATTTGCTTGCGTCAATCTTTTGACAACTTTTATTTTCTATCTTGTATTGTTAGTTATCTTTTCATATGTATACAATGAGCTCCCCAGGCCAGGACCCTGTCTTATTCATCTTTGTCCTGTCACAGGCCCTTGCACATAATTGATGCTCAATAAAAATCTGTTAAATGAAAAGAAAATTTGAAAATGTCTTGTTTTAGTCTTTGAATACAATTCCAGAAAAGTGTATCAAGAGTCAGGAGTGAGTTTGCCACAAAAAGCTAGAGTATCAGAGGTACCCACTCTCATGGAAAATTACATCTGGGGAGAAGGGGACTGGCTGAAGGGCTGCACCAGGATTGAGTGACCTCAGGGGCAATTGCATGGAAGGATATTTTGGTCATCTCAAAGGGAAACTACCAAATTGTAGGGAAACACAGACACAGGAGCCAAAATCAGGACCGTGTCTACACAATACCTAATGAGTATTAAAATCTGCAAAGGGGCAAAAATCTAATTAGTTTTCCATTGAATAATTTAACCACCATTTGATCGTAGCCTCTGATCAAAATGGTTCCTGTGATTTCTTTTACAGATTGCTAATAATCTGATAATGAAGATGATAATGTCAATCAATAAACATATATTAAGTACCTGCTATGTGTCAGGTACTATGCTAAGTATTGGGGATAAAAAAAGGGCAAAAGACAATCCTTGCCTTCATGTGAAGAATTATATACAAACAAGATATGTACAGGATAAGTTGGGGGTAGGCTCAGAGGAAAGGTACTAGTATTGAGAAGGGTTAAGAAAGGCTTCTTTTAGAAGGTGGAATTTTGGGGGCAGCTAGGTGGCGCGGTGGATAGAGTGCCGGCCCTGAAGTCAGGAGGACCTGAGTTCAAATCTGGCCTCAGACCAAACACTTGACACATACTAGCTGTGTGACCCTGGGCAAGTCACTTAACCCCAACTGCCTAAAACCAAAAAAAAGAAAGAAGAAGAAGAAGAAGAAGAAGAAGAAGAAGAAGTTGGAATTTTAGCTGGGACCTGAAGGAAGCCACAGAGGGCAGAGGAGATAAAGGAGGAGGGAGAGAAAATTCTCATCATGGGGAAACAGCTCATGACAATGCCTGAAGTAAGGAGACAGAGTGTCTTAAGCAAAGAACAGTAAGAAGAACAGTGTGAAAGGATTATAGAATATTTCGAAGGGAGTAAGATGTAAGAAGACTAGAAAGATAGGAGGGAGCCAGATTATGAAGGGCTTTGAATACTGAAGGTAGCATTTTACATTTGATCCTGGAGGTACTAAGAAGCCACTGGAGTTTCCTGAATAGAGAGTAACATGGTCAGACCTGGACTAAAGAAAGTTCAGTTTGAGAGCTGAGTGGAGGATGGACCAGTGTGGAGAGACTTGTGGCAGACAGACTGACCAAAATACTATTGCAATAATCCAGTCATAGGTGATAAAGGTCAGGACAAGACAGGTAGCAGTATCAGAGAAGAGAAGGAAGATTATGCAAAGGATGTTCTAAAGACAGAATCCAGGACTTGGCAACAGATTGATGATGATGATGATGATGATGATGATGATGATGATGATGAAGTTCAACAAATTGCTGTAGATTGCAAAAAATTAGTAATTACTGAACAACAAGGAAAATATGACTAAGTACTTAGAATTATACATCAAAAGCTTACTGTTTTTCATGTACAAAGACAACAAGTCTTTGTCCTATACGTATGAAGAAGGAAGGAAGGAATGAGGGAGGGAAGGAAGGAAAAAAGGGAAGAGCCATTTTCTAAGCACTTAATATGTGCCAGGCACAGTGTTAAATGCTTTATAAATATTTGAAGTCATTGATCTTCACAACAACCCTGGGAGGTAGTGCTATTATTATCTCCATTTTACAAGTGAGGAGGCTGAGGCACACAGAGATTTAGTGACTTGCCTAGGATGACACATCAAGTAAGTATCTGAAGCCATATTTGAGCTCAGGTCTTCCTGACTCCAGGCCCAGTGTTCTACCAGTGTACCTCCTAGCTGCCTTAAACCCCCGAATATTTTTGAGAATTCAAAAAAAACCTCTGTATATGAATCTGAGTACCATCACAAATAAGACCACAGACTATAACATCCCAGGCAAAGCACTGACTCTATCTGGTACTGGCTAAAAAATAAAAAGGTAAATTAATGGCACAGAGTATACATACAATTTACAATAGCAAATAATAATCTTGTATTTACAAATGTAAAGACTTAAGATTTTGGGATAAGAATTCATTATTTGGTAAAAATCGTTGGAAAACTGAAAAGTAGTATGGCAGAACCTGGGACATAGACCAATATCTTACACCATTTACCAAGATAAGGTCAAAATGGATACATGAACTAGATAAAAAGAGAGATATTGCAAGAAAATTAGAAGAACATGGAACATATTATTTATTAGACTTATGTCTAGGCAAAAAAATTTATGAACAAAAGATAAAAAGCAAACAGGTGTAAAATGGATAATTTCAATTACATTAAGTTAAAAAAGTTTTGTATGAATGAAACAAATGTAGCCAAAATCAGAGACCATGGGTGTAATTTTTATAGACAGTTTCTCAGATAAAGATCTCATATCAGAAATATATAAAGAACTTTGTCAAATCTCTAAGAATATGAGCTATTCCCCACTTGATAAATGGTTAAAGGATATGAACAGACAGTTTCCCAATGAAGAAATTAAAACAATTTACATTCATATGAGAAAATGTTCTAAGTCATTATTGATTAGAGAAAAGCAAATTAAAACAACCTTGAGATATCACTTTACACCTACCAGATAGTCTAAAATGATTGAAGGGAAAAGAGACAAATGTTGAAGAGGTTGCAGAGAAATTGGGACACTAATTCATTGTTGCTGGAACTGTGAGTTGATCCAACCATTTTAAAGAACAATCTAGAATTATGCCCAAAGAATTATTAAACTACCTATACCCTTTGACCCAGTTTTTCAATAACATTGCAGTAACAGCAGTATTGTTTTAGGAATGACTTGGAATGAATAAGCTATTCTGACTATTATAAATAGCCAAATTAACTGTAAAGGATTTATGAAGAAATACACTATCTACATCCAGAGAAAGAACTGATAAGTAGAAGTATACATATAATAATTTTACACACACTCACACACACACACACACACACACCTTTTTGTATCTAATAGTAGACATCTTGGGAGGGGGGTTAGGGAAAAAAGGAAAAAAAGGAAAATTTTTACATGATAATTTTGTTGTATATTTGAAAGGAATAGCAAGTTGTGCATAGTAGATATGCAGTTTCATGCAATCATTTTTTATTGTACTGTTATGAAAATACCTGTTTTATTCCATTAATAAAAAATAAAATTAGTTAATTTTGTTTAAAAAAAGAAACTTTGCAGAAAAAATCAAAACCATGTAGAAATGGGATAAAATATGTAATATTTCCATTGTGTTTTCTGCTTCTGAAGTTGTCCCATTGCACCGAGTCTAAAGAAGATAAGGCAACATCCCAAAACTTTCGTTCAGTTGCAAAACGAAACAAACAAAATCCAATTCTTTTATCCACTTGTGCAACAGTATACAGAATATTAAACAAAACATATTGGTATACTGGTCCTGATCTATGATTTCTTTATATATGTGCTGATTTATCATAGCAACTTGTCCCAGGTGTGTCTCTATCTGTACTCCATCAAAAACAATGTAAGAACAATACTGGGGGCTCATACTTATACAAAGCTTTTAAGTTTTCAAAGTCCTTTCTTCTATACAATATTATGAAGAAAGAAGAATGTCTTACTATCCCCATTTTATAGATAAAGAAAGTGAGGCTCACAGAGGTTTGTGCTTCAAGATCTAATAGATAATAAGCATAGAGCTGGGGTTAGAACTTAGGGTTAGTTGCTCTACATCATACACCCATGTAGGTTTGGATTTACAGGGCTAACACTGTTTATGTATTTCTTTGAACTTTGTCTTCTATTGCTATGTGACATACGATGAATTCTTTTGCCTTTGTTATGGCCCCATGTTCCAGACAATTTGGCTTCCCATAAGCATAGTTAACTGAGAGAATGATTATAGTACTCTTTTCTACTCAGCTACATTTTTTTTTCTATTAAAATACAACTTACTGGGAATGTTTTTTTTTTAAATTTAATCTTTCATCTCCTACTCCATCTAAATACTTCCAATTACTATTCCCTCTGAGCTTCACACTAACAGCCTTTCGGAACTGGTTCTATCCTTCACAGCAATCCTATAAAAGCTTCAGAGCTAAGGCAAAGGGTCGCCTCTGTTATCAAATTCCTTCTTATTGCTGGGGTTTCCCATAGGTTCCTCTACATACTTATTCCAACCCTTGTGATTCCCATTTGCCTGGCTCTTTGACTATTTACTTTGCTCATCCTTAAAATATTGTGTACTATTTACCATTCTGGGTTCTCACTTTCTTCTGGTCCTACTCTATGCTTTCTTTATACATGTACTAATATATATATTAGATGATAAATTGCAAACTTGAAGGGACCTTAGATATATGGCAGAGTCCAACTTCCACTCATTTTACAAATGATGGCACTGAGATACAGGGAATTTAAGTGACTCAACCAAGATCCCAAAGATAAAAAGCAGTAGAGCTATGATTTGAACACAATTACTCTGACTCCAAATTCTGGACTCTTCACCACCTTTGCTTGCTCTTAACTCTTTCACACTCTATCTTTAATATTCTAGCCTCAATTTCATTGCCTCTAGTTCTTTGCCTGGCTTTTTGACACATTATCAGCAACATTCAGGTGTCACAATGCTCTTCATTAAAGTGGCTAACTAGAAACATTAAAAAACACTGCATTTGAACATGCTAGGCAATTTAGAGCAAGATTTAAAGAAATACAAATGCATGTACACTTAAGTACTTTCCCCACTAGCCTTAACTATTTTCAAATGATGGTTAAAGTAACTTTAACTTTCTCCAGGTAGGAGTAGAATTAATTCACCTTCAACTTTCTAAATTGGAATTTTCCTCTCCAGCCCCATCCTATAGTATAGAAGAATTATCTCTCTCTCTCTCTCTCTGTCTGTCTGTCTGTCTCTCTCTTGAAAATGTCTTCCCTTCCATTTAGCCACGTGATCTATTTATCTCACTTTGATGTCTATTCATTCTAAGTGAATGAAAAAATGAGAAGCAGAAGCAGAAGAGTAGCAGGCATATTATTACTTATTTTTAGACTTTTCATATTCTTTAGCTCCTCAAATCTCACCTAATTGATTGGATATTGAAATACTGATATCAGCTATAGCTAAATTTTGATTTCACATGAAACTACAGACCAAATTCTGTAGTCTTACTCATGACTACTTTCTGTTATTCCAAGAAAGGTCTTTCTAAACATTCCAACCAACTCCCCACCCCACCCCTATCATCAGCCCTGTGAATTCTGAATCCCTTTATCACTTTCTTTACAAGAATAGAAATGGTTGAAGAGAGATGCTGTGGTCAAGTAGTAATTCTATGTAAGCAGTATGACTTTCTTAGGATGACCCTTTCCCCAATAAGGGTTAAGATTTTTGTCTGTGCTTTGTGGCTAAAGCTGTTATTAGTAAGAAGTTGATAATGCTTACATTTACATTATTAAGCCCTACAGCTCTGTAACATTGATTACTTGCCTTCTAATACTAAAAACCATCATTTAAAGGGACCACATAAAATTTTAAAATGTAAATGAAATATAGCAAAGTTGTAAAGAAGGATATGAAATGTTTTCTTCACACTCTAAGATTCTAGTCTATTCTTCAAGAGAACAGCTGGACTCACACAAAAGAGGTTTTACCAGAAGAGAAATAATTTTAAGGTCATTGAAAAATCTATTCTTAAGGTATCTGAAAGGGTATGGGGAGAATACCAAACACATCTGAAAGGGAGTGAGAAGGATACCAAATGCTGTCTGAAAAATGTCACCAAAGGAATTTAATAACTACCCACTCACATAATTTATCATAATCTAAATGCCCATCAAGGGCATCCTTGATGAAAATATGAGAAGGAAATGGGAAGGCTTTTGCAAATGATGCTCTACAGCAGACCATGCCTTTATTGTCAAATAATTGACTGAGAGATAGAAGTAATATATGATCCTACTGTGCTTTCTCTTGTAGACCCTTATAAAGATTTGATTTGGTAAAACAAAAAACTGCCTAAAAACATTTCTCCAATAAGCTTTTTCCTATTCACGAGCCAAAATCATACAACACTCCCTGAAGAATATCACCACAGAGGCAACTTTATTTAATGACCAATTACATTAAGTGAGATGAAAATCTAGGGGATGGATGCTCCCGAAAGATGTTTGACATTATTATGTTCAGAACAGAATTCAAATGTAAGAAGAGTTCCCTATAATGATGAGGTCCTTTGTATGTTCCTTTTTCGGCATATAACATGACATTGATTGTGCCAAGTCCTGGGACACTGCGGAGTCTCCTAAGTGAGATCCAGAATCACTCAAAAGTGTTTGGCATAATGATCCACACAGGAAAAACCAAGTGGGTGCAGAGTGTATCCTATATTTACAAATGCAATCGAATGGAAAAGTGTTAGGGCTGGCCTCTCACTCCATCTAGCTTGGAAAAATATTGAGAATGAACAACAAACTGGACCCAAAATTGAATAGAAGGAAAAGATCATGCCATGTGGCCTTTGGGAAACTGCACAGCGCTTTTAATCATATCAAACTTCTTTCAGACACAGAAACCTATCTATCTTTTTAATATCGGTATTCTTTCAGCAATTCTACATGGCTCCAAGTCAAAGAATGCCACAATCTCCAAAGAATAAAAATTGCAGGTCACCCAGAGGGCAATGGAAGCACACAGAGTGTGCAGGAGTAGGCTATGAACAAAGAATTGTGCAAGAGAAATAGTGTAAAGGAAGTAATCAGTGACATGAATGGAATGTCCTGGATGATCTGGGGAAAAGGAAGTGGTCTGGTTCTGTAGTGAGAGGGAAGGGTAATGAATGGACAATCCATTTGTTCCGTGGTCAAGTGATGCAGAAAAAATATCCCATTACATTGGGTGGACTACTTGCAAAAGATTTATTGGACAACATGGATGAATAACACAGGATGAGAAGGAATGGATATATTATCATCTGTTCCATTTGAGGCATACTCTCATAGAAGAGAAGCACCAGCGGCATCCTCAGCCTCTGAGATTCACTGGTCTTGCTAGCTAGTCAATAAGTAAAGTTAATTCAGTGCCTACTACAAACAGAGTACTGTATTTATTATGTGTTATGCAAGGTTACAAAGGAAGTAATATTTATATAATGCTTTACAGTTTGCAAAACAGTTTCACGTTCAACATTTCATCTAAGCATACAACAGTCTTACAAGCTAGTATCAAGAATTTATTCATTTTTTAAAAATTCATTCAATAAACATTTATTAAGCATTTACTATGTACAGTTCATTGTGAGAAATAAAAAGATAAACAACCCTTTTTTGAAGATAAAGAAATTGAGACTCCAAGAGGTTAAATAACTAGCCCCCAGTCGCAGTACTAGTAAACTAAAGAGTTACCATCTGAATTCAGTTCTGTTGACTCCAAACATGGTACTCTCCCTACTTATCATAGTATTTTTTTCTGAAGTAAGAGCCAAAGGCATGCTCTTTGCCCTCAAGGAGCTATCTGCCTAATAACAACTTTGTAAAAGAAATGTCAGAAACGCTTCTGTGGGGTAGAAGGAAAGTGGGTGTCCTCTGAATGCACTTTTAATCTCAGAGATCTTAGTGTTACCATCTCTCACAAATGACATAAACATTTTTTTCAACCTTCGGAACAAACAACTCTAACCACTAGAAGGACTATAATAAAGGGTGGAGGAAGCATGGAAAGAGTGAAAAGATGAGGAGTTAGACAAAGTATTGTGGTAACAGAGAGAGTCAGGAAGGAAACTATTCCAGAGCAGATAAATGAAAACCACTAATGAATAAACCAAACAAAAAAGGCTCTTTCCATATAAACCAGGGCTACAGCACAGGAACTCCTTTGTGAACTAAAACTAGAGAGATGTGGTAGAAGAAAAGAAGTATGGCCAAGCCAAGCCTCGCCAAAATACTAACGCAGAGGAACTTGGGTTAGCAACCAGTTATTTTCAACATTGCCAAAAATGTTGTAGCATGGGATCTTTGTTGACTGGTAAGACGAGGTCATTGGGAGGATCAAAGATGAAAGTCATCTTAGAAAAATCACACCATCCCTTTGAAATCTGAGTAGAGAAGCTGGAGAATAAACACAAAATAGTAGAGATAGAGTGAGACTAGAAAAATCAGGAAGGATAGGAAGAAGATGGGAAAAGAGAAAAAGAAAAGAAAAAGGAAGTGATGGAAAAATGATACAGGTGAAAGGCAGAATGAGGAAGACAGAAGAAAAGTAATGGACAGGAATATCATGAGGATTAATGAACTATTGGGTAGGGTCCTTCCAGTAGAGTTTGTGCTTAATTCCAATGATCCACAAGAATAGAGATTCAGAATTTTGCTTCTTTTAAATACTTTTGCTGACAGGCTAATATGATTCTCAGTCCCTGTGACAATGAGGTTGTGATGGGGCTGAAGAAAGGTAAGGTACTGAGGAATGAAACTTGACTTTTCCTTCTTTTACTCTGCTTCTGCCCCCTCACAGGTAATATGGTGGCAATATAGTTTAGAATTGGGGCTAAACTTACTGATGTTGAACCTGAACAGATTTGGTGCCCGTCTCCATGGATCAAATCAATGGCAGCAGCTGCCTTTCAAGTGGAGCACTTCTGAGGTTCCTGACTGGATTGTAACTTTTAATTTTTATAAGAACAGTCTGATGGTCTGCCAATTGTGAATACTCTGCCTTATCATCTGGTTTGAAGGCTCCTTAAGGAAAGAAGCCAAAAAGATTTTGTTTTTTGTTATTTTTGCTCTTTAGGAATGTTTTCTTTCCCTAGTCTGACTTGGTGTGTTAATGGCTTGTGCTTTTTTTTTTTTTAATGAAAGCCTTGGGGCTATAAGCTAAAAAGATCATGGCCTTACCCACACATCCGCCCTCCCATGAGGAAGAGGCAGCAACCTAGTGAAGGACTAGAGAAAGCCTAGAGCTACAAGCAGAGACATGGAGAAGGAAATGGCAAACCACTCCAGTACTCTTGCCAAGATAACTCCAAGCAGTATGGTCCATAGGGTCGTGAAGAGTTAGACGCCATTGAATGACTGAACAATAACAACAATAAACACAAGAGAGAAGCTCTACAACTCTGTGTCCAGAAGATCTATGCTGCCCACAATCAAAAGTGGACACAAAGCTGGAAGAAAGAGCAAAGCTGCAAGAAGCAATGGCCAGCAGAGGCTGCAGAGCCAGTGGAGGCCATTCACTGTATGTGGCCAGTCAGGAGCAGGCCCAGTGAGAGCAGCAGGTCCACATCACTGAGAACACTAGCATCCCTGAAGTGTCTAAGATGTGAGCTGCCCCTCTATGACTTACTCGGGCCATGTAGGTTCCCTCCATGCAAGCCTTCTGTCTGTACACCTCAGCCACAAAGATTCCCTACTTAGGTGCCCTTCCAGAAGCATGTTTTTTATATGTCCACTCTTCATACTTATAATGTGTGTATTTGTGAAAGAATGACCACCAAACTGTGGTAGGCTATGCCTGAAGCAAGGGTCCTACCTATATTGGTTGTTTCTCCCTCAATACTGTCCCATTATTTCTGCTCTTAGGCATTTCTGTGCATCCATGGAATGCAATGCTGACCACATCTCAACCTGATGAAATCTTTCCTTTCCTTTGAAGCTCAGCTTAAGTACCCCTCATTTGTTACGATGAAGCCTTCCCAGATTCCTAAAGTTATAATTTTTCCCTTCTTGAATTTCACACCACTGTAGACCTTTCTTATACAGTTAATAAGCAGACTTGGGGTTTGAATTTGCACTCACTGATTCCAAATCCTAAACTATTGCTATTCCTCGCTCTAAACACTCCATCTTCCAACTCTGCATTTTCAGTGGCTCTCCTCCATGCCTGGAGTGTTCCCTCTCCCCACCTCCCAATTGCTCTGTATAGGCTCCGATATGCTTTGTATTGGGCCACTGGGTGATACAATGGATAGAGCTCAGGGTGTGGAGTCAGGAGGGTCAAATCCAATCTCGGACGCTAACTGTGTGATCCTAACCCTGTCATCTAACCCCTATTTACCTCAGTTTCCTCATCTGTAAAACAGAGATAATAACAGCATCTTCCAATTGTTATGAGGATCAAATGAAATAATTTTAAAGCACTTACTATGTGCCTGATGCATAGTAAGCACTATATAAATGTTAGCTATTATTATTATTTATTTTGTGTGTACATAGTTTCTTTCATGTTGTATGCACCATTAGAATGAGAGCTTCTTGAGGTTAGGCACCATATTTTTGCCTTTCTTATATCCTTAGCACTGTGGCTGGCACATAGAAGAATGTGATAAATGCTTGATCTAAAGAGTAGGTCTTACCTTGTCCCTCCTCCTCACCACCCCAAACCCCCAATCAATAAACTTTAACAACTCTCTATTTCTTCCAAGTTCAAATATAAAATTGTCTGGCATTCAAAACCCTATACAACTTGGACAATTTCTACCTTTCCAGTCTCCTTACAGTTTATTCCTCCTGTGCAGTCTAAGATCTACTGGCCTATTTGCTGTTCCTCACTCCATCTCTTGACTCCATGAATTTATTTTTTGTTTGTTTGTTTGGGTTTTTTTAGGCAATTGGGGTTAAGTGACTTGCCCAGGGTCACACAGCTAGTAAGTGTCAAGTGTCAAGGCTAGATTTGAACTCAGGTTCTCCTGACTTCAGGGCCGGTGCTCTATCCACTGCGCCACCTAGCTGCCCCAACTCCATGAATTTATACTGGCTGTCCTTTCATGCCTGGAATATTCTGACCTCTCACATTTGCCTCTTAGTTGCCCTGGCTTCCTTCAAGATTCAGGTCACGTCTCACCTTCTGCAAGAAGCCTTTTCTATACTGATATCCTTCCCTCCACCAGTGCCTTTCCTCTGAGATGACTTCCCATTTATTGTGTCTATATCTTGTACGTTTGTATATACTTACCTATTGTCTCCCCCACTAGAATGTGAACTTCTTGAGGACATGGACTGTTTTTGTCTTGCTCTGTATCCCCAGCTTTTTGCACAGTGTTTGGCAAACAGTGGGGACTTAATAAATGCTTTTTGACTTACCTCAAGTGTTGTTCTAAGGCTCAAATGCAGTAATATATGTAAAATATTGCATTAAAGCTTTGGGTGGTTGGCTGTGGTCCTTCTTTCTCAAAGAGTACCAAAATGACATCACTATGTTAGAATCAGGGCACAGTGTGTCTGACTGTGGCTGATCAGACCAACGCCAACTCACAAGGCTCTACCACGGGTCAGGCACAAATAGTCCATGTGAACATTTGGGGTAGATTCTCTAAATTTGCACATCTCACATTTCTTTTGAGCTGCAGCAGCTTAAATGATTAAAGCTTTAGCTTTTTGTTAAATGAACCATTTTAAAAAGATTTAGTTCAGTTAGAGATAGAACCCTTTCTCCACACGGCATATCTCCTATGCAATAAGCATGTTTAACGTGTTATCATAATTCCTATGTATACCTCTCATTGCCCCCACTCTGTTGTAAACTTCATGTAAATGGCAGAACTTCTCTACTGAGCTGAAATGTTGATGAATTAAATGTTATGAGCTAAGCGATGGTGTAGTTTGGACCATTGAGACTGGTTTTGGTTAAAGTTAGCAACAAACACTCAGTCCTCTGCTTGATCCCATGGAAGGATCACAGAGTTGTCTATCTACTGAAGGGGAAGCTGAGACATTGGAAGGTTGAGAAAGTTCCCTGAGGCAACTCGGTAAGTATGTGACAGAGTTTCAATCAGACTTTTGAATTCAGAATGCCAATCTTATAGGAAATCCACAGAAAAGCTGTCTTTACAGAAAGAAGATGTGACATCGCGGTGCCCGTTACAAAGAGTGAAAGTGACACTTGGTAGTTATTGAAAGTAACTAGATGAATTCAAGGGAGGAAAAACTTTGGCAGAGTATCAGGGAAAACATTTTGAACAGTGAAATTGACCATAATGGTGAGATGAATTCACAAGCTAAATGATGGAGAAAAAATAGTATACAAAATCCCTCTGAACTGGAAGGACAGGAAGGTCCACTCCATCATTCCCATCTGCTATTCCAGATTAGCAATCAAATCTATTAAAGATTATAAAAGAGGCAATGCAGTCAAGTGACTCAAGGCTTTAAAGCATGCTGGTTGGGTAGACTGAGAGGTCCAGGTACTCCATATGGGAGGCATCACGAATCTACAGACTGATGCAGGAACAATTACTTTGATGTAGTATGTTATGACAGAGCCATACTAGTGATTTTTGCACCAGGCCAAGTAGCACGAATCATATTGGTTATATATATATTTTTGTGATTTTTATTATTTTTTTTTGTTTTTGTGTCACACATACTTCCAAATATATCCCTTTCCTCCCAACCCAGTGAGCCATCCTTTGTAACAAAAAATAAAAAAAGAAAGAGACAAAAGTTTGATGTCAACTGTATCTGACAATATATTCAATATTCCATACTCATCACCCCCCATCTCTGCAAAGAAGGGAAGGAGTTGCATCAAGTCAACTTTTAAAGACAAATTTAATTGAAGAGATAGGAGGAGGGATAGAGAGAGAGAGAGAGAGATCCTGGGAAATAGCAATGCTGCTGACTAGAAACAGCATGGATAATAGTAGATAAGGCACTGGATTTGCAGTTGGAAGACCTGTGTTCAAAATCAACTTCAGATACTTGCTAGCTGTGTGACCTTAAACAAGTCATTTTTACCTCTTGATTCCTCAGTTTTGTAAAAGCAGAAGATGGGACCAAATGACCTTTAAGAGCACTCGCGGCCCTAAATATAGGATCCTGTTATTCTGTTGAAAGAAAGAAGCTTCCCGCTATTTTTTTTCCTGCTAAGTAGATGCTAAGCTCAGTTGTTTCTACGTTATGGAAAGAAATACTTACCGAGTGGTAAACTCACTTTCATCTCTCTTTGTTTGCTTCCTTACGTCTAGTTATGTTGGTGGTGTTTTACTATCTTTCTTTTTCCCCCCTTTCAAGTAGCTTCATAGTTGCCTGGAGCACCTACAAAAGGTCATATTGACTGGTGCATGGTAAAATTCAACCTGCCTGGAAGATTCCCTTGTTTCAATTCTTTGTACCTGGCTAAGGCAATCGTATGGGCAGTAGGTCCAGTATGTCCATCTCCTTCTGTTTATGGGATCTTACAGAGAGACTGTGTTCAGTCACTAGAGGCCACCACATAAAGTAGTAGAATGTAAGTTACTTGAGAGAAGTCATTGTTTTATTTTTGGTTGTCTTTGTGTCTTTGATACTTAGTGGTGCTTTGCACATAATAGCTACTTAATGGTTAATGGAGGATACTCTCTTCCTTTTCCACTCAAAAATGGAATGAAGAAAGGCTGTGTGCTTGCTCCAATGCTTTTTATCATGCTGTTTTAAACAATGTTGTCAGATGCCTTAAATGAGAATGAAAATGTCATCAAGGCAGCTACTACACTGACCATAAT
The DNA here is from genome assembly GCF_003287225.1 of Phascolarctos cinereus. Lineage (NCBI taxonomy): Eukaryota > Metazoa > Chordata > Mammalia > Diprotodontia > Phascolarctidae > Phascolarctos > Phascolarctos cinereus. Next base: position 394,876,602 of record NW_027555847.1, on the reverse strand, counting down.
TTATTTAGCTTGAAAAGGCTACAAGCCAAGACTAAAGTGAAGGGATAGTTGGTGAATAATTTTTTTTTTTTGAGTTTGCCGATGACTATGCCCTCAATGCAGCCTCTGAGGCTAAGATGCAACAGAGAATGGATCGGGTCTCTGCCACTTGTGTTAATTTTGGCTTGATAACTAACACCAAGAAAACAGGTTGTCCATCAGCCAGCTCTGCACCATCCATATGTGGAGCCATCAGTTATAGCAAATGCAGAAATTTTGAATGCTTAGTATAAGTTCACTTACCTTGGCAATATACTTCCGAGGGATGTACACATAGATATGAGGTTGACACACACATTGCCAGAGCTAGCTTAGTGTTTGGGAGGCTCTGAAAGGAAGTGGGAGAAAGGAGAGTAATGGCTGCCTGCCACTGAAGGTATACAGAGCTCTTGTGCTGACCTCGTTGTTGTATGACTGTGATACTCTGACAGTATCCTAATGCCATGCCAGGAAACTGAATCACAACCATTTGAATTGTCTTAGGAAGATTCTGAAGATCACCTGGCAGGATCAGGTGTGGAACACTGAGGTCTTTTTTTTTTTACTTTTTGGTGATGCAATCAGGGTTAAATGACTTGCCCAGGGTCACCAGCTAATAAGTGTCAAGTGTCTGAGGTCAGATTTGAACTCAGGTCCTCCTGACTCCAAGGCCAGTGCTCTATCTACTGTGCTACCTATCTGCCCCTTTTTTCACTTTTTTTCCCCCTGAGGTCTTTTCTTGATAATTCAAAGAAGCAAGTACTCACACTGTGGTCAAAAGAAGTGATAACAGGGACACTCTTAAGGTCTCTCTGAAGAACTTTGGAATCACTTATGGGACAAGGAAGACACTGGGATAGGACTGCCCACCATGGTGTGCCCTAATCAAAGAAGGTACAGTGTTCTATGAGCAAAGAAGAATTGCAGTAGCTCAAAGGAGATGTGAGATATGCAAATTTAGAGACAGCTCCACCTTGGATGTTCACATGGACTATTTGTGCTCAACCTGTGATAGCACCTTCTGAGCTCGTATTGTCTGATCAGCCACAATCAGCACACTGTACCTTGACCCCGACATAGTGATGTCATTTTGATCCTCTTCGATCACAAATGATGACTGAACCAAATTGAACTAAATCCTGGATGATCCTTTGTGGGGGGTGTTGTGTGGAGATTCTCTGGCCATTCTGGCTTGCACTAGCTGGCTGTCACTGATGCTGCTTCCAAATTGGAGGGTCTGAGGCAAAAACCAAGTCTTTCAATCACATACAAATTGACTACATGCTTTAAAACAGTATCAAATGCTAAAACACAATTTAGGAATAAAACATGAATAGGACAGTCCAAGAAAATTTTTCTTTTAATCTGTTGTTTTGGAGCATTTCCTGTACAGTGCTGAAATATTTTCTTTCAATGGGTGAGGGAAAGAGATTAAGCAACGAAAGAAAAAGAAAACTTCCTCCATTTGTGCCAACTTCAAGTCAGCAACAAAATTGGCAAATAACTGTTTCAGGAGCCCCAAAATCTGGACAAATCTGCCAGCTGGTCCAAGAAGGGGTCCACCTGCTGACCACTAGCAGTCATTTTTTACCATAACTCTAAACCAGTGTTTGGGCAAAATGATTAGGAGGCTTGGGATATGATTTGTTAGGGGTATCACTTTGCAGGGGGAGGAGGGGAAGAGAGGGGTAAGCTTCTATTTTAGTATTCTAAGCTTCGTTTCTTATTCTATGGACATACAAAAAACTTTTTTCAGGGTTATTGTTTCATGGGGAGTGAGGAGAAGCAAGTCAGGAGAAGAGCAGCTCTTAGCACAGTGTCTTGCATATTTATTGTTGTTCAGTTGTTTTCAGTCATGTCGAATCTTCATGACCCCATTCGGGGTTTTCTTGGCAAAAATACTGGAATGGTTTGCCATTTCCTTCTCCAGCTCATTGTCCAGATGAAGAAACTGAGGCAAACAGGGTT